>NW_012102698.1:2933505-2934426 GCF_000951045.1 Mandrillus leucophaeus
CTCACTCTGTCACCCAGACTGCAGCACGGTAGCATGACCTCGGCTCACTGCAATTTTTATCTCCCAGGTTTAAGTGATTCTCCTGCCTCAGCGTCCCAAGTAGCTGGGATTATGGATGTGCGCCCCCACACTCAGCTAATTTTTATATTTTTAGTAGAGACAAGGTTTCACCATGTTGGCCAGACTGGTCTCAAACTCCAGACCTCAAGTGATCCGCCTGCCTCGGCCTCCCAAAGTGCTGGGATGACAGGCGCAAGCCACCACGCCTGACCCAAAAAAAATTTTTTTTAATTAGCTGAACATGGTGGCCTGAGCGTACAGTCAGAGCAGTTTGGAAAGCTGAGGCGCGAGGGTTGCTTGAGCCCAGCAGTTGAAGGTTGCTGTGACCTGTGATTGCACCACTGCACTCCAGCCTGGGCAGCAGGGTGAGACTCTGTCTAAAAAACAGAGTAAAACACAGCTGTACTTACAGGATGTGGGTGAAGGATTACCCAGGTGCAGAGGCAAGAGACCGAAGGCACAAACTGTTTCAGTGTAACAAAGAAAATAGTTAGAATAATTATAATACAAATGAGATATAGAGATGATCATGGACATTGTCAATCATTAGTATAAACATTACTAATCATTAGCTTTTAATATTACTCTTTGTTGTACTACTGATATGACCAAGCAATAACCGGCAGGTATAGGGTCAGGTGCTGAAGGGACATGGTGAGAAACGACCTAGAAAGCAAGAGGTGAGCCCTCTGTCACGCCCACATAAGGACCGCTTGAGGGCTCCTTGGTCAGGTGGTAACTTAGCCAGTGTCTGGGAAGGCACCCTTTACTTAGCAGACCGCGAAAGGGAGTCTCCTTTCCTTGGAGGAGTCAGGGAACGCTCTGCTCCACCAGCTTCTTGTGGGAGGCTGGATATTATCC
>NW_012102698.1:2935671-2937733 GCF_000951045.1 Mandrillus leucophaeus
AGGCTGCGGCGTCCGACTCGAGTGAGGCTGGCCCCGGCGGAGGTAGGGGGCTGGCAGGGCTGTCCTGGCGTGGTGGTCTCCGTTTCCTTCCTAGCGATTCCTCTCGATTCTCCTCTCCCCCTGGCCACCCCTCGTCGCTTTTCTCCTGGGCCCATTACCTCTCTGGCCTAGCTTCACTTTCTTACTGCGTTCCCGGGTCATTGATCACCCATTTGCTCGGTTCCATTAAGACACAGTTTGGAGATTCGGTATTTCTGTCTCCTTAGTTGGCCCGCTTGTTCTCTCCCTTCAACAAGGCACCTCACTATTAAGTATAACGAAATCTGTGTTTTCGTTTTAAGCTGATGTTGACAAGTTGAGCTCCAAGGGCAGAGCTACACCAGATGCCAGAGACCACATAACTATATCAGGCACAAATAATGTTTTTTCCAGTTTGCCTAGACTTTCAGTCTCCTACCACGTTGCTTCATACCTAGAAATCATGTCGAATTTGGTGGTTTTTTACCCACAAGCGCAGACGCTTTTTAAATTCCCTTTTATTGATTGTTTGGTGAGACTGGGTCTTGCTTTGTCACCAGGCCGGAGTGTAGTAGTAGCTCACTGTAGCCTCAAGCTCCTGGGCTCAAGTGATTCTCCTGCCTCAGCCTTCCAGCTAGCTGGGACCACAGGTGTGCGCCACTACGCCCGGCTAATTTTTTATTTCTATTTATTCATCTCATCTATGTCCATCTTTATTTTTGTAGCGACCAAGTTGGTTTCCGTCTCCTGGCTTCAAGTGATTCTTCCGCCTCCCTTAAGTTCTTCATAATAGTAGCTAGACATAAGGCCAGGTGCCAGGCCTTGTTCAGAATATTTTACGGAGGGTTCCCCCCCGCCCCCCACTTCTAGCATAGAAGTAAAATGTATTGTCTGAAGTGTCATGCTTTGAAATAAAATAGGGATTAGGTAAAATGTTTTTAAAAGTCTGGTTTGTAATCCAAGTTATTCTTCCATGCTACAACTTTTACGTTTTGGAGGAAAAATGGTAGTTTATAGCCTTTGCTTCTAATAACACTTGTTTGTTTAATAATTTATTAAGCCCGTCCTCTGCTCCAGGCAGTGTTCTAAGCCAATCTTTGTTTATCTTAACTTTCTTCATACTTCCTGTTCCACAGATGAAGAAACTGAGGCACAAAAATTAAATATAACTTGCCCAAGTTGTGACAGCTAGAAAATGGCAAAACTGGGGTGCCAGATCTTTCAGTATTTTTTGAAATACTTTATGCAATACCCCAGCTCATTGATCTAATGATAGACAGGACACCTGCTGTTTGAGCTGGGCGCTGTTGGGACATTTGGAGTATATCTGTAAACAAAACAAAGATCCCTGCCTTTTGGTTATATACTGATTTGGTGAGTGTGTTAGGACGTGGAAGCCCCTACATTTATTTAGACTATTTTGCTGTGCCACCTGTCTCTTCATTGTGGGTATGAATTAGAAGGTAAAATTTTACTGTTACAGTTTTTGTGCATTCAGCTCCATCCCTTTTTTCTCCACAGTTAATTTTCTTTTTTCTTTGTTTTGTTTTGTTTTGTTTTGAGATGGTGTCTTGCTCTGTCACACAGGCTGGAGTGCAGTGGCACGATCTCAGCTCACTGCAACCTCCGCCTCCCGGGTTGAAGAGATTCTCCTGCATCAGCCTCCCGAGTAGCTGGGATTATAGGTGCCACCACCACATCCAGCTAATTTTTGTATTTTTAGTAGAGGTGGGGTTTCACCATGTTGGCCAGGCTGATCTCAAACTCCTGACCTCAAGTGATCTGTCCGCCTTGGCCTCTCAAACTGCTGGGATTACAGGTGTGAGGCACTGCGCCGGCCCTACAGTTAATCTTAAATAGCATATGTGACCATCGGCAACTTCTTACTTCTCCGACCCTCTGGCGGAGATGTTAGTTAATGAGTAGAAAAATTGCCAAAAGAATCTGTATAGAGGGCCGGGCGCGGTGGCTCAAGCCTGTAATCCCAGCACTTTGGGAGGCCGAGACGGGCGGATCACGAGGTCAGGAGATTGAGACCATCCTG
>NW_012102698.1:2941053-2941975 GCF_000951045.1 Mandrillus leucophaeus
CAGACCGCGAAAGGGAGTCTCCTTTCCTTGGAGGAGTCAGGGAACGCTCTGCTCCACCAGCTTCTTGTGGGAGGCTGGATATTATCCAGGCCTGCCCACAGTCATCCGGAGGCCTGTGGTGCTGTGCTTCAGTGGTCACGCTCCTTGTCCACTTTCATGTTCCTCCCGTACTCCTGGTTCCTCTTTGAAGTTCTTAGTAGATAGCAGTAGAAGAAATAGTGAAAGTCTTAAAGTCTTTGATCCTTCTTACAAGTGCATAGAAGAAAACGCTGATGTATGCCGCCTTCCCTCTCTGCTTCGGCTCCCTTTTACCTAAAAGGGAATGGCCCCCTGTCACATGATCATGTGACTTGCTTGACCTTATCAGTCTGGACGACTCATCCTTGTTACGCTGCTCCCTTGTCTTGTATGCAGTAAATATCAGCACGCCCAGCCTTTCAGGGCTACTACCAGTCTAGTGTCTTGGTGGTAAGGGTCCTCCAGGCCCAGCTGTTTATCTCTTTGTTTTGTGTCTTTATTTCTTAAGATCTCTTTTTTCCCCCTTCAGGGAGAACACCCACAAAGCACTGCAGGGCTGGACTCTACAATAATACCTTATCAGCAGTGTGTTACCCCCAGGCCAGATGACTAAGGAAATCTGTAACCAAGTTAGCCTTTCAGGTTAACAGCATAGTGCTAAGGAAAAAAAAGAAAAATTTAAAAACTTGCAAGTGTTTCCAGGCTTATTCTTTTTTTTTTTTTTTTGAGACGGAGTCTGGCTCTGTCGCCCAGCCTGGAGTGCAGTGGCCGGATCTCAGCTTACTGCAAGCTCCGCCCCCCGGGTTTATGCCATTCTCCTGCCTCAGCCTCCCGACTAGCTGGGACTACAGGCGCCTGCCACCTCGCCCGGCTAGTTTTTTGTATTTTTTTAGTAGAGACGGGG
>NW_012102698.1:2943395-2945962 GCF_000951045.1 Mandrillus leucophaeus
CGGCCGGGCATGGTGGCTCAAGCCTGTAATCCCAGCACTTTGGGAGGCCGAGACGGGCGGATCACGAGGTCAGGAGATTGAGACCATCCTGGCTAACACGGTGAAACCCTGTCTCTACTAAAAAAATACAAAAAACTAGCCGGGCGAGGTGGCGGGTGCCTGTAGTCCCAGCTACTCGGGAGGCTGAGGCAGGAGAATGGCATAAACCCGGGAGGCGGAGCTTGCAGTTAGCTGAGATCCGGCCACTGCACTCCAGCCTGGGCGGCAGAGCGAGACTCCGTTTCAAAAAAAAAAAGAATCCGTATAGAGACCTCGTTTCTGAACAGTAAAGAATTATGTGTATTCCTGTATTTGTTTTTGTTTGTATGACAAAGATTAATGACAAAACCAAGTATTTTTGGCCGGGCATTAAAAAGAGAGGGTTCCCAGTGAATGGAAAGTGTATTCTCATACTTTATATTTTAGAATCTTGGACTTTAATATCATTTGTAATCAGAAAAATAGCACATTCTTATAAAATGTAAAAATCACTAAAATGTATTACAAGCTGACAGCCCCTGTGTAATTACTCAACTGGCCATCAAATTGTAGAGGCCTTTGGAATGCCAGCATTTGCATTTTACTTTTAGATACTAAAGAGTGATGTATCACCTTATATCTCAGTGACTACAAAGTTCTAGGAAGCTTACTCTGGTGTGTTGTGGTGTTGAGGGCAAACGAGTGGGGAGAATATCAGGAAGGAGTTCAGGTAGGTTTAACAAGACCTGGCAGGTCCCCAAAACTAATCAGTAAGCTCCTGGGCGAGGTGGGTAGTAGAGGAAATGGAAAGGTTTGTTTGTCCAGCTGGAGAGTTAGTGAAGAAGCCAGCATAACACTCAGTGGAGCTCTGGATTGTGGACTTTTTTGTTTTGTTGTTGTTATGATATTAGGATCAGAAAACAAATTGCAAATTTTAAGGGATGGACAGGAGCAGCCTTTTTGGATAGGCATCGGAATCCACTGCAGAGTTCATGCTGTTCCCCCAGTCCTGCCCCTTCCACTAATGCCATGGTATTCAAGAGTTAAGCCAATGATTTATTTTTGAAAGGTTATAAGTTCTCAGAATACTAACACATCCATGTTAATCATTTTGAACTTCTAATTGTCTTGGCAATATACAATTTGAGGCAACGAAATGTTCAGTCTTGGAACCATGTATCTCTGTCGGCTGTAGCCTAAAGAACAATATTCTTGTTGTAAAGGCATTTCCAACCCATTACTTGTATTCTTACTGAAAGATACACTTCTTTAATGCATCATCTTTAAGAGAATTTTAAATATTAAAATTGTTTTCCTTATGGCAAAACTTTATATACATAGAATAAGTTAGTTAAGGACTTTTTGATCATATATACGTACTTCAGATTCCAGATTTTAAAAAATCAATTGATATTTCATTTTAATTTTTCCAGATGGAGTTGGTTTAGTGTTGTTCGGAGTGCTGGTGTTCCCTAGGAATCTTCTTTTGCCTCCTGGAAAAAACCTTTATTGATTTGTAACACTGGAGTCTAACAGCACCATTGTGAAGTTCTCATTAAAGCAGTTTCCAGTGGCATCAGAGATGTTTTTATCTCACTTCATGCTAGAGTGAATTTTTTAAATTCTTTGTAAGAATTTATTCTTTTAAAGAAATGAACTCCTTACTTCTGTTTTCTATAACAGGTTCGAAAACATGGCCAAAAGAAATGCTGAGAAGGAACTGACAGATAGGAATTGGGATCAAGAAGATGAAGCTGAAGAGGTAAAAAGTAGCTTCTCTAAGAATGATTTCCTGTTTCTTCTACCTTTTAAATTCATTTTGGGGTTCCTCATGAAGACTTGTGACAGAACTAAAAGACCTTTCTAAGAACATCATGAATGGCAGATGACAAATCACATGACCTGTACTTAGTGTAGCTATTAATTACATTTCTGTGACCTGTAGTTAGTGTAGAAATGTATTAATTTCATTTAGATGTGCTTTTCCACTAGTGCCCGCTCGTTAAATATTCTCCTTAGTAGAAGCAGTTTCCTCCTGAGTTTCGTATACTTGAAGCATTCTAAACCCATGGTTTGCAGTAAGCCATTTTAGTCATGATTGAAGGCTGAGGTAGGTTATCTAGTCATGAACTTAGCACACTGCTCAGATGTGAAAGTGGTATGCCATCACCATCTCGGACTGTGGTACTCCCTTTCCCTAATGCTTCTTGGAGGCCTGGTTTATTTCCTCTTCTTAATGGTAGATGTGAGACCCCTAACAATTGCATTTATAGGAATAGAATTTAGATTGGCCTAGTTCCTTTTCCAGCAAAATAAAAATGGTCTCCCCTGAGGAAATCGGATCATTTTTCCCTCATAAACAATAGGACTGGGCAACATAGAGAGACCCCAGTCTCTATTAAAAAATTATTTTTTCTTTTCTCTTTTCTTTTTTTTTTTTTTTTTTGAGACAGCCTCACTCTGTCACCCAGACTGCAGCACGGTAGCATGACCTCGGCTCACTGCAATTTTTATCTCCCAGGTTTAAGTGATTCTCCTGCCTCAGCGTC
>NW_012102698.1:2951152-2987094 GCF_000951045.1 Mandrillus leucophaeus
CGCCCGGCCTACCAGGCTTATTCTTAGACTGTCATCTTCCTTCTTTCGGAATCTTTCTGGTACTAGTACTTTTTTTCTCTGCAAGTGTATGGCATCTCATATGTTTATGAATCACAAGGATGTGAATGTTTTGACAGGGTCAAAACTGACTTGGTGCTTTTTAACTAAAATCTTTGGTTATGGGGGTTTTTGGCTTTTTGTTGTTGGTTAAGATCTTAAGCAGTTACATTCTGGGCTATAGTAACATCTAGATTACCATGTAACAATTTGCTTAGACATTAAAATATTGAGGAATGAAAGAGCTCCCGTTTGAACATATGCTAATGAAATGTATGGAAAGATTACATTTAGTTAAGTCCATTTAACTTGGGGCAAGTGCAGCCAGACATCCCCTCTATGAGTGTAGGATCCCATTAAGTTTAACATGATCTGAAACAACTATAGGTGAGCATTTTTGCACGGGAAATATTTTATTCCGACCCTACAGGGTAAAAAAAAGGTTATAAACTAAAGCCGAAGATACTCAGCAGATTTCTGATGTGGACATCAGATGTGTGGACATGAGTGCACTTTGAGCACATCTGGAAGAGCAGTGGTTTTCCAGCGAGGTCCTAGGTGCCTCTGTGGCCTTTTGTACGTTGGGCAGGACTCATCTTAAAAATCGTGTGTATGTTATAAATAACAAAATTAATTAATTTTTTTGAGACAGAGTCTTGCTCTGTTGCCCAGGTTGGAGTGCAGTGGCGCTCTCTCGGCTCACTGCAGCCTCTGCCTCCCAGGTTCAAGTGATTCTCCTGCCTCAGCCTCCCGAGTGGCTAGGATTACAGGTGCCCGCCACCATGTCCAGCTAATTTTTCATTTTTAGTAGCGACAAAGTTTCGCCATGTTGACCAGACTGGTCTCAAACTCCTGACCTGTGGCCTCCCAAAGTGCTAGTATTACAGGCCCTAGCCACTGTGCCTGGCCAAAATTTATTTTTTGAGAGGCCAGGCGCAGTGGCTCAGTTCTAGCTTCTTGTTGTTGAGCATTTTGTCATCTTTTTGGCTTTATCTTACTGCTGTTGAATTTGTATTGTCTTGCAGGTGGGAACATTCTCCGTGGCCAGTGAGGAAGTCTTGAAGAATAGAGCCATAAAGAAAGCAAAGCGCAGAAATGTTGGATTCGAAGTGAGTGCCTCCTTATAGCTCTTGCTATTAAATACTCATTTGATTTCTGAGTTGTACAGCATTCCCTCTGCTGGGAGCAATGATATCAACAAATCCTTTCTTAAAATGCTTATTCTTTAATGTAGATCAGAGGAGATAGAAAAAAATAAGAAACGTAAGGTCTGGACCTTAAAGAGAGCTTATCCAGTGGAGAAAATAAGATGAATACAGACAAATTCAAGTTGAGTGACAATATGGATAAAAAATGGAGAGGAGAAGAAAAACTAGCAAAGCAATACAGAGGTGGGTGAAGTGGCATCAGATTGGAGGAAGAAAGGAAAATGCAAGGATCTTCTGAGAGTCTTGTCTGCTCCCTGGGATCGAGGCCTGGGTAGGAGGAGCCCTTTCACTATACTAGAAGCAGTTTAGGTGTGGACTTTCTTTCTAGAATAGTATATCAACATGATTCATTCCTGTGCCAAGAAAGATGAAAGATGAGTTGTAACTCTTAAATTGAAATAATGTGATTATTAAGCAATCACTGCATCTAAGAACTCTGCCCGAGTACATCCTCTCCCTTCAGATACATTCTAGACGCAAGAGTGTGTGGTCTTGGTGGCCTGGACATCTGGTGTTAGGCAGGAGAAGCCACTTTGAACATCCTGGGTGGCAGCTTTGAAATAAACCTACCCTACCCCACATTTTGTGATGTTTAAAACATCAAGAATAGACTATATTCTTGGGTGTCTCTAATCTGAATATCCAAAGTGCTCCAAGATCTGAAGCTTTTTGAGCACCAACGTGATGCTCCAAGGAGACCGTCATTGGAGGATCTCAGAGGGTCAGGTTAGAGGTGCCGCACCAGTGAGCATAACGCAGACATCTCGGGAGCAGAAATCTTTCCATTCCTAAGCATTCTCCTTAAGGGACATGAAGCTTATTTCCCTTTTATTTCCAAATAAAAAGGATAGGAAAGGTATGTCACTCACACTTTGAGAAGCAATGAAATTAAATTGTTATTACAAAAATATTCATTACATTGCCAAAGTTTTGATTATAAAATTTATTAAGTTTGAAAACGTGAGGAAGGGAGCCAGGTAGGTGGCAGTGGTGGGGAGACAGTCAGAGGTTTACAACAGCCAGTCACGCAGAGTGTCTCATAAATGATTGTATGTGTTAATGGGAAAACAATTCATATTACAAAGATCAAGTATTCACAATTTTCCTAAAATATATTACTGTATATACTAATATAGTGTGATTCGAGGCAGAGATACATAACCATACATCAAATTGATTCTCAGGTGGTTCTGGGTAGTCTTGAACTTGAGAATGCCATGGCTAATGTCATAAGTGTGTGCTCTTTCTCTGCTCCATTGCACGCTTCAGATGCATGAGAGGAGCTTCATTTCCTGACGTTGTAAAAGCTCTTTCATGTAGAATTCAGGTTAACGGGTTGCACTGCCAAGAAAGGAAGTAGGTACAGAGGAAGCAGATCTCAGATCCAAGCTAGAGATTAGGTCTTCTGTTTTTGTAATTAATTACTTCTATTTTGCTTAAAAATTGTATTTCTGATTTGACAAAAATTACGTGCTTATGGTGTACAACATGGTGTTGTTTTCAAGTGTACGATACATTTCTCCCTACCTGTTGTACAGTAAACCTCTTGAACTTCAGGTGTTTTTATTTGTTTGTTTTTTCTGGTCTGATTTTATGAATTGCCTTGACTGGTGACTAGGTGGTAGATGTAGGTGTTGAGCTGAGTGATGTTTGATGGCTCTTTCACTGAGAAGATGACATGAGGGAAGGGACAGTTTAATTAAGGAGGAAATGGTTGGTCTTGGAAATGTTGTATTTGAAAGGCCTTGGGACACCCAAGTGGAGCGCCCTAGAAGACCACTAGGTAGAGGACAGGAATTAGGGCAAGGACCACAGCTCCGGAGCTTTCGTCATGTGGGGATTGAAGCCATGGGAGTAGGCGAGAAGAGGCATGCAGGTGGAGGGCCCTACGAGGAAGGAGGAACAACAGCTCACTGCAGAAGCCGAGGGAAGCCGTTCTGAAGGAGGGACAGTCCCCCTGTGGAACCGAAGGAAGGTCAAGAGATAGAAACAGTACAGACCATAATCTACAATTAAGCTGAAGGGACGAGGCAGGGAGAGGGCAGGAGCCCTTGGGCCACTAAGGGAAATTCAATGTAGGTGGATAATAGAAATCCACAAATAATTTTAGCTGTAACTCTTAGCCTGAAGTTTTCATCAGAACTTGTATATTAGGACAATTAAATGTCATGTCACCCACCAGAACCCTGAAATGTGGCTTTTCCTAAATAGTGGATTCAATAGATCTGCTAAGCACTGGAGATATATTGGTGAGTAAAAAAGACCAAAATCTCCTTGCCCTATGGAAGAGAAACAAATAAATGCACAGCATTTATTTTTCCTCTGTAAGTGCCATGGGGAAAAATAAAACCAATGAGGGAAATTGAGGGATGTGGGGCTGTGTCAGTACCCATGCAGCCCACATGGGTATTCCCCCCCTCCTTTTTTTTTTTGAGACAGGGTCTTTGTCGCCCAGACTGGAGTGCAGTGGCACAATCTTGACTCTGCAACCGCTGCCTCCTGAGCTGAAGCAATTCTCCTGCCTCTGCCTCCTGAGTAGCTGGGACTACAGGCACGCGCCACCACTCCCAGCTAATTTTTGCATTTTTGTAGAGATGGGGTCTCACTCTGTTGCCCAGGGTGGTCTTGAACTCCTGGGCTCAAGTAACCTGACTGCCTCAGCCTCCCAGAGTGCTGGGATTATAAGTGGGAGCCACACGCCGGCCCCTTGGTGAATATCGTAATCAACTTTTACTCTCATTTTTCTGAATATCTTTTTTTTTGTTTAACTTGTGGTTCTTGAATTTTTGTTATGATTCTAGAGCCAGTTTACTATCAGCAATTTCTAAAATCCCTAGAAAAACCAAGTGACTAAGTTTGTGCAAAATTGAAGGCTCTGAGTTTGTCCATGAATCATTGTTTTAAAATGACAGCTATCAGTTTGGTGTATTTGGAATTTTAAATGACGAAAAATCAAATTTAGAGCAACAGAATCTAAGCTGTATTTGATATGTGCATTAAAACTCATACAAGTTAGAATTTTACATTCTTTGCCTAATTTTATTGCCGTAAATACATCAGTGGTCAGTAAACATCTGAAATTCTGTAGATGAGATCGACACTTTGGTTTTGGAAAAACATGCAATAAAGTTTAGGCTAACTGGCCCATTTAGTAAATGAAGGGGTTCCAGTTTAATTTCTTTTTTTGGTGAAATCATGATTATAATTCACTCGTGGAAACTTAAGATTGGTGAACTTTCTTAGGTGTTTGGTCTAAGAAGCAGATCACTTCCTATCATGTAATCACTTCTTTGAACAACAACAAAAAAGGGCTTCTAAAAATTGTAGTGAGTTTATTTAGCAAAACACTATAAACTGAGGAACCTTTGTCCAAAAGTTCCAGGGGCAGAGAGGAGCTTTAGAATTCATAAGGAATGCCAAACATTTCCAGAGCATTTTAGATTAGAGATGTGAGCAGGCTAGTGCAAAGGGAAAAGGCCTACTAGAAAAACCTTGTTAAAACAATCGAGTTTAAGGAAGCATTGAGGAAAAGGAGAGTAAGAAGTTGTCCCGGGCTGCTCAACTAACAGGAACATGTAGATTTGAGACTTGATCATCTAAGTTTTTGTAGGCTGAAAGCAGATTGTAAGCTGCCGATGTTCTTAAGAAATTAGGCAAATGGATATTTTTAGTTAACGTAACTTGATGTTTTTATAATTTCTTTAGGCAGTAAATGGTCTTTGGCTGAGTAGTACATGAAGTATCTTTCACTGGGATTTAGTTTTATTGAGACACTTCAGTAATTCTGAGGCTGGGCAGTGGGCACACAGGTTTATTGCATTAGTCTTTCTTACCTTTTATGTCCTAAAAATACACATACATTTTTTAAATGTCCTTCCTGCCTGTTTCAGGAAGGCAGCTTTGGGTTGCAAAGCCATTCTTCTGAATGGAATCCTCCCATCTCATTTCTTATTTCTGCTTGTGCCAGCAGTTTGCCTTATAATGCTGACTGCATATGGAGTCTAGGTGCTATTTAGCCAAGATGCTATAGTCACTCGCCTGCTTATTTGGTAATAGAAAGTATGCTTACCTAATGTGTGCTCCTCCTTCATATTTCAGTCTGACAGTGGAGGAGCCTTTAAAGGTTTTAAAGGTTTGGTTGTACCTTCTGGAGGAGGACGGTTTCCTGGATTTGGTAGTGGCGCTGGAGGGAAGCCTTTGGAAGGACTGTCAAATGGAAACAACATAGCCAGTGCCCCTCCCTTCACCAGTGCGAAGGCAGCGGCAGAGCCCAAGGTAGCCTTTGGTAAGTAGGCTCCCATCCCCCAGCCACCTGTGTAAGTATAATCTATGGAAAATAGCTTTGCAAAGATGTTTTTCTTATACCTACCCTGTGTCTTGGAACTATGTGAGCAAAACTAGGGTAATAATGAAAGAGATGAGACTTAGGGAGGTGTTGGTTATTTACAGAGTAAGTGGGCAGAGCACAGGCTTTTGATCCAAAACATCTCGATTTTGTTCTCAGCTCTGCCAGTTACCAGTTGTGTGACCCTGGCCTCTAAGCCTCAGAATGTTCAATTTTGAAAGGAGAATGACCCTCAGAATTGACGTAGAGTCAAGAGAGAAAAGAAGATGCTATGTAGACCCTTTGTGTGCAAGGGCCTTCTGTGTGCCTCACACCAAAGCAGCTACTGGGAACTCAGATGCGGTTCTCCGTGACCAGGGTCCCTCCCACGCTAGATTGGTTTGGGTATGGGATGTGTTGATTGCCTGATCCTGTTTTGAGGGAATTAGTCAAAAACTCTTGGAATTAGCAACATGGGTTAAAAGCTTGGAAATGATCCTGACTGGTTGGTTGCAGTTAGCTGATGATTCTGAAAGGGTGTACTGTTTGATTTTAATTTGGCAGAATGTGTAGTGTGATTTAGAATAAGCGCTCTCTGTTAAGATTTTTTTTTTTTTTTCTGAGTTAGAGTCTTGCTCTGTCACCAGGCTGGAGTGCAGTGGCACGACCTCTGCTCACTGCAGCCTCTGCCTCTGGGTTTAAGCGATTCTCCTGCCTTGGCCTCCCGAGTTGCTGGGACTATAGGCGCACGCCACCACGCCTAGCTAATTTTTGTAATTTTAGTAGAGACGGGGTTTCACCATGTTGGCCAGGATGGTCTCGATCTCTTGACCTCGTGATCCACCTGCCTTGGCCTCCTAAAGTGCTGGGATTACAGCTGTGAGCCGCTGCGCCCAGCCTCTGTAAAGATTTCTAACTACGGCCATCCCCTAGTATCCTGGGGACTGGTTTCAGCACCCCGTCGGATGTTCAAGTCCCATAGTCAGACCAACATAACTCTTAGATAGGAAACGTGAGTGTTTGTATCCACTAGTCCTCATCCCCAGAGTACTGCATTGAGACAGGGTCTCGCTGGGTCACCCAGGCTGGAGTGTATTGGTGTGATCTTGGCTCACTGCAGCCACAACCTCCGGAGCTCAAGTGATCCTCCCCCATCAGCCTCCCCAGTAGCTGGGACTATAAGTGCACACCACCACACCCAGCTAATTTTTGCATTTTTTGTAGAGATGGGGTTTTGCCATGTTGCCCAGGCTGGTCTCAAACTCCTGAGCTCAAGCGATTTGCCCGCCTCAGCCTCCCAAAGTGTTGGGATTATATGCATGAGCCACCGCACCTGGCTGAGGACTGCATTTCACACGTGTGGAACCTGCAGGTACAGAGGGGCGACTATACTTTAATACTATTCATTCCAAGAACCTTGGGTATTAAGTGGTAATGCTGACCTACTATTCTGACAGTGCTGTTTGAAATAGGCATCCTTTTGTCTACAGCCACACCACCCTGGACATGCCTGATCTCATCTCAAATAGGTGTCCTTTTGAAGGAAAAGATTGTTTTTAAAATGTGTAGAACAAGCATATGGTGGTTAGTGTTCTTATATAAACTTTGACTTGATCTTTATTCATTGGTTTTACTGATAACCAGTTACTAAATACTACTCCTTGAACACATACTTCTTGAGCTGTCACAAAAATAGGATACAGTAGGCCAGGCACAGTGGCTCACGCCTATAATCCCAGCACTTTGGGAGGCCAAGGCAGGCGGATCTCAAGGTCGGGAGTTCAAGACCAGCCTGGCCAACATGGTGAAACCCCATCTCTACTAAAATACAAAAATTAGCCAGATGTGGTGGTGGGCGCCTGTAATTCCAGCTACTCAGGAGGTTGTGGCAGGAGAATCGCTTGAACCCGGGAGGCGGAGGTTGCAGTGAGCCAAGATCATGCCACGGCACTCCAGCCTGGGTGACAGAACAAGACTGTCTCGGTGGAGGGGGAGATACAGTCAAAGCAGGAAGTGTAAAGGCAGGGTGGCATAAAAATCTAGATGACTTAATCAAATTAGTCTAAATAAATGGTTTAATTATTAACTTTCTATAGGTTCTCTTGCTGCAAATGGCCCTACCGCCTTGGTTGATAAAAAAGTTTCAAATCCCAAAACTAACGGGGACAGTCAGCAGCCCTCCTCCTCTGGCCTTGCTTCCAGTAAAGCTTGTGTCGGAAATGCCTATCACAAGCAGTTGGCCGCCTTGAACTGCTCCGTGCGGGATTGGATAGTGAAGCACGTGAATACAAACCCCCTCTGTGATCTGACACCTATCTTTAAAGACTACGAGAAATATTTAGCAAACATTGAACAGCAACACGGGAATGGTGGCAGGAATTCTGAAAGTGAATCTAACAAAACGGCGGCTGAAACACAGTCTCCTTCCCTTTTCGGCTCAACAAAGTTACAGCAAGAGTCAACGTTTTTGTTTCACGGCAACAAAACTGAAGATACACCTGACAAGAAGGTGGAGGCTGCGTCTGAAAAGAAAACGGACCCGTCACTAGGAGCGACAAGTGCCTCGTTTAATTTCGGCAAGAAAGTTGATAGCTCTGTTTTGGGCTCATTGAGCTCTGTCCCCCTGACTGGATTTTCATTTTCCCCTGGAACCTCCAGTTTATTTGGCAAAGATACCACCCAGAGTAAACCAGTCTCTTCACCATTTCCCGCTAAACCATTGGAGGGCCAAGTGGAAGGTGACAGTGGTGAATGCAAAGGTAAGTACCAGCTTTGGCATTGGGTTGAGGTTTGCATAAGATTTGTGTCTTGGGAAACACAGAGACTTTGATTCCAAATGGATCTGGATCCACATTGAGACACTGTTGTCCTCTCCATGTGTGATCCTGGGCAGAGCTAATCGGCTTCTCCGAGTTTCCAATTCCTTCTTTATAAAAGAGTAAGACCTATTTTGTAGGGTTGTTTATAAGGATTAAAAATAAAATGAATTTGGAAACACCTGACTTTGAAACGTCTCAAACACACGTGGCTTAGCATATAAAAGAGAAGTGAATTAAAGACGTTTTTTGAGAATTGTGTTTTGGAAAAAGTTCATCAAGTTCATCATGAATGTCCCCTGAATTGATTTGTACTTAGGAGATTTGACTGTAAATAAAGTCATGTGGCAAAACAGTACTTGACTATACATTAAAAATGTAGACTTTTCATAGCCATAGAGAACAAATCAACAGTGTTTTCCTGTTGTGGGTTTGGAGGCACCTCCTTTCCAGAGGACAGCAGTGGTGTCTAAGTGATGTCTCCTGTAGATAGCATCAGTACCCTAGACCAGGCAAAAGGTCTGGGTCCTCCACTCCCTCTGTTGTTAGCTTAAAAAGTGGGGTGATGTCATAATGCCGCTTCCTCACATGGTGATTGTGAACAAATGATGTCTGTGAAGATGCCTACTTGTAAGCAGTTAAAAATGAGGCCAGGTGAGTGGCCCACGCCTATAATCCCAGGACTTTGGGAGGCCGAAGTGGAATGCTCACCTGAGGCCAGGAGTTTGAGACCAGCCTGGGCAACATAGCAAGACCCCATCTCTACAAAAATTTTAAAAAATTACCCAGGCCAGGTGGTGGGTGCCTGTAGTCACAGCTGCTCAAGAGGCTGAGGGGAGTATTTCGAGCTCAGAAGTTCATGGTTGCAGTGAACCATGGATGCATCACTGCACTCCAACCTGGGCAACACAGACCTTGCCTCAACAAAAGAAAAAGTGTACTTTTCAGACATATGAACATACTGATCCTTAGCATTACGGTTTTCTAGCAGGAGGCTAGACTTCCATTGCTGTTTTGCCTTGCCCTACTTTCAAGTCTATCCTCAAGCATGGGCCCTTTGGGCACAGGGTGAAATAAAGGTCTCCCCTTTTTATTTCTTCTCTGCTTCCCATAACTACAACAAATGGGGAGTCTTTCCTGAGGCAGGCACTGGGACACAGTGACGCTGGATTTGAATCGAGTCCCAGTGGATACAGGATGCCCCTCAGTGAGCGCCTGTTCCTTGCCCTTGGTTATCAGTGTACGCATCAGGAGACCGGGGAGATTGGAGTGATGAGATGGATAGTCACGTGGGGATTGGAGTGATGAGATGACTAGTCACGTGACCAGGGAGATTGGAGTGATGCGATGGCTAGTCACGTGACGGGGGAGACTGGAGTGATGAGATGGATAGTCGTGACCGGGGAGATTGGAGTGGTGAGATGGGTAGTCACGTGGCCGGGGAGATTGGAGTGGTGAGATGGGTAGTCATGTGACCGGGGAGATTGGAGTGATGAGATGGGTAGTCATGTGACTGGGGAGATTGGAGTGATGACTAGTCACATGACCAGCGAGATTGGAGTGATGCGATGGATAGTCATGTGACCGGGGAGATTGGAGTGGTGAGATGGGTCGTCGTGTGACCCATCATCTGAGCACCAGAGTTGTTTTTCTTAGAATTGCTTTTTAGTGAGTTTTTATGCAACTGCCGTTCTCTTTAAGAGGATCCTTTTATATATGTGTTTTTTAATTGTTTTGAGACAAGGTCTTGCTCTGTCACCCAGGCTAGAGTGCAGTGACGCAGTCACAGCTCACTGCAGTCTCTACCTTCTGGACTCAAGCAATCCTCCCACTTCAGTCTGCCATGTAGCTGGGTCCACAGGCATGCACTGCCACACCTGGTTAACTTTATTTCTTGTAGAGATTGGGGGGGGGGTCTCACCATGTTGACCGGGCTGGTCTCGAACTCCTGGGCTCAAGTGATCTTCCTGCTTTGGCCCTGCAGTGTGCTGGGATTACAGGCGTGAGCCACTGTACCCGACCTAATACATGTGTTTAAATAGTGTCTTGTTTAAATAATGGCCTAGGTCTCCCATGTTTGGGAGACCCCATTAGTGGGGATACCTTTGATACCAGAGCAGTGACCCATGTGGCAATTCAGACAAAGCTTAAATTACTTACACTGGGGTTTTGGAATGATTTCTCCGACAACTTGCCCCCTTGTTTAAAAAAAAAAAAAAAAAAGGATTTTTCTATCTTTGGCCATTACTGATACTTGTTGTGGATATGGTCACAGGAATATTCAGGGGTGAAGGTGTTAAAAACTCATCTGAGATGTAATTTTCCAGTGGGTAATTTGAATATAGAGTGATGATTATTTTTCTGTCATAAGCATGGAGATTTTTCCATTCTAAGGTTTTCTATATATTGGAAGTTATTTAGAATTAAGAGGTATGTTCCCATTAGAAAGGATTCTTGTTTTTCACAAAATAGTTAAAATCCAGCAGGCACTCCCTTCTGGCATCCCCCTGCGTTATGTCTCTCAGTTTACTTGGAGTGCTCAGGTGGATGTTTAGGGTGTTACATGACAAAACTCTGTCACTTTTTTAAACTCTGGATTGGAATCTTACTGAATTATTGTCTTTTTTATAAAAGGTGGAGATGAAGAAGAGAATGACGAGCCACCCAAAGTAGTAGTTACCGAAGTAAAAGAAGATGATGCTTTTTACTCCAAAAAGTAAGACTCACCAGAGCCTGCGGGTGCATGTGTTAGAGACATGGTAGCGCGCTTCAGACCGGAGAAGGTCCTGACGGACTTGACTGAGGGTCAAGCTTTGCCTGCTCTCAAGTGGAACAGGAAAGAATTCTTGGCCAGTTGATTTTAAAAACCAGTTCTAGGAGTGTCCTGGTGGGCAGGTCTCACTCTTTTCTGTCACTTTAGCTCTTTTAAAGTGCTTTAGAGACAGGCTCTTCTATGATCTTCCCAATCCCATCCCGTCCCATTCCCTCTTCTCTCCCTGTATCTTTCTCCCTCCCCTTCCTCCTCCCCCAACAAAGAAATCGCGGAGTCAGTCACTGATTTCAGGTTTGGCTTCACTTACTTTACCCTGGAAGTATCTCTGATCCCTTCCAGGAGATTTGGTTGGCCTTTCTGGATTTTCTCATAGTCAAAAAGTTATGCACAGTAACCGTCCCTTCCTGTTTAGGACCTATAAAAATTTTCATCTTCCTTTCAATTAAATGAGATTAGTTTTTACAAAGATATTTGCTGAAAAAACACTTGTGCCATTTCAGAAACTTTCAAGATGTGTTTTTGTAATGCAGAAGTTTCAGAATAATGAGCGAGCAGCTCTCCATGTAACAGGTCACCACATCCTGGGGATTTCCAGGTGTTTCAAGAACTTGTAAAAGAGGCCAGCAGTTTCTTCTGTGTGTGTTTTAAATTTCACTACTCACATGACATAAAGGAGTGACCCAACTTTAAGATTTTTAATTAGAATCAAATGAGGCCAGGCATGGTGGCTCATACCTGTAATCCCAGCACTTTGGGAGGCTGAGACGGGCAGATCACCTGAGGTCAGGAGTTCCAGACCAACCTGGCCAACATGGTGAAACCCCGTCTCTACTAAAGGTATGAAAATTAGCCAGATGTGGCACACGCCTATAATCCCAGGTGTTTGGGAGGCTGAGGCACGAGAATTGCTTGAACCCTGAGAAACAGAGGTTGCAGTGAGCCAAGATCATGCCACTGCACTCCAGCCTGGACCACAGAGTAAGACACTGTCTCTAAATAAATACATAAATGAGCCATGGTTTTGTATTATTAATAACCTCAGGAGATGTATAGCATAGGAGGCTGGGAAGATATTTGATTACTTTGTTATTAGTTAGACCCTACCCAAGCATGTTTTCCAAATTTATTTTAAAATGTTGGGCAAAAACTGAAGGAGCCTTGAGGAGAATTTTTAAAATAAGAAATAGGCCAAAAAAAAGGGAGAGGTGGGTGAGATGTAGGACAGAGCCTTTGTCCTTTATTTGCCGCTGTCTGTAGAGGACCAGATCAGCTCTCTTGAGCTCAGGGCCAAAGGAGCAGAATAGGGAGGGAGGGGTGTTGAGCCCTGATTTTGACTGACTTGAGAACACAGTTTCATAAAGTGTTATAAAAAGTTTCATGGGGCCCATTGTTTAATTTGAAAAAATGGGGAGGGGGTTTTAAAATCTCTAAGCAGATTTTCTTATTCTGGTTTTTGCTCAGGCTCCTTTTGGATCGTTTAAAGATTTGTCCTGAAACTTCCTGTACACTCATTTAATGCAGATTTTCCACCCAAGTGTGAAGAGTGCTTGTTAGAAAACGGTGACTTGATTCGTCTCTGAATGCTTGATGGCACCTATTTTTCTTCTCCATAGGTGTAAACTATTTTACAAGAAAGACAATGAGTTTAAAGAGAAAGGCATAGGTACTCTGCATTTAAAACCTACTGCGAATCAGAAGACACAGCTTTTGGTGCGAGCAGACACCAATTTAGGTGGGTACCTTTTTTCACTTGGCGCAAAATCATCATCATCATCACATAGTATATAAAAGCCTTTGCCCTGCTGATTCAAGGTTATTAGTACGTTTTTAAACAGAGCGCATTCAGGCCAAATTCATCCTGTATTTACTTATTTCTAGTTTTGAGTCCCAGGATCATAGTGTGTAAGGAAACATAGATGTGTTAGAAACTGTAAACAAAATGGTTTTTCATTTTCCTTTGTGTTAGAAATGTGACTAAGAAGCTAGAGATGAGACCGTTTAATAAACACCCAAAGGAAATTAACCTTTTAAAGGAACCCTTTTTATATAGCAAGCAATCACTAACTGATCGCTGTCCACCCTCAGTTCACCCTGAGAAGAGTCCACTGCAAGGAGCCCAGCGCCCGGAGGAGGAGGAGGAGGGGGACGGGCAGGCTGCGGTGGAGTGGGCGGTAGTGGTAGAGAACAGGGGGCTGTGTTGCAGAAGGAAACTCCAGGGGGGCGTTTTTCTTTCCCGTAGGCTTGACTAGTGAGTAATAACATTACGGTCGTGTCACTCTTGCCCAGGGAGCTGTGCCGGCCTCTGTGACAGAGGTGTCCTTTGGTCACGTGGTGCAGTGAAGATTCTGTTGTGCCACCGTGTTCTTCCTTCAGTGCAAAAACGGACAGTTGAGAGGGCTGATGGTTCTGAGCCAGGCTGTTGGCTCAGTGAGAAACGCTGTGTGGTTGCGGAGACCCGGGCTGGAGCGAGGGCCGAAGGCCACTCCTCACAGTGAGGGCAAGTCCTCCCCGAGGCCTCCCAGTTCTCAGGGAACCAGTCCTGATTTTGAGCCATTCCTGTTGGCTCCCCATGTTAGATGCATTAAGTATAAGTTATTTCAGTGTTTAATGTTTAGCATGTTACAGACTCGTTTGGTGGAGCTGTAGCTTCTATAATTTTGATGGGTTTGGTTTTGTTTGAATGCAGGCAACATATTGCTGAATGTTCTGATTCCGCCCAATATGCCATGTACGCGAACAGGGAAAAATAACGTTCTTATCGTCTGTGTTCCAAATCCACCAATCGACGAGAAGAATGCCACCATGCCAGTCACCATGCTGATTCGGGTAAAAACCAGCGAGGATGCAGATGAGTTGCACAAAATTTTACTGGAGAAAAAGGATGCCTGAACGTGCGAAGTCGGCTGCGGAATTATTGCCAAGTTGCTGCTTCTCCCACCGCCCCTTAAACTTAGTCAGTTTTCTTCTCTTCTTTGACATTCTAAGAACTTATAGATAACTTAAAACTTTTGTGAGGAAGATTAATGTGGCCAATAAAACCTTTAAATGTTAAGTGTCAGGAAACCGCACTCTCCCTTCTTAAGAACTGCCTAAAGTCTAAAATACATTCGAATGCAATTTTTGGAAGATTTTTTAATGTTCGTTTGTTTATTAAACTAACCCTAAGTGATTTCTTCAAGGACCGCAATCAGGGTATCGATTCGCTTTCCCAAAGGCTCTTCCAACCCGTGGGTTTTGAGGTCCACCGCCAACACCAGAGAGGCTTTTGAACAGGTGCCTGGCTGTGTTCAGAAGAAAGCTGGCTTGTGTGCTTCTCTCCGGTGGGCTCAGCCGACGTGTGAGACTCATTCTGTTACCAAATGAACTGGGCTGCCATGCTGTGACAGGTGTTTGTCCTCTGCTTTATTTTTATTTTGAAGCTAAAATGTGAGTACTAAGTGTTCACCTCAGCATACGAATCATTGGCCTGTAACCCTGTGGGCTGCTTCACGAGAATTCAGGACCTGCATTTTCATTTTAAAAGGAAATGAACAGCTTGTGAAGGATTTTTTTGGCTTTGTAGTTTCTATTCATGAGGTAGTGTTAACTTCTTCATCCCCCTAAAGACAAAATTAAGATAACGGGGGATTGCCAGGAATGGGTTTAAAAGCACAAATTTGGTAGCTTATCATCTATACCATGGACAGTGAACCCTTTTACGAAATGAAAGTCAAACGAGACCATCCTAGAAAAAGAAGATGCTCATAGGCATTTGTACCATAATCAACCCCACGCATAATGAAAACTATGACCAAGTGACGTGCCTGGGAGCTTTGACACATGAGCCATTTGAATTCACTAGGAAACATGTAATAAGGTAATGGAAGAGAAAATCGTGTGTAAATTTTGCCTTTAACTTTAGACAGCAGTACATTATACATTTGATATCTGAAATACCTTTACTTTTTTAAGAATAAGATTCCATATGTCTGTTTGGAAGGGAGCCATGGTTATGCTCACGAATATCGACGTCACTTCTCCGGAGTTGTCAGGTAACTAACACGAGCATTCTTTGAAGACTCTGGGCACAGGAATGAGATGCAGAATTGAATGTTTAAATTTCCACTTTGATTCCTCATGAATCGTTTGAGACTAGTGCCAGCTGATCTTGTGTACAGGCTCAGGGTCGGTGCCGTAAGGGCTCACGTGTGTGTGTTCTGATCTTCGGTGCTTTGCGCATTAGCATGTAGAAGAGAGTAGTCAGAATAATTGTGGATGGCACAAGTGGCTTTTTTAAAACTACAATCTTTAAGTGTAAAGTTTGGGGCCGGGAGCAATTTTATGATCAAATATGATGAACTCCTAGGTACCTGAGGTGTGATTGGGTCAACGCTGTCACGAGGTTCCTGAGGTGTGACTGGGCCACCGCTGTCATGAGGTTCTTGCTCTACTTTTAGTGTTCTGATTCCACCGGGAGACTCCGGCCTAGTGTGTGGCCTTGCATGAATCCGTGTAGAGAGGTGTGTTTGTACTGTTACAGGGTGCTGTCAGACAAAGCTATAGTAGGCACCTAGGAAGTGGCCATTATTTTTACATTGACTTTTTAGAATTGAGAATGCATGTGAGTTTTTGTTGCCGATGATTTATAGTAAGCAAGTGGTTGATGCTGTTAATACCGGCCCTGCCCGATTGACATTAGGTTTATTCAACTTTTAAAAAGATGAAGAACTAAGGGGAACAAATTTAAGTTTGTTGCAACTTAGCCACATGTGCTTCCCTGGTACCAGCTGGAATCAAGCTCGCAGGCATCTTTTGGACACTTAAGTGTATATGACACAGTACTTTGTTAGCATCTGCGCGTGTATGGAAAGTCTACAAAAAATGGCATGAAAAGATCATGATTGGATTATCTTTTAAACCTGCCCCTTCTGTAAAAAATAGTTTATATATTTTTAAATTAGTGGGTATGTGTGGCTTTCTTTTTTCCTAACATTCCCAGCAAATTTTTGCTGCTAAGACTATCACTGTTAAAGTGAAAATTACAGGGAAAATGTGACACGTCTACCATAAAACTTAGAATGGGGGATTTTCTTAAAATCACTCTTGTATGCTTTAGGAACTGGTTGGTCTCCACTTTGATTATTGGTGTAAAGAGCCCGAGTATACGTGGATTTGACTGTGAAATGTAACTCCTTGTCTTTTATTTGGGGCACGGGGCCCCCGGAGGGCTTACCTGTTTTCCCCACTATGTTAACAGGTAATTCTGATTTATGCGTCTAGTGTGACTTATTTTTAACAAAATATTAGCAATCATGCTTTAAAATGTTTAATGTGGACTGAAATTTTCGTCTTTTGAGAATCTGTGAAGTGTATCATATACGTGGCCTAAAGCAAGGTGTGTATTTTGTTATTCTAAAATTGTTTTGCATCTTGGCAAATACTAAGTATCCCAGTGGCCTTTTTTTTTAAAACCTGTGTATCCATCTCATCCTTTTGCGCATTCCTAGTAAGCAAAAAATTTGTTATGCCATCTTCATTATTCGAATTACAGACTTAAAATATGTCCAGTTTTTAAAGAAGTTTAGATTATGTTTTCCATGGAAGGACAAGTCTGACTGTTCATGGACTGATTTTCTTTAAGAGGATTATTATATTTTACAATTTCAATTCTAGATTACAATTTTGTATATGCTGCATGCCAAAAAAAAAAAAAAGGAGAGAGAAAACTACCTTTTCTAGTGTAGAGGGGAAGAAAAACTAATATTCTACCTTACTAGTAGAGTTCAAAACAAGTTTTCACTGAGAGCCTTTTCAGTAAAAGTTAAACAAGTTTGTTTTTTGAGCATTTGTCAGTTATTCTGTTTCAGAAGAGTCAAAATTCAAGCACGATGTATTTTGAAGGCTTTGCAAACTCCTAAACCCTTGATGAGTCCTCTCATTCTGGAAGTGGGAATTTGAGTAGATACTGGTTTGTCCCGTAGTATGGTAGATGATGGGGAGGTCTTTTCCAATCAGGCATTCGGAACACAGGCCACTGTATGTTCTCAGCCAGTAACAATCATCCTGAGGACGAAGGACTCTCCGTTTGATGCAGACACAATTGTAATGGAGACGTAAACTTCTTAGCAATCAGATGGATAAATTGTTTGCTTTTTACTTTAAATAGGAAATTGTTTTCTAAAACGAAAATACTTGAATTGTCAGACAATATAATCTCAGCTTGTTAGTTTTGAATGCTCCCATCGAGGAAGTGTAACAATCCATGAAATGTGAATAAATGAAAAGTAAACAAAATCCCAGTGTATGGCAGTCTTATGTTCGTCTGTGATGCACTTGGCATTAATACAAGTCAGACCTGAGGAAAAGAATCACGCAGAAGCTGCACCCAGAAAGTTCTTGAACAACAGGAGGGTCGGCTTGGAGGTGAGTGAGAGACCCATTTATTATCAGACTCCCGGCTGGGGGTTGAGACTACTTTTAAACCATTCAGACCAAGGGTTCCTGTTGGATTAAAATCTTAACAGATTGGAATGGGAACAATTGATCCCTAATGGGCTAGTGTGCAAAGCATTGGCTAGCTGCTTTATATGTATTACCTTGGTTAGTCCTCAGAACAAACCTTTGAGACATATTTTTAACCTTTCCTACGTTACTCAGCATTTATTTGGTTTATAAGGGGTATTTTCTGGTTTAAAAAAATAGTACTGCAAAGACTTGTTATTCATCAAAGTATTTTCCTGAACTGTTAACATCTAATAGAAACTAAATGACACTAAAAGAATGTTATCTCAAGAGGAAGATGGTGCCTAAACCGCAGAAGCCCTGTATAGATACTCAGCTGCATGGCTGGGCTAGAACCTGGGTTCTCAAAGTGGTCTTGGGACTGCCACATAGGAACTTGATAGAAATGCAAGCCCGGACAGGCGCGGTGGCTCACACCTGTAATCCTAACACTTTGGGAGGCCGAGGCGGGTGGATCGCTTGAGCCCAGGAGTTCAAGATCAGCCTGTGCAACTGTTGGGAAAAGGGCTTGTGGGTGCCTGTATAAACTGACCATAAAAATACGGGACATTAAGTTGTGGAAAGTCACAAGAGGCCTGTGAGGAAAGCCTATTTGCCATCATGTTCCCATGCTCAGAGCGAGACCCGCTCTCCTATCTGTAAACGCTGTGTTCAAGGAGAAAGACACTCCTTTGAAGCACTGGAATGTGGACAGACATGCAGGCTCCTAGTAAGCCGCTCCCACTAGCTACTCTCCCATAAGTTAAAGATACGCTGTTTGAGCACAAAGGAGATTCATTTAAACCGCTACTGCTGTAGATTACGCCTGTGACGCACTGCACCCTTTCACTGTTCCGCCCTCAACATCTGCTTCTGTGATTGCACTCGATAAATACTGTAGAGACCAGAGCTCTGAGCCTTTTGCAGCCTCCACCTTTACTCTTAGCCTGTCTCTTCTCAGTCCTTTTGTCGCCAACAGACTTCGGGTACCCTGTGGGTGGTGCTGAGGCTGGTCCCCAACATGCAACATAGCAAAACCCTGGCTCTACAAAGAATACAAAATGTAACCAGGCACGATGGCACGCACCTGTTGTCCCAGCTATGTGGGTGGCTGAGGTGGGAGGATGGCTTGATCCCAGGAGGTGGACGCTTCAGGAAGCCAGCAGTGATCATGCCACTGCACTCCAGCCTGGGTGACAAAGCAAGACCCTATCTCAAAAAAAAAAAAAAAAAACCCGTCTGGGCAAGGTAGCTCATGCCTGTAATTGCAGCACTTTGGGAGGCTGAGGTGGGAAGCTTGCTTCAGCCCAGGAGTTAGAGACCAGCCTGGGCAACACAGCAAGACCCTGTCTCTAAAAAAAAAAAAAAAAAAAAAAAATTTTTTTTTTTTTTTTTTAAATTAGCTGGGCGTGGTAGTGGAAGGAATCGCTTAAGCCCAGGAGGTCCAGGCTGTAGTAAGCTGTGGTCGCACCACTCTACTCCAGTCTGGGTGACAGGACAAGACTCTGCCCGTTCCCCCGCCCGCCCCAGAAAAAGGCAAACCCATGGGCCCCAACTAGGCTATTGAATCAGCACCTCAGGCTGGAGCCCATTTTTTAAAATTGAGATAGAATTCATATAAACTGCACCCCTTTAAAGTATACGATTCAGTGGCTTTCAGCATACTCACAGAGTTGTGCAGCCGTCATCACTGATTCCAAAGTACTTTCCTTACCAGTCTTCTGGGTTTGAACGTTGGGTTAGAGCGTGCATTAGGTGATCCTGATGCACGTTCACATTGGGGAACCGCTGGCACACATGCCCTCCTGATGACTCTAAAGATGGCCCATGAAATACCCCTGGGGCACGCTGGGAAGAAACGGCAGTAGTTATCAGCATTGCCAGGAGCTACGCCAGCCTTTGGACGCACCTTGCCTCACTTCAACATCGTCGCATCCCTGGAAGGAAAGTGGTGATTCTACTCGAGGAAACCCAGGCCCAGGGTTGAGTGTGTCTGAGGTGCTGCAGCTTGAGGTCCCAGCCCCACACTCCTCTCCCCAGCGTGCCACGTTAAGGAGATGGACGTGCCCACTAAATTACTCAACTGCACTGACTTCTGGAATTGGCTAAAATCTTTTGAGCAAAATTGTTTATTCAGAGTAGCATAAAATTCGGCTAAAAGCCATGGTTATTTCAAAAGGAGCAACCTAATTGTTTTATTAAAGTCAGACTCCAAGAGGAAAGACCCCGGTCCACACGGAGGAAAGAAATCTCGTTAACCTGGTGGCTGACGGAGAGGCTAGGTTGGGGGCAATTCGGTGATGCTGCAAGGAAAGAAAAGAACATGATCCTTCATCCCCAGAAACAAGTATTTTCCCTTCCTCATGTAAATTTTCCAGCTATTCTCGTCATTTTAACAATCAGGCACAAAGTAGAGCATGTTACCACAGTCAACATGTCTATTTACAATGAACTGTGTTATTGTACGGATTGAGTTACATTCCCCTCTCCTCCCAGTATGATTCCCAAAGGTTTTCCTTTCCAGTTAACTTTTTCCCTTCTAAGCTAGGGCATGACAGTAGTTCCTAAAAGCTCATCTAAGGATAAAGGAACTGAAACAGCAAAATTAGCCTTCCAGAGGAGGCAATGAATAGGAATGAAGTTCCTGCAGGCAGCTTCCAAGATACAGACTCTCCCCAAATATCTATTAAACATTTTTCAGGTGACTGCTTTAAAAGGACTTCCCACTGTTCAACGAGAAGGGGGTTGACCTGGATGACAAGGAAGTCCTCACCTGCTAGACCGTCTCCTTCCTAACCGCCATTTTCATGGGCTGCCTTTGAGGTGCTGGTCAGAAAATTCTCCTGGTCTGGTGTTTCTAAGGCAGTGACTGTTCCCAAGAAGTGTCACTGGTGGGGTGTCCCTTACTATGTTCCAGAATGCTTGCATTCCTCTCAGACCCTCTTTTCTCTCTGCCCCTCATTTTCCATTCTGTAACTTTCTGCGGTGTCTTGGGCCTTACACCCATCGCTGGTAACTTCCTCAGTCCATCTGACCATGGAAAGGAAAAGCTCGTGGTGTGAAAGTCGACAACGAGCCTGCTTCCACCTACGAGGGCCTTGCAGTAGCAGGCTCGGAAGGATCCGCCAGAAAATGCGAGAACCTGCTCGAGGTCCCCTCGCCCGCTGAGCTGCAGGAGAGCCGCCTGGTGCGAACACCTCATCTTCCGTTAGACCAGGCAGCTTACCTGGAGCCTGCAAAACCTGAACTTGGGACTCCTGGCCTCTGTACCATTGTTTTCCCACTTCTGTGAGGGTTAAGAGGTTCTCTGAAAAAGCTTGGGAAATTTTACAGTACAACTGAAAGGGTATGCACTACCTTGTGGAGGCTGAACGCTAAACTTGAAATTAATTTTTTTTTGTTTTTTTGAGATGGAGTCTCTGTCACCCAGGCTGGAGTGCAGTGGTGTGAGCTCGGCTCACTGCAACCTCTGCCTCCCAGGTTGAAGCGATTCTCCCGCCTCAGCCTCCTGAGTAGCTGGGACTACAGGTGCACATCACCACGCCCGGTTAATTTTTGTATTTTTAGTAGAGACAGGGTTTCACCATGTTGGCCAGGCTGGTCTCGAACTCCTGACCTCAAGTGATCTGCCCGCCTCGGCCTCCCAAAGTGCTGGGATTACAGGCGTGAGCCACTGTGCCAGGCCTTGAAATTTATCTTGAAATGATTTAATTCTGCAAATATGGCATCTCTGGCCAAACCCCAGTCACTGACCTGCCCACCACTTCTTGGACTCCTCACTGGCTCATGACAGGCAAAGCCAGCACACAGGGTGATTTCTCTCTGCCTCCAGCACACTCCAGTTCAAAAAAGCAGCTTGTGTGAAAGCTCCAAAAAAAGTTTTAGGAATCATTGGGGGCAAATTAAGGTTCAATCATGATCGCTTTGCTATATCTGTATTTACCCTGAAATGCCCATGACAGAAAAAAAGATTAGAGGAAGACACAGAAAAGAAAAATTTAATATTCAACATGCAAAACAACTTTTAAAAGAAACATGAAATCATAAAGCAAAGCTAACAGCCAACCAACCAATACCGCCTAGAAATGATCGCTACTGGACGTGGAAGACGGTTAATAAAGCAGCTGTTGGGAATGCTTATGAAACTAGCACTGGCAATTAGCATACCGAGCTGTCCAGTGCAGGTATCGTGGTGTTTTTGCTAAAATACATTTTGTAGAAATCATAATTCAGAGTCAGTTTTCTTACAGATTTAATTACTCACACAAATAATTCATTTGGAAACCATAAAAGATACCTATGTACACCTAAACTGCCTGGTCTTCCACAGAGCGGGGACTAAAGGGGCACGGCGGGGCAGACGACAGCGAGCGTGCCCTGGGCTCTGTAGGGTTGCGGGGTCACTGTGATTTTGATCTGCTGAGCTCAAGGACTGGAGACGGAATAAAAATGCCTACTTGCCTTAGACATAAGAAGTTGCAAACTCGCCCATCGGCAGCTGCCTCCACTTCTGAGACTCCTCCCCCTGCGGGAGCTCTGAACCAGCCCCGAGGCCACTCCATGTCCCACGGAGCGTTGCCGCTGAGGATCAAGCAGCCAGTGAAAAAGAGAAAAGGAGAGCCCCAGCAGGTGCCCATCACCCGGCTCCCAGGGCCCACCTGCTGAAGAGCTGCTCTCCCTCGAAGGGCAGTGGCTGCCACTCCAGAGGCCGCTTCCTTCAAGCTCAAGGGCACGTGCGTTTCCTTAGCTTGTCGTGTCCATCCCATCAGGTGGTTATTTTTACAACAGAAGTACAGTCATTCTGCTTTTTGATACAGACTAGAGCAAGAGGACAGGAAGAACCAATGGGCTGTCAAGAGAGACTTGGTTTTTGAAACAGGACATGAAAGCAGATCCCACCCAGATTCAAACATTGAGAAAAACGTCAGTGAAACCTGTTAAGTTCACTAAAAAGTTGGCAGATGTTTCATATGTCTTTAGAGGATTTTGGCCAATAACTTAAAACCAGCATATTAGGACGTGGTCAAGGCAGTCATTAGAATATACCGGCTGCACAGGGCCTTTCCTCCGGCACGTCTTTTAATGACAAAAAAGTTTTACTTTGTTCTTCAAAAGTCTACTAACTAGTCTGTTTGTGATTAAAACAGCAAAGACAGGCCCTGGTTTGAGTGCGGGTAGACTCTTTGAGGGAGGGCACCTCAGGAACGTGCCTTTAGACCCTTCCCGTGACTCCAGGTAGAGGGAACCCTAACTCACAGTCCGTAAGAATCCAAACGTGAGCGGCGACCCCACTCAGCAACCCATCCTGCCTCCAAGCTGACTTGGCTAGAGAGTATCTTGCATCCTTTTGTTCTCTTCTGACTACCTGTCACTCGTGTTTTCAATAATCTTCTTTTGAAATAATGAGCCTTAGTTGTCTTTGCAGGCAACTAGGCACTTCCAGTAGGACGTCAGGATGTAAGATGGCCACTACCTGAACTTACAGCTGCTGAAAGAAGAAAGGGTATAAACGGAGACCATCTATCACCCATCAGAACCTGGGATCATCACGTTCCTTTACATGGAAAAGCCCATCCCACAGCTTGCTTCATGTTCTAAAAAGTGACACCTAGGTTTCCTCAACAGAAAACTGTGCTTCAGTCCCAAATCCTCTTTAAGACCAACAGGCCTTAAAGGGAGTTTGCCATTAAAGACCAGTATGTCTTTTTTTTTTTTTTTTTTTTTTTTGAGACGGAGTCTCACTGTTGTTGCCCAGGCTGGAGTGTAATGGCACGAGCTCGGCTCACTGCAACCTCCACCTACCGGGTTCAAGTGATTCTCCTGCCTCAGCCTCCCGGGTAGCTGGGATTACAGGTACGTGCCCACCACGCCTGGCTAGTTTTTCTATTTTTAATAGAGACAGGGTTTCACCATATTGGCCAGGCTGGTCTTGAACTCCTGACCTCGTGATCCGCCTGCCTTGGCCTCCCAAAGTGCTGGGATTACAGGCGTGAGCCACTGTGCCCGGCCCCAATATGTCTTAAAGGGAGTTTGGGATTAAAGCAGTTTTCTGTTGAGGAAACCTAATGTCTTAAAGGGGTTTAGGGATCAAGTGTTCTGTTGAGGAAACCTAGGTGTCACCATGCATGAGTCTTCCCTGCATTACACAAGAGGCAGGTATGTTCCCAGAAAAATTAAAGATGGCCGTACAAGAAATACAAATGTGCCAACAGCCGGACTTTGGGGGCGCTGGTTCTGGCCCTGCCACTTGTTACTCTGTTACTTTATTCCACATGTCATTTGTTACTTTGGAAAGACAAACCTGGGAGGAATACCTTCCTGTCTAGTTCTCAAGTGGCTAAGTGGCCCCGAGCAAGGTTTAAATCCGGCATCGCAAGTACCCGTTGGAGAGGGTTTTAGGGGCTGAGAAAGGCAGACTCCACCAAGTGTCTGTCCATCTGTCCGGGCAGCACCGTGTGGCTCAGCGTGCAGGCGGGGCCACATGCCTGGGTTTGACTCCCGTCGCTGGCCCCTGCTGTTTGTTCCAGGCAGTCCCCTAGTGCCTGTGTGCTGGTTTCCTCGTCTGTAAGATGGGGTCGGACCAGCGGCCGCACATGGTAGATGCTATGTGTTGGCTATGAAACCGCCAGTCCACCGTGTGCTCTGTTCACATGCCTTACACATTGAGGGCTGGTCTCTAAACCAGCATGATGTGCACACATTTCTGTGACCAGCGAGCCCTCTCACACGTCACTGTGACTGGTCCTCATGGTCACCTGTGAGGCGGGCAGCACGTTCACCATCTGACAGACGAGGAGCCCAGCTCGCCCCGAGCCATCCAGACAAGCCTCCAAGCTCGGCCAAATGCTGGCCTAGGGGAGAGAACCTTCTCACGCCCCTCACCTCTGAGAACAGAGGGCGGGCCGCTGTGCTGCTCACGACCTGGACTGCCTCGTCTTCCCACGGACGAGCTGTCAGGGCTGTGTTCCTCCCAAGGTCCCTAGAACAACCAGGGGAAGAGTTCCTGAAGAAATAGGTGGATTTTAGCCACACGGACACAAACTTGGAAACAGCATTTGGCATCCCCTGAGAGCACTCAAATGGGGCTGGGCCAGAAGGCTGGGCCACGCTCGGGGCTCGCTGAGGCTCTGTCCCCACACTTTGGGGCACGACATGACCTGGCTCTGTGCTGCCCTAAGACATGGGTTTGGAACATGAAATCGTGCAGAGCTGAGCCATCAGGCCTGAGCGGACACTGCTAGAGGAGAGAGAAGGTTCAAATCCCCCACCAAGCACGGTCTCGGACTAGGTTATTACAAAGGGTGAGGGGGAGGTGGGCATCCCAGGAGTCTAACATCCGACCCGACCTATGCAGAATGATGGGTGGCCGTGCCCTGACCCAGCCACACACACGAACCCTGGAGACTTCAGTGAGGTAGGTGGTGTAAGCCCCATTTCACAGGTGGGCAAACTGAGGCAGAATGAAATGCAATAGCTCGCTTTTAATAATAACATACAAAAGTCTGGAGAAAGCCCCAAAGTAGTCCCCTGTTCCCGGAGCCCAGAGAATAAACAGATGGGCGAACAAGCCCCTCCTCTTCCTTTTCCCCCCCAGAGATCCCTAAACACATCGCTGGAAAACCTGAAACATTCCTGGGAACTTCAAACAAAACCAGCCACGAAGAGACCCAGCTTCCAGCTGATTCCCAGTTGGGGAGGGGACAGGCCTGCTCTCGGGGAGGGCACCGTGCATCCTTGCAGATGGAAACGCCTTCATGCTGGACCAGGCTGAGGGCAGGCCTGGGGCTGGGCGGCTGCTCACACGAACCGATGGGAGTGCCCATGTGAGCCTCTGAGCAACTCCTCTGCCTCAGTGAGCTGGTCTGAGATGGGACCAGCACACGCTGTCAAAGAAGTGAGCTCCAGGAAACCAGGGACGATGAAGACACCCCCGCCCCCAGAAGACGGGGTCCCACCTACAACCTCCCTGGGATGATGCCAGCCCCACCCCACGTCAGACACGCTTTGGCAGCTACCCTGTTCTGCGTGGCTGCCGAGGCCTCCCGACCACCCTCAGAATCCACATTCGGCGGGTCCCTCCGTCCGAGGCCCAGCGTGGCTGTCCCAGGTTGGAGGTGTGTGTGTTGGCGGTGTTCTTTGGCTGGAAGCAAAAGGCCGTTCTGGCGGGATCGGGGCCGTCTGCTCAGCTGGAAGCCTTTCTGGAACTGGGCGTGGGTGAGGTATTCGCAGCCCAGGGCAGAGCCATCAAACTTCTTGTGTTCCCATCTCCTGTTAGAACAAAGTGGTAAACTGGGAAGGATGAGCTGGGACTGACGCGGGTGCTGAAGTTCATCCGCATGGCATTCCAGAATCTTCAACTGGCGTTCCTCAAGAAGGTGTGGACAGTCTGATGCGCTGAGCGCCCTGGCTGGGTGGTTCCGCCTGCTGCTGGGGGCATGAGAACAGAGATGCGCCGGTCCGGCCCCGCTCTGGGCATCAGCTGCTCCTCCCGCTCGCTCTCATGGCCGCTCGGCAGCTCCAGTCCTGTCTGGGTGCAGAGGGCTCTCCAGAGATGGGTGGGGGGCGACGGGCGGGGCACAGGGCGGAGCAGAGCCAGCAGGGGAGGGAAGAGGCACTTCAGTTTGGGCTGGTGTTCGTGGAGTCGGCCCTGGCCCCGGGAGTCGAGTGGCCTCGCCTGGCTGCGGCTCCAGCACTGGCGGGTCACAGGAGGCCCCGGTGGCGGTGGACAGGTAGGCACTTGGCAGCACTCCCAGGGCTGGGCCCGGCCGGGGCTCTGCACAGGCTCCGCACGCGGCTAGGTCATCAGGATGGGCTTCTGCCGAACTTCCAGGATGTCTAGGGCCGGCAGGAGGGAAGCAGGTGAAACAGTAACCCTCAACAGCAGTGAGTGCTAAGCAGCGCCACTTCTGAAGGAAGCCCGCCTCGGCCACTCACGCATCTCCTCTCCAGGCTCCACAGACCGCAGAGGAGACGCGTCTCCACCATCCCCACCCTGCAGACTGGGAAACGGGCCCGCCGCAACGGCACTCCCTGCAGGGGCTCAGGTACAAGCTGGTGTGCGGGCCAGAGCCACGGCCTGTCACAGCTGCTGCAGGCCTGGGTCGGCGAGGTGGCCCAAGAGCCTCCCATCGCCTGTGAATCACACACACCCGGGCATGTGGCCACTCGAGGGGACAGCAGGTGTGCCAGAAAGGTGAGCAAAGGGAGGATTCTGGGAAAGCTACGGCTCCACCCAAAGTCTGAGACAAGGAGGCCAAGAACCCTGCAAAGAAACCAACCAACCGACAGGGCGGGGCGGGGCGGCTCCGGGTGGCTCGCAAGCACCAAGGCCCTGGACGCAGAGCTGGCTGTGAGGGCGGCAGCTTCCCTGTTAAAATCAGCCAGCGTTACCTGTTAAAATCCGATGCAGCGGCAAAGTGACGTAGGTTAAGTGTGCATAGAGAAGGAAGTTTCCATCTGCTCTGTTCAGCTTCAGCCAGGACCCAACCAGGGACCGTCCCGTGCCCGACAGGGACCGAGACCGCAGGTTGGTTGCATTGTGCAGATCAGCTGGAGGAGAGAAAGCCAGGTCAAGGCGCACAGCACGGGCTGCGGGGGGAAGAGCAGGACGCCAGCTCCCAGGCCAGGCTGAGGCCACGCTCTGCTGAGGCCAGGACGCTCCTTACCAACACCCCCACACCAGTACCCACGCACTCCAGAGCGGCCGCCGCCTCGCCCGTGACACCCCTCCCCCTTCCTCCAGCCCAGACCCCCGCCTCCACCTCCAGGAAGCCTTCTTTGGCCACCCCCTCATCTCTCCCTTCGCTGTCTCGAGCTCAGTCTCCTCCAGGGGGGCTGGTACACAGAGCGTGTAGTTCTCTGCTTCCGCGGGCCCTGTCCCTGGAACTAGGCACTGCCACCTGCAGAGCATGGGAGGGGCAAGCCTGGGCCGACCTGCACCGTTACCCAGTCCTGCGGTCCCGGCTGGGAGAACCTGCCCCAGAGAGGTAGACTAGGGCAGTGATCAATACTTCTCACTGACTCGGGAATGGGCCCAGGTGGGGAAGGGGCTGGCCCAAGTTCACACAAGAGCAGGTCGAGGCCAGTGCTGGAGTCCCTGACCCGGGCCTTGCACAGGCGGGGCCCCTGCCTCTTGGTTCCAGTAGTCAGGACAAAGGCTGCCACCTCTTCTGACCAATGCTGCAGCCCCAGCTCCCCGCTGGGGGAGGTGCTCAGTGGGAGTTATCAGCGAATCCTTCACTTCCTTATTTTTTTTTTTTTTTGGAAATAGTCTCACTCTTGTTGCCCAGCCTGGAGTGCAATGGCACAATCTCATCTCACTGCAACCTCTGCCTCCCGGGTTCAAGCAATTCTCCTGCCTCAGCCTCCAGAGTAGCTGGAATTACAGGCTCCTGCCACCACGCGGGGCTAATTTTTTGTGTTTTTAGTAGAGACGGGGTTTCACCATGCTGGCCAGGCTGGTCTCGAACTCCTGACCTTAGGTGATCCACCCACCTCGGCCTTGCTAAATGCTGGGATTACAGGTTTGAGCCACTGCGCCTGGCCAATCCTTCACTTCCATACACTCAACAGACACGCACACAGTGCAGAGCCAGGCGCCCACTGGGTCCTGAGGATGACAGTGAGGAAGGCACGTGGTCCACGCCAGCAGAGCGTGGCAGAACCTCCCAACCTGTCTGTGATGGCCACCCCTGTCCCCAGGAGCCATTTCCCACAGGGTCTGCTGAGTGGCATTTTAAATATGCTAATCTGATTGTGTCACTCCCTTGCTTAAAACCCCCCCGTGGCCTCCCTGGGGGCTCTGGGAACCACTCCTGTATTCTGGACGGTCACTGAGCGCGGACAGGGAGCAGGTGCAGGCGCTCAGGAGAGAGTGCAGACTGCCTGGGCAGGACTGCGGGGCACAGGAACACCCAGATACAGACACCCAGAGTCTGGGGGACAGGGGCACAGGAGGCTGGGGGGAGGCTGCACGAGGTGGCGACTCTGTCACCAAAGAGCACACGGTCCTGGGAGGCTGCACAGAGCTAGCAAGGCCGGGCCTCCCCCTGAGGGTGAGCTGACCCAAGGGAGGGGAGCCCTCCTCTCTCCCTCCACAGCCGGTGTGTGTGGAGCCATCAGATCACCCATCGGCCTTCTTAAGCAGGCTGAAAGGTCTTAGAAAGGTGGGGAATCCCCTGAAACTGACATACTGCTGCACATCTGGGCTCCAAGCACTCTGCCAAGGAGATGCCTGGGCCCACCAGGACGGGACCCCCAGAGGCAGCCATTTCTGTCCGTCCCCGGCTCTACCCTCAGCTCCTGGAGGCGTGGCTGGCACATGGCACCCACTCTCTAAGTGTTGCTGAATGAACAAATGAATGAATAAATAAATGGTCTGGATCAAGAGGAGACTGAAGGGTGCGGGGGCCCTAGGACACGGAGTGGGGGGTCACCTCCACCGTCGTCCTCCCGGAAGAACTCCTCGCTGTCGTTGGCCGAGTGAGACTTCTTCATCTCGGCGATCCGGTTCCGGGGCACCTTCCTCTTGAGGGATGGGGAGAAGAAGGCGGGCCGGTTGTTCCGCTCTGGGGTGGGGGGCGTGCTGAAGGAGGTCACCTGGGAACAAGGAGCCAAAGTCACCAGAGCAGAATAGCCCCATACCCGGGGGTCCCAACGCCCCTCCTCTCCCATCCTCAAACAACCTGACACAGCTCCCAGGGAAGAGGCCGCTCGGCCAAGAGGATCCAGCCCCAACTGGCCCGTGCTAGGTGGGGCCTAGAGACTGGAAGATGCGTTCCAGCCCAGGAGCCAGCAGGCCACCTGGCCACCAGTGCTGCCCGAGGAGCGACCAGGCTGCTGCCGCAAATGGCAGAAAGACCCCCTCCTCTGGGCCTCAGACACTGGTTAGGGGGATGTTCAAGCACAAATGAACAACAGTTGCTGACGCTGAGTGAGCACTGGCCCCACAGAGACCCACCGAGCCTCCCAGCTCCATGAGACAGGGGCTAGCGTCAGCCCATCTGACAGATGGGGAAACTAAGGCAGGGACTGAGACCTTGGCTTGCCTGTGGTCACCAAGCAGGACGGCGGCAGCCCTGTCTTCTGTCCCCCAGGGGACACGCTCCTTATCCTACTTCTCAGGGCTGAAGTGGCCCCATCCCTCTTGTTCCCAGCACCCCTCACAGGAGATGCTGTGCTAAGTGTCTCTAGGCCTCTGTCTCCTCCCCACTTCTAATCACGTTTGGTTCTGGTCACCAAACATTCACACCCACTCAGGGCCAGGCAGCCACAGCACTAAGGACAGATAGGCACATCGCAGGTCCCTGCCCTCAAGGAGCTCACAGTCTGCTGGGGTGACAGACTCAGAGTGACAACCATAGACAGCATGCTGGCTGTGGAGACAGAGAAAGAGAAGCACAGGATACATGAAGCACAGAGGCAAAAAGGATCCACAGCCTGGGAAATCAGGGAAGGCTTCCTGGAGGAGACGCCGCTGGAGCTGGGTCTTGAAGGACGAGTAGGAGTTCGCCAGGTGAAGAAGGGGGGGAAGGGCGTTCCAGCCAGAGGGAACTTGGCCCATCTCCTCCCTCCTCCCCATGCCAACAAGAATCTGAGGAGCAGGATGAGCTGGGACCGAGACTTCGGGAGCCCCGTCAGCCTCCTCGTCAAGGCTCCGACATCCACCAAAGTCCTGGCAGCTGCTGGGCTCCAGACGGTGTTCCCACAAGCCGGGGAAGGTTTTCAAAAGATAAAAGAAACAAACAGCACCAACCACAATACACAGAGTCAGCATGTGTCACGCACTGGCTCCAGTCGACCCCGCAGGAGGAGGAGACAGGTAATAGCAAGCGCACAGGTGGCAGTCCCCAGGGGCCAGCCCCGCTGCTGACCCTGTGTGACCCTAGCACGTCCCTCCCCCTGAATCCCACGGCTGCCCAGTTGCTAAGGCACCAGGGACTTTCACAGCCCTCACAACCACTCCCACTGGACAGATGGGAAAACCAAGGCTCAGGCAGGTCTAGTGAGCTATGGTCACTCAGCCCTCACGCTGTGGCTGGAGACGGCACCCAGGTTTGTCCAGCCCAGAGCTCGGGCCACATCTTCATAAGGACTTTCACACACACATTTTGTCAGAGTCCCAGGGGATAATTAAGGACCAGGAAGAAGAACCAGGCCCTTTATCTCAGAAAGGAACTCAGAAATATAAACCACCTCATTCCAAAGATGAGAGAGGCCCCTGCCTGCCATTCTCACCCATCTTTGCAAAACACAGCACTTGCTGTCTTTGGATTGTAAAACACATTCATTACAGAAGATACTCCCCCACCCCAACAAAAAAAAGGTGTACAGAAGAGAAAGAAAACCAACATCTGACCGCCTGGAGATAAGTATGGTTAAGATCTTTCTCGAATTAAAAGTATAACACACACACACTCCCTCATCTCAGGCATGTCTGCAGTAAAGCATTGATTACATTCCCATGCGTCTGCTTTCCAAGTAGGTCAACAGCAACTACAGCGGCTGCCACCTGGGAATCCTCCTGAGGGCCAAGCCCCAGACTCCTCAGAGCCTCCCAAATACTGAAGGGGCCGGTATCCTCGTGCCCTGTTTCTAGATGAGAAAACTGAGGCTTGGAGAGGAAGAGACACACCCAAGGTTGTGAGAGCAGCAGAGCAGGATTCCGGCTGTGGGCGGCATCTCTCTGGGACAACGGCTGGGCAGGACTGCCCCGGACCTGTGCCACGGGCACCCCCCGCCCAGCACACCTGTCCTCTTCCAAGACCTACGGCTCTGGGCAGCCCCTCTGCAAGAACCAGGCAGAGCAAAGCAGCCAGTGGGCTGGAGGCCTTCTCCTGTCTGTGCCCCACTACAGGCTGCTGGGAGCAAAGCTGCTGCTGACCTCAGCCTCCCGCCCTGGGGAAGGAGGGTGGCCTCGAGACAGAGCAGGGGCCCAAGCCCAGTGCTATCCCAAGACAGCGTGTGACCTGGGGCAAGCTGGCAAGCCTGGTTTCCAGGTGTGCGAGGCAGGAATGCCTCTCCTGCAGCAGTGCTTCGTACAAACCGCGGGGCAGAGCTGGGTGGTCTAGGCCTCTGCATGCTCTGGCTGGCCCTCAGCCACCATCATTCCCATCTGACTCACCGGGGAAGGCTGGCCATGTACCCACGCTCACCCAGCAGGTCCACCCAGGCAGGCGCCAGGGCCGGGCCTGGGTCCCCAGCCAGTCTTTTCTGCCCACTGGCCCTGTGGACTCAGCCTGGCTTTGCGGCATCTCAGGGAGGCAGAAAGAGGCCTGGCCCAGCACCAGCCTGCGGTGTGACCTTGGCCAGGCACAGCCCTCCAGGTCTGCAAGGCAGGAACGCCTCCCCCGCAGCAGCGCCTCCTACAAACCACTGAGCAGAGAGAAGGGCTGGTGGTCCAGCCTCCGCACGCTCGGCACCTCGGCCTGCACACTGGCGGGTGGGGATGATGACACCTTTGTCCCCGGGGGACCGTGAGCACGGGGGAAGACAGTGGAGAGTGAACCCGAGGGACGGGAGCCCCAGCCCCCAGCCATGCAGCCCTTACCCGCTCGTGCATGGGCGAAGCTGGGCTGGAGTCCTCTTCAGTCCCACAGGGGGACGTGTCACCTGTGGACACTCGGCTGACCGCCATCTCGGCGTGGCCCTTGCCCTGGGGGCCCTTCATGCGCACAAACTCCATGTTGTTGTACTTGTAGAAGCCAAACGACATCTTCTGTGCCATGCGGGCAGCCACACTCACCTGGGGGCCGGCGGGGCAGCCTGAGTCAGGGAGGTGGTGATGGCTCCATGGGGCCCCTCCCCGGGACATGAACAGCCAGGGTGACCATCCCTTAAGGAGCAGGGGCTGCCCAGGAGGGAGGGTCTGAGCCAGCAGGCGGGGCAGCTGGAATGGAACCACATCCCTGCCTGGTGCCCCTCCTGGCGCCCCTCCCACCGCCCCATGAACCACACGCCAAGCTGAGGACAGGGCGCCAGGCTGAGGACAGGGCGCCAGGCTGGCAGCAAGTCTGGCTGTAGATGGTGCCTGCTGGGGGACAGCAGCCTGCCCACATCTGCTTGCTTAGTTGGGGGCGACTCGGAGCGCTTCCAGGGCCAGTCGCAGGAAGCGAGTGACACTATCAGCCATCACTTCCCAGGGAACTAGAGACTGAGGAAGTCCCGCTCATTTCAGATGAAGGCAAGCGGCCCGCGTGGGCTGAGGCCGACCATGAAGAATGATGTAAAGAGGGCCAGGGAGCGCCTAGAAGGAGCCCGGGGGCTGCGGGTGCCCCTGGTGGCCGCTACCACGCAGAAGCAGGCTAGGAGGCCTCGTGGTGTGGACCAAGGTGGGCTGTAGAGCCGCCGACCCCGGGCCCGGGAGCGCCTGTGAGGCTGCCCCACACTCACCCGGTTGTCATACACCTTCTTGAGCGCCTCATAGCGGATGGAGCCCTGAAAGATGACCCCCTGGAACGTGTTGGTTTTGTCACTGGCCACCAGCTCCACACAGACCATCTCTCCTTCTCCCACAGTCATGTCGCTGAACACCTGGGGCAGGGCACAGAGGGACAAGGACATGACCATCGGCTCCCACCGCCCACACCACAGCCTGGCCCAACCGGCAGGGAGGGCTGCTCGGAAACCCCACTGTACAGGGGACAGCTGGCTCTCTGTCACACACTCCTGTGGCCCGATGCCCTCCAAGGCCCATGAGACAGGAACAGCCTTACATTGGGGTAGGGGCTGAGCAGCAGGGGAGGACAGGGACCCTTACGGAGACGCTGGGACTGGCGGAAGACGCACGCCCTCATGACGGTTCACCAGGACCGTCGGCCACTGTCTGGGCCCCTCCACACGGCCTGGGGTGCCCAGCCCTGCCCGCCACATCTTTGAGGCTCCTGTGTAGCCAAAGGCTCAGTGGTGGTGGCAGGGTGACTGCCCACCTGGGGTGACAATATCAGACTAAGGTGCCACAGGCCCTATCCTGCCACCTTAACGAGTCGTTGCTCCCAGGGTCTGGCGCACAGACTGAGCTCCGAGGACACAGACTTAGATGCAAGTCTCAGCTCTGCCACACAGGAGCTGCGTGTGCCTGGGGAGGGGACACGACCTCCCCGAGCCTGGGATCTTCCTGCGGACGCGCATGCCTTCCTTCTCAGTCCTCAGGACCCTAAGGGCCTCGGATGCGCACAAGGACCCCGACCAGGGCCTCAACAGAGGAGAGACACGGGTGGGCAGAGCAGGGAGTGAGGCGCGACCGGCTCCCTCCCCACCCTCCCAGCGCCCTGTGTTTCTCAGTGAGTCTCATTCTGCCCAGGCCCGTTTCCCAAACCTTAAAACAAAGGCTTGGCCCAGATAACTCCGGAAACCCCATCCCTCTTTGACATCCTAGGATTCCAAGTCCGTGCAGGCGTGGAGGTGCTTCTTTATAGTTTACTGGCATTAATAATGGCTCCTCCTGCCCGGGCAGCGCTGCTTGCGAGAGTTTATGAGGCATCCTCCCACTCAGGAGCCTTTTGGTCTTCAGCCCTGACAGTAAGTAGGACAGATGATCATGACACTGCTTTTACAGATGAGGAAGCGGAGGCTGCGCCAGGGGAATTCGCCTGCCCACAAGCAAACACCAGGAAGAGAGCGAGCCACGTCTGCCTCAGCTGGACCCTTCCCGGCTCCAAGCCACCCACGCCTTTCTGCAAGGCTAAGGCGGGGGGGAGAAGCGCCTGACACCCATATCCCGTGAAGGGGAAGCTAAGGAGAGGGGCCCTGCGTGGAGCTCACCTCCTCGAAGCTGTCAATCATGAAGAAGATGTTGGGGTAGCTGATCTTGGACTCTTCCCCTTTGCTGTCCATGGGGTGTTTACTCGGGGACGCGAACACTTGCTGGAAGAAAGCAGATGTGGAGGACAAGTGAGGCCCTGCCCCGCACACAGGCCCAGAGTCAGTCCAAGCCAGTACAGGGAGGCCACCTGGCCCAGAGCCGGTCCAAAGCCACAGACCTCCCCGGAGATGTGAGGGATAAGCTGATTCTGTGCTCCTCGAATGGGATACAGGATCCCAGGAGCTCAGCGGATTTCTGGAGTCAGACCCCTCACCTCAGGGGCAGAGAAGGAAGTGGGAGGACTTGTCTCTCTCAAATGCTGGGCAGCCAGAGGTCTGCCGTGCCGGGGCTGAACTGGCAGTTGGGAGGCGGGGGCTCCCGCGCCAGGGCTCACCTGAGATTTCTTCTTATGGATGTGAATGTCCCCGCCGTCGGCACGTGTGCACACCGCACAGGTCACCATGTAGTCCAGCTGGAAGAGAGCATGGTTCAGCGTGCAGGGAGGGGTCAGCCACCCCTCGGGGCCAATCCGCAGCCCCACCCATCCACCCCATACCTTCTGCAGGATGAGATTCAGGCAGACGCTCTCCTCCCAGTCGATGTCAGGGTCTCCCAGGCCTGGCAGCTTCTTGGAGTCCCGCCGGTACACCTCCACCTCCACCTCGGGCTCAGTCGCCTGCGAGGCCCACAGCAGAAGTGAGTGTCCGGGGCCCACTGTGGTCCAGGCGCTCTTCTTCGCCCTGACTACTATGCTAGGCAGGTATTACGACGGACAAGGACTCCACTTCTTTTTTGTCATTATTTTTTGTGACAGGGTCTCACACTGTTGCCCAGGCTGGAGGTGCAATCACAGCTCACTGTAGCCTCAACCTCTTGGGCTCAAATGATCCTCTCACCTCAGCCTCCCAAGCATCGGGGACCACAGACACATGCTACCACACCCGGCTAATTTTTAAGATTTTTTGTAGACATGGGGTTTCGCCATGTTGTCCAGGCTGGTCTCGAACCCCGGGGCTCAGGTGAGCCTCCTGCCTCGACCTCCCAAAGTGCTGGGATTACAGGTGTGAGCCACTGTGCCCGGCCAGAACTCCAATTCTTGTTCCCCAGTTCTCTAGTGATGGGAGATGGGACACGGGGGCCATCCATTCTCCTCGCTGAGCCTCAGTTTCTTCATCTGTACAATGGACTAAGGGCATCTTCCCCTCAAAGTTGTCACAATGATTTGAAGAGCTAATATTTGCTAAGTGGCACCAATGATAATAGTGATCCCTATTGAGCTCTTAGTGGATGGCGGGATCTGGGCTACACATTTCACAAATTATTAATCCTTTCACAGCAACCCTGCAAGGCAGGTATTAGCCCAGTTTTACAGATCAGAGTCAAGTTTACTGAAGATCAAATAATAAACACAAATCAGAGAGAAAGCACAGCATGTCTATACCTCTCCTAGGAGACTGGCTTTCAATTTTTTTTTTTTTTTTTT
>NW_012102698.1:2987534-3003115 GCF_000951045.1 Mandrillus leucophaeus
AAATTTTTTTTTTGTATTTTTAGTGGAGACGGGGTTTCACCGTGTTAGCCAGGATGGTCTCGATCTCCTGACCTTGTGATCTGCCCGCCTTGGCCTCCCAAAGTGCTGGGATTACAGGTGTGAGCCGCCACACCCAGCCTCTTTTAGTTTTTGAGATGGAGTCTCGCTCTGTCACCCAGGCTGGAGTACAGTGGAACGGTCTCAACTCACTGCAACCTCCACCTTCTGGGTTTAAGTGATTCTCCTGCCTCAGCCTACCAAGTAGCTGAGATTACAGGCATCTGCCACCACACCTGGCTGATTTTTTTTTTTCTTTTATTTTTAGTAGAGACAGGGTTTCACCATGGTGGCCAGGCTGATCTCGAACTCCTGACCTCAAGTGATCTACCCGCCTCAGCCTCCCAAAGTGCAAGGATTACAGGCGTGAGCCACCATGCCCGGCCTGGCTTTCAATTTTGATGCAGCTGTGCTGCCTGGGGGCCTCTGGGCCTGGTCGCTCTCACAGACTCGGGCTCCGAGGGGCTGGGCATTGCTGGGCTCCCTTGCGGGTGCACAGGCCTGCGCCCCCCGGGGCAGAGCTGGGATCTATGGAAAGAGATGCAGGAGGCCAGCCTTGCCTAGGAGTGAGAAAGAGACGTCCCTGGGTGGGGGGCCTCCCACTTCCACCGCCTGTGCGGTTCTGCAGTCACCCCGAGCCCCTGAGCTGAGGGTCCTAGGGCTCACAAGACTCTGCTGCTCCTCCTGGTCTCGCTTCATTGATCCGTTCATTTGATTTTGCTCAGCAAAGCACTATGGACTCAGTGAATGAAAGGCTCGTGGGCACGACTGTGGGCACAGCTGTTCAGGGCAGCCCACCGCACAGGCAGGCAAAAGAGCAGGTTCCCCATCAGAAAGGTGCCCGTGTGCGCACCAAAGCCAGGCCCGAGAGAACACTGGGAGCTGCCTGGTACCCACTGACAGGAGGGTGGCCAGGCCACCACGGTACACTCCACAGGCATTACACTGCAGTGAGACCACACAGAGTACAACCACCTGTGTCAACAGGCATGCCTCACAAACATCACACAGAAAGAAAGACGCCTGAAACAAAATATACTACTATACTGCCCGGTTCCAATGTACGAGCTGTGAGAACAGGCAGAACCCACCGAGGCCACACACGTGAGCTATGAGAACAGACAAAACCCACTGACTCCACACACACGAGCTGTGAGAACAGACAGAACTCATCAACTCCACACACGTGAGCTATGAGAAGACAGAACCCGCCCGACTCCACACACAGGGGCTGTGAGGACACAGAACCCACTGACTCCACACACATGAGCTATGAGGACAGAACCTGCCCGACTCCACACACATGAGCTGTGAGAACAGACAGAACCCGCCTGACTCCACACACACGAGCTGTGAGGACACAGAACCCACTGACTCCACAGGAGGGTGAGCCCTGGGGTGGGGTGAAGGGGCCTCCGTGTTCTGGTCACTCTGTATCTGGGGGCTGGTGAAACCAGGTGTTCAGTCTAAAAAATCAAGCTGTGTACACCTTTGTTTTTCCGTATAGATGTTATATTGAAAACAATCTACCAAAAAGGAAAAGGTGAGACTGGGGTCAGGGCTTCGCTGCTGGCAAGTTGTGTGACCCGGGGGAGCTTCCTCCCTGTCTCTGACCTTTGGTTTTCTGAGTGGGTGTGAAGATGATCTGCACCTTAGGGTCCTGAGGTGTCCCGGGACCATGACACAGGGCTCGGGCCACCAGCGCAGAGCCAGCAGCACACAGTTGGGTCCCCCTCCTGCCAAAGGCACAATGGGCTGCCCAGGAACATGGAGCGTTTTGTTCAGGGCTGGAGCAAACAGAGGGCAGGAAATCCAGGACATCCCTCCCTAGGAAAGGCTGGACTGGGGATGCCCCTCGTGCCCTGGAGCACTGCGGGGTTCCCGGCATTCTGTCCCCCTGATACTGCAGCTCCTGCCAGTCCACCCTCCCCTGCTAGGTGCAGGAGGCCTGGCCGGTTGCTATGGCGACCGGGTACCAGCGGGACGGGCATGGGGAGGGGGCGGGAAGCAGCCAGGCTGCCGCAGAGGACTTGCAGTGCGCAGGCGCCTCTGCGAGGCCCCCACCTCCACCCAGGGCTCAGGGCTTTTGCCAGGAGGGTCTCCCCGTCTCCCCACCAACGCCTCCAGCCCGCCCCCTGCAGGCCACCCTCAGCACTGCAGCCCGGCAAGCTGGGAAAAATGCCAAGTTGGGGCAGCCCAAGGACTCCACCCCCCACCAGGCCCCGTAATCTCCATCGGCCCAGTCTGGCAGGTCCCATGTGGCACCCATCACACACCCTCCCGCTCTGCACTCGCTGGTCCCTCCACGGGGCGTATTAGCCCACTGCTGCCCGCTCTCTCTGTCCTACAACCCGCCTGCCAGATGTCACCTGCTGCACTCTCCCCACCGCCCCGCTCCTCTTCCCACCATCACAGCACTGATGGCTCCGTACCACTGGCTACACTGTCTGTCTGTCCCAACAGACTGAGGCCAGATATGAGTCATTTCTGTGCTCCCAGCACTGAGTGTGGGGGGGCATCTCCACATGGTTCACAGTGGGTGTTACAACGGAATATTCTAGCATGTGAATAGCTGGACTGCCACCTGCTCCCGTGGGACTCAGGCTTCCCTGACCTCGACACCCCCAAATTTTCAGCAGAGCTTGGATGTGGCCCCATCCCCACTGCTCCAAATTCCTCAGGCCTGAATCTAGGGCTGTGCTTTCTCAGTGGAGGGCTCTCACCTTCAACTTCTCCTCCACCCAAGACGGACCCCTCATCTGATGTTCCTTTCTCCTCCCCCTACCCCAGCCTATCCGGGGTGCACACAACCCATCCTCCCACCTCCCTGTCTGCCCTCTTGACCAGAGTCGTGACCTCTCTGGAATCAAAATTCAAACTACAGCTGACAGTATCTCAAACGCGCCAAGTCCTCGTTAGAGCCCCTGCTTGCAGCAGACTCTGCCTTGGGGAAAAGACCAACATTTGGGGGTGGGGGAAAGGTTCTCTGCAACCTGAACTCCAGCAGAAGCTGAGAGGCCGGAGTGGACGGAGACAGGGGCAGGGTCCACAGCCCTGGGACGACAGAGGGCCTGAGCCTCTGAGTTCCAGCTCCCATGGGTGAGAGGAGTGCCTCCCCCCAGAGCTGTGCTGAGGTTAGAGGAGCCTGTGCCCGCCATGAGGGTCACGGGCAGTGAGGATCCCGAGGCACCAGCCACCTCCCTGCCAAGGGCACTCACGTGGTCACGCCAACCCCAAACATCCCAGCCTCCCAGGTGTCCACAATGGGAGGGCCCTCACCTTTCAGGGCACCTGCCCTGATCCCCCTTTACCCCAGAGAGGAGATGACCTGGCAATGTCATATGATAAACCAGGGGGAAGCAAGACTGGCCTTGAAAGCTGGTCTCTCGACTGCACACCCAGACAGGGCGGGCGTGGCAGCAGGTTCTGAGGGGCCCTGAGCCAGCTCCAGAAGGTTCTTACTCAGGGATCCCATCACCAGTCAGTCCGTCCTCCTCTTCATCCCTCCCAGAAAGCATCCCCTGCCTGCCTGAGTGGCTCCAGTCCCTGCCCACCTGCCACTGAAACTGCTGTGCTAAGGCCGCCACCCCTCCCTGGTACCAAATCCAATGGGCCCTTCAGACACTGCACCCCACTGGCTGCCCCCACTTCTCCAGACTTCCCCTCCTGGGCTGCCCTCCCCTCCTGGGCAGCCCTCCCCTCCTGGGCGGCCCTCCCCTCCTGGGCGGCCCTCCCCTCTCCTGGCTCTTCCCCCACCTCTCTGGCCAGTTGCTCATGGTCTCTTGCTGGTCCCTCCAAAGTGGGGCTAGCTCAGGGCTCAGGGCCAGCATGAAGGCACCCAGGCCTGCCCACTTGCAGAAAATCCATCCCGCATGTGTTCAGGCTCAGAAAATGGGCCCAAGGCAAGGCCAGGCTCCAGGTAATCCCTGCATTAGCCTCTGCCCGTAAACATGGCCCCAGAGTCACAGAGCCGGGCAGGCTGCAAGTTCCAGACCTGGCTCCACGGCCCTCTCATTTCTTGTTTTTAAAGGAAAACAAAAGCATGTCCATGTCTGGCATATGGGGTTGCTTAAACATTTTACAAACTGCAAAAGCCTGTGAAAAACAGAGAAGGAAGCATGCAAAATGTATTTTATTAGCTCCTCCCACACTTAGATTTAGTGGATGAAATATGTTAGGCAAATCGCTTCGTCTCCGAGCCCTCCGTTTCCTCATCTGTGACAGGGATAAGAACACCCACCCTGTCGAGCTGTTGGGACTTCACAATGAGGCTGAGAAGAAGAGAGCTCAGCACTGTGTCCAGATGATGGCGAGGGCTCAATAAGTAGAAGGCACCGTCATCATCACCACCACTGAGCCACGTCACCCTGCCATGGCTGAGGGAGGGCTCTGGGCTCTGGAGCCCGACCTTTGCTCTACCATCTACTGACTAATTATAAGAGGCCAGCCGATCAGCTGTCTCTGAACCTGTTTCCTGAAAGCTACGATGGTGACAGCAATCACTGCCCTTCAGGGTCACAGTGAAGATGAATGACAATGTGCACAGACACTCAGCACATCCAGATTTGCACATGAGACTGTCTACACAGTTCCTGGAATACAGTAGGTGCTCAATAAATATCACTCACCCTCTTTGCTATGCATGAGCACTGAGGAAAGCCCACATGCACGCCGAGAGCAGACACCACAGGGATGCTTGGGGCACGGACGCAGGGGCAGGGGCCAGGGGTCACTCACCTTCCTCCCGTCTGCACCGCTTTCGCTGCCGGAGTACGCCAGCTTCCGGCGCACATAGAAAAGCATGTCGTCCTGCCGGGGAGCCCATTTCTCCATGAAGTAGGTGGAGAACATCCAAGTCCAGAAGACAATGCGGTCATCCTTGAAGCACCCTGCAGAGGGAGGCCAGACAGGAGTGAGGAAGGACGGCCACCCTGGCCCTTGCAGCATGGCCTTGGCCAAGCTGTGCCCATACCCCCACATTTCTGGCCAGCAATTTGCCAGGGCTCTGAGATGCGCTGCCCCTCCCTCACCACTCCCGACCCCCACCCATGGGGCATCCAGAGAGGCTGGAGGACACCCCCCGGAGGCCCAGTTCCTCCGCCCAGCAGGAGCCTGAGAGCCCGTGCTCCCAGCCCCACAGTTGAGCCCGACTCCCGCCTGGGGATGAATCAGCAGCTTCAGTGAAAAGGAAAATCCCGAGGAGCCAGAAACGCCACTGGCTGGCGGCTGTCTGGGCTGGAAGCCGGGAAGGCTTGGCTGGGGGGAGCCTTTGGAGAGGCAGGGCTCTCACCAACATCTCTCACCCCCACCCACTCCCCGATGGCTGCGGCAATCCCAACGGGAACCCGACTTAAAGGGACAGCCGCCCTCCGAGGCTGCAGGTGGAACCGCGGGGAGACAGCACCCGCCCCACCCCTGCCCCGCGTCTGCACTGCTGGCCCTGAACGCTCGCCAGCTTCGTGCTCATCTGATCCTCACGGGGACGTCTCCTTGTATTACAGATGGTATTTCTTTATGATAAATATTTGTAATATTTTCTTGCAAAAGAGAAAAAGCCCACCGGCTTTGGTAGGGAAGACCTGGGTTTCCGTTCCAGCGCGGCTGCTGGTGACGGGACAATGGGCGGGGGCTCTGAGCCACAGGTTCCTTGGGGCACCTGCAGACAAACCGAGACCACGGGCACACAGTAGGATCAACATAGGTGGGTTTGTCCCCCCTCTAGATGGATTCAACACTTCGAAATATGCTGCCAAGCTCCCCCTTATCAACTCAGTAGATTAAACCAGGGCTGCTTTTGTTGTGTGTCTTCCTCACTGACCGGTGCGATCTAGTGCTGGTACTAGACCGCACTAGTCCAGCTGGAAGGAACTAATCCTGACACTTGGAGATGGGGAACCTGAGGGCCAGTGGTGCTGGGACCCTCTCTCGCCCTCACAGGCAGACCAGTGGGCCGACCAGGACTCGGCCATCAGCCAAGTCAAACGCAGAACACCCCAGCCTTGGCTGATGTCAGCCACACCACTAACCAAAGAACCAAAGAAGCAGGACTCGAAGCCAGCCCCGGCCCCCGGCCCTCAGCCCCACAGTGTGTTACCCACCCATGCCCATGCCCTGCCTGGCTCCTGGGCTCTAGGGCAGTGAGAAGGAGGAAAAGAGAAGGAGGCTTCATTGGTGAGGGTCTGGGTCAGCAAGCCTTGTCAGCCTCCAGGGGTGAGGGTCAGGAGAGCCCACAGGACTGGCAAGACCTCCCAGGCTCACAGGACCCGGGGAACCACACATGCATGCTGTCTGCAGAGTCGCTTTGAAATTCCTGCCGCGTTTTTGCAACAGGCAATGCCCAAGTCACCCTACTACAGACCCTTGCAAAATTAAGCAAAGGGCTATGATTATTCCTGGATAAAATTCAATTCTTTGTTACCTCCTCTTAACATTGTTTCACTTTTGGTTCCCTCTTAGAGCCCAACAGAATAAGAGAATAAATTTGGTCTTTAAGGCTCACGCCTATCATCCCAGTACTTTGGGAGGCTGGGGCAGGGGGGCGTGGATCACCTGAGGTCAGGAGTTCAAGGCCAGCCTGGCCAACATGGTGAAACCCCGTCTTTGCTAAAAATACAAAAATCAGCCGGGCATGGTGGTGGATGCCTGTAATCCCAGCTTCTCAAGAGGCTGAGGCGGGAGGATCACTTGAACCCGGTAGGCAAGAGGTTGCAGTGAACCAAGATCACGCCATTGTACTCCAGCTTCGGCAACAGAGCGAGACTCCATCTCAGAAAAAATAAACAAACAAACAAACCAATAAGCCAAGTATGGTGATGGATGCCTGTAGTCCCAGCTACTCTAGAGGATGAGGCAGGAGAATTGCTTGAACCCGGGAGGCAGAGGTTGCAGTGAACCGAGTTTGCACCATTGCACTCCAGCCTACGCAACAAAGCAAGACTGTCTCAAAAAAACAAACAAACAACAACAACAACAAAAAACCAAAATCAAATCCAAAAAAAATAGCCCTTAGGAAAACTGCCAGATTCTCACAGAGTTAAACATATACTTACAAAACCAGCCACTAGCCACTCCTAGGACCTGCCCAAGAGAAATGAAGCACATGTCCACCGAGACTGGCACACAAATGTTCACAGAATCTTTGTTCATAACGGCCCCAAACTGGAGACCAGGAGAATGCACACGTGTCACGATAAAAACAAACTAGTGATCCACACCACACCGCGGATAAACCTCAAACTTGTCCTGCAGAGCAAAAGAAAGCAGGCGCAAAAACCTATTTACTGTATGATCTCATCCACGTGATGTTTTGGAGAAGGCAGAACTGGAGTGACTTAAAGCAGATGGGTGGCCGCCCTCAAAGGTTCTGCGTCTTGATTGCGGCGTTGGTTTCACAGGTGTGTATGGCCATCAGCACTCATCACACTTGGCCGGGTGAGGTAGCTCACACCTGTAATTCCAGCACTTTGACAGGCCAAGGCGGAAGGATTGCTTTAGGCCAGGAGTTCAAGGTCAGCCTGGGCAACGTAGTGAGACCCTGTCTCTACAAAAAAATAAAAATTAGCTGGGCATGATGGCACGTGGCTGTGGTCCCAGCTACTACAGAGGCTGAGGTGGGAGAATCCCTTGAGCCCAGGAGTTCAAGGCTGCAGTGAGCTATGATCGAACCACTGCACTTCTACCTGGGGGACAGAATGAGACTGTCTCTAAAAGCGTATTAAAAAAATAAAATTTAGGCCAGGCGCGGTGGCTCACACCTGTAATCCCAGCACTTTGGGAGGCCGTGGCAGGTGGATCACTTGAGGTCAGGAGTTCAAGACCAGCCTGAGCAACATGGTGAACCCCCATCTCTACTAAAAATACAAAACTTAGGCGGGTGTGGTAGTGCTCACCTGTAATCCCAGATACTCAGGAGGCTGAGGCACAAGAATCACTTGAACCTGGGAGGCAGAGGCTGCAGTGAGTCGAGATGGCGCCACTGCACTCCAGCCTGGGTGACAGAGCGAGACCCTGTCTCAAAAAATTAATTAATTTAAAAAACATAAAAACTTATCAAACTGTTCAATCTACATATATGCAGTTTATTTTACATAAATTATATGCCAATAAAATTGTTAAGTCGTAGCTGATGCTGGCAAGGGTGCACTGAACTGGAACTCTCCGACATGCTAGAGAATAAAACGTGAGACGCTAATGAGCACTTTCTCATTCCTATGCATCTACCTTATGGCGGAGTGCACAATTAAAGGCCTTTTGCACAAAAACATTTCATGTGTTACTCATGAGAGAAGATAACAGCAGTAACCACGATGAAGACGACGAAAGGAAAGGACACAACATCCTGCAGTTTCTGGCATTTCCCCGAGGTAAAGCAAGCCGTATGTATTCACCCAAATCGTCACCCATCTTTTTAAAGGATGGCTATAAAGATGACATGCAGATGCACGGGAATATGTGTAATACGACGTTTAGCAGAAAAGCAGAACCCCAAGTTGCAGACACACTGATGACAACTCCATAAATCACATGGAAACACTAGAGGTAAACAGACCAGAGCGGTAGGAGTGGATGAATTGAACAGAGTGATGTTTTCCCTTTTTTTTTGTTGTTTTGACTTAATATTTTCAGTCATAAGGTATTACTTTTTCCCATGAATGTACAACTTTTAATATCATAGGACTCATTAAGAAAGGGAGCAGGGAGAGTGGAGAGAGAAGAGATTCCCTCTCTTCAGAGGGAAGAAGGGAGGCAAACACAGACACACTCCACATGCAAGAGCCAGGAAAGGTCGGGACTGGAGGGGTATCTCTGATTCCCGGAGGCGCAGTACAATATTAGGAGCTGCAGTCAAACACACGTGAGCTCAGGTCCTGACACTACCCCTCCCTACACAGGTGGCCAGTTCATTCAACCAACCTCTGTGACCCTCAGTGATTCCACCTGTCAGATGGGCCTCTGACCTGCCACCCGCCCAGAATCCAAGGTGAGGGCTTGGCTGGAAGTGAAAGCACTCTGCTGGCTGCTCAGCTCCAGCTGCTGCAACGTGGGATGCTGGAGACCCTCTGCTCTGCTGCCCTGCATGTCAGAAACACTGACACCAAGCATAGCAGTGTGACCTGCCTGGATGATGTCAGTGGATCCCAAACCTTCCAGTGTCCTTTGGCCTCGCGGTGCAGTAACTGACTGTGAATAAGCACACAAGGTACAGCTGGCCTGTGAAGTCACTGCTGACTCTTTCTCCCACAAGCAAACCCCTTCTCCCTTTACCCTTTCCCAGGGCCTGCCGAGCAAGAAATCCCCTGGGTCACAAGCCCTGGGAGCTGCTAGTCCAGCACAGAGCCTCCTCATCTCCAGACTTCCGTCTGTCCCTTCTCCCTACTGTCTTGCCAGTCAGGGCTGCAGGTCTTCCCCACCTTCAAGCACAGTGGAGACTTATGGAAGCAGATGTGGCCCCCGAAAGCTGAGCCAGGCTCACTGTGGTAGCACCTCGGACAGCTCTGTGCCCGCGGGCCTGCCTTCCCTCCCGGGGTCCTATGGAGCCAGATTACTGTCATTCTCCTAATCTGAGGCAGCCGCGAACACTGAATTAGTCAATACCAGCCCACTGGCTCCTAGGGGAAATACAAGGTTAGGGTCCTCTGATCACATTTTCAGCAACTGATCAATTCATAACCTTGCTTTATGTATGTTTCTCTTTCAAGATACCTTATTTGAGGCCAGATGCGGTGGCTCATGCCTGTAATCCCAGCACTTTGAAAGGCTAAGGCGGGCAGATTACTTGAGGTCAGGAGTTAAAGACCAGCCTGGCCAAAATCGCAAAACCCCATCTCTATTAAAAATACAAAAATTAGCCAGGCGTGGTGGCGGGCGCCGTAATCCCGGCTATTTGGGAGGCTAAGGCAGGAGAATCGCTTGAACCTGGGAGGCGGAAGTTGCAGTGAGGTAAAATCACGCCACTGCACTCTAGCCCGGGAGACAGAGTGAGACTCCGTTTAAATAAAAAAAAAAAAAAGACACCATATTTAATATATAGTTCATTCACTAACATTGAACTCATGGCCAGCAACAATCAATGTTGAACGAAGCTTCTCTAACACGTGTATTTTCTCCAAAAAGTACATCACAGCCATCTCGTGCCTGGGATTAGACAGCACCTCAGCCCAGGGCCATTTTAAATCACTGACAAAAAGCATAAAAAATACAAAAGACATGGCACTAATTAGACGCAAAAAGGACACTACTTTACAGTGTGAGGACTGACATACGAAGATGCAGCATCGCCTTGTCCGACCTCAGCTGGAAACATGTGTCAGGTAAGGAATTTTTCGACACTCCATGAATGTCAGTCATTAACCTGAAAGTACCATGAGTACTGATTCTGGGGTCACAAATAAATTTCAGTGAGTAGGTGAATCCGTGAATAATGGCAATGGCCTGGACCGGGAAAACTGATATTTGCTAGGAGTTCTGGCAATCCGGCTGCCTCCCCTGCCTCAAGCGAGTGACCTGCTTCTGTAAGTTAGTCACTTTCTTCCAACTCCAGAACTGGCAGAGCCCTTTCCAGGCGAGTGACTCCAGGGACGAGCAGGGAAGAGGGCGCGTGGGAAGTGAGCATTAAGCCTGGGCCGTCCACACCCCAGTGCAGTTTCCGCCACCTCTGAGTTGCCACTAGTTCTCCTCCTAGTTCTGCATGACACTGGACAGGTGACATGCCAGCACCAACAGCTCAACAGTGCTAGTTTCAGGAGCGAGGAATGTGATGACAGTTCACATGTGCCCTGCACCCTACAGTTTGTTTACTTATTTATTCATTCATTTATTTTTGAGATGGAGTCTCGCTCTTGTCGCTCGGGCTGGAGTGCAATGGCACGATCTCGGCTCACTGCAACCCCGGCCTCCCAGGTTCAGGTGATTCTCCCACCTCCGCCTCCCGAGTAGGTGGATTACAGGCATGCGCCATCACACCCAGCTAATTTTTTTTATTTTAATTTAATTTAATTTTATTTTTTTGTTTCTTTTAGTAGAGAGAGGGTTTCACCATGTTGGCCAGGCTGGTCTCAAACTCCTGACCTCAGGTGGTCCACCTGCCTCAGCCTCCCAAAGTGCTGGGATTACAGGCGTGAGCCACCACGCTCAGCCCACCCTACAGTTTATAAAACCCTTCCACCCATTGTCTTTTCCGATCCTCAGGGCAACTTTATGAGGTGGGGACAACCTCAGCTTAGTTTCAAACCTCAGTTTTCATTTTCAGCCAAAACTTGAGACTCTAGTGGCTAAATTAGGCGTATTCGGGAGCTGAGACTCAAACCCAGCCCCTGCAACAGAGCCCATATCCTTCTCCTGGATAAGCCCACATCCTTATCCTTACCCTGGCCCTGCACGAGGATTCTCCCAGCTGTGTTACAAATGCAGAAACTGAGGGAACCCAGGGGTCACCTGGTGAACAGCTAGGAAAGCAACTCAGGCTTTCAAACCTTCCCCCGCCCCCAACTTCTAAGTCCCCAGCGGAGTGGGCTCACAGGGGCCACTCTGAGCCCTGAAGCACCCCCAAGTCTTCCTGGGATAGCCTAAGAATGCCTGGAAGAACTTCGGACAAAAGCTTCATGCACGGGGGCTGTGGGATCCACTTCCCAGCCGAGTGCCAATGTAACATGATTTAATTATTTCCCACGGAGATGGTTCTTCAGATGCACACTGAGAAAGAAGGGAAACTTTTATCTTTTGAGGCCTTTCACATGAGTCCAATCACTATACGGGATGGGGGAAGAATTTGTCAGACTGGAGTTCAAGAGCAGACTTGATTCCCGTTCGTGATGCACTGCCCAAGTGGGTAAGTGACTGAACCTCTCTGACCCTCCGTTTCCTCATCAGTAAAATTAGAACAGCTGCCTCCTACGGTTACCACGGAGACCAAATGAGAGCCTACACAGCGCTCAGCAGCGCAACCCGCACTTAGAAACGATGAATGACAACTGCCACTCTGGTTACTATGATAACTTGGAATATTTCCCACCAACCAGACCCTGGGAATAATCACGAGTTCGACTTTAGGAGGCACTCCTTGAAACCCACCCCAACCCTTTTTTAGAAAAGGATTAAGCCATTAAACCACACAAGTTAAGCAAGTTATGGTAAAGCCCTAATTTAAATAGTTTACAGCGATTAAAAATGATGGTTCTGTTTTATAAAGAAAAATGTCCAAGAACTACTCCCAAAAAAAGTACATTAGCCCAGCAGGCCAAGAGGTTTTTTTTTTTGAGACGGAATCTATGTTACCCAGGCTGGAGTGCTGTCACGTGATCTTGGCTCACTGCAACCTCCATTTCCCGGGCTCAAGCCATCCTCCTGTTTCAGCCTCCTTAAGTAGTTGGAACCATAGACATGCACCACGACACTCAGCGACTTTTTGTATTTTTGGTAGAGACAGGTTTCACCATGTTGCCCAGGCTGGTCTCTAGCGCCTGAGCTCAAGTGATCCGCCTGCCTCGGCCTCCCAAAGTGCTGGGATTACAGGCATGAACCACTGCGCCCAGCCCAAGAAGTGATTTTGGGAAAGCAATTCTATCAGATCTTCAGGAAACAGACAGCTAGCTTCAGGGCTACTCACCCAACTTCAGAGCCTAAGAAACATGCCAACTCATTTTTACAAGGAGACACAGTATTGATTTCAAAGACCACATACACAGAAAATTACAGACTAATCTCACTTACGAATGTCAAGACAAAAATCTTAAATATAGCATTTAAAAGAATCCAGCAACTTCTTAAAAATATATGCCATTAGCCAAGCAGGATTTAATTGGGAATAAAGAATGGTTTAGGCCAAGCCCGGTGGCTCACATTGTAATCCCAGCACTTTGGGATGTCGAGGCGGGCAGATGACCTGAGGTCAGGAGTTCGAGACCAGCCAGGCAAACACGGTGAAACTCTGTCTCTACTAAAAATACAAAAAAATTAGCCGGGTGTGGTGGCACGTGCCTATAATCCCAGCTACTCAGGATGTTAAGGCAGGAGAATTGCTTGAACCCAGGAGGCGAAGGTTGCAGTGATCAAGATCGGGCCACTCCAGTCTGGGTGACAGAGTGAGACTCGGTCTCAAAAAAAAAAAAAGTCCAATATTAGAAAATCTATTAATATATTCATATTTAGAGCTCAAAAGAGAAATAACAGAGGATTATCTCCATAGATGCTGGAAGAACATTCAATCAAATTCAACACCCATTCCTGATTTATATTTATTATTTTATTTTGGGACAGGGTCTATGTCGCCCAGGCTGGAGCACAGTGCTATGATCATGACACACTGCAGCCTCCACCCCCGGCCTCAAGCGATCCTCCCACCTTACTTTCCCAAGTAGCTGGGACTACAGGCATGCAATACCACGCCCAGTTCTGTTTTGTATTCTTTGTAGAGGCAGAGTTTCACCATGTTGCCCAGGCTGGTCTTGAACTCCTGGGCTCAAGCGATCCTCCCACCTAGGCCTTCCTAAGTGCTGGGATTATAGGTGTGAACTACTGTGCCCAGCCCCCCCCAGGCCCCCCACTTCTCACAAAACACTGCTTCCACCCTGTGCTACGCGTCACCATCCCGGCCCATATCACCATCACTGCCTGCTCACTGGTCTCTGCATTTCCACCCTGCCCATTGTTAGAACACAAATCAGTTCTCATCACTGCACGGCTCAAGTTCCTCCACCAAGCTTATTTCCTGACCTGCCCCCAGGCTCTTCACTGAAATATCACCTCCTTCTCAGAGAGGCCTTCCCAAACCAACTGATTTAAAGTTGCAAATCCCATCCCCAATATGCCCTATCCCACTTCCAGCTTGATTTTTCTCCACAGCACTTGTCAATATCGAATATATATTTTGCCTATTTGTTCTGTTTACTTTCAGTCTTTCCCTAGTAAAGGAGTCGGCAAATTCCATGAAAGTCCAGAGAGAAAATATCTTCAGCTTTGCAGACCACAGGGTCCTGTCTCAACTACAAAATCAGCCATGGCAATACGTAAAGAAACGGACGTGGCTACGTTCCAACAAAAATTTCTTTACAGAAACAGAAAACAGTCCGGATTTGGGGTATAGTTTGCCAACACTGGCCCTACCAAAGCCGACGTATGTTTTCACACAGATGCCCTACGAGAACTTAAGCTCCACGAAGATACCATTATTTTTCACTCTTTGATCATTTTGTTCAATGCTATACACTCGGTTTCCAGAATGGCTTCTGGCATATAGGACATAATAAATATTTGCTAATTGAATAAATGAATTAAATGATTAATGAAAGCAAGGTGGTATCAGTACATGACTGGACAGATCAATGGAACAGAAGAGAAAGCAAAAACACAAAACTCAAACACACAATAACTGAGTTTTTGGGTTTGTTGTTGTTGTAGTTTTTTGAGATGGAATCTCACTCTTGTTGCCCGGGCTGGGGTACAGCGGCACGATCTTGGCTCACAATCTTTGCCTCCCAGGTTCAAGCGATTCTCCTGTCTCAGCCTCCTGAGGAGCTGGGATTACAGGCATGTGCAACCATGCCCAGCTAATTTTTCTATTTTAGTAGAGACAGGGTATCACCATGGTGAGCAGACTGGTCTCGAACTCCTGACCCTCAGGTGATCTGCCTGCCTCAGCCTCCCAAAGTGCTGGGATTATAGGCATAAGCCACTGCGCCTGGCCAAGAGTTTTTATGAAGACAGCACTTCAAATCAATAGGATGTAGATTCTTCTTCCACAGTTGGTCTTGGTACAAATGGTATGCCGAGGAAAAAGAATAAGGTTGGGTCCCTGCTCGAGCCAAAATAAATTCCAAAAAGATTAAAACTTTTAATGTTAAAAGTAAAACTATAAAAAGGAAAAACCATGAGAGGATTTTTTATTCCCTCAGAGAGGGAGAAGTCTTTCTAAGGAGAACATAAAAGCTATTAAGGAAAAGAAGGATCAAACTACATAAACACTTAAAATGTCTCTTATTTGCGACAGGGTCCCACTCTGTCACCTAGGCTGGAGTGCAGTGGCACAATCACTGCAACCCTGACCTCCCCAGGCTCAAGTGATCCTCCCACCTCAGCCTCCTGAGTGGCTGGGACTATTGGCACACGTCACCACACCCGGCTAATTTTTGTATTTTTTGTAGAGATGAGGTCTCACTATGTTGCCCAGTCTGGTCTCAAACTCCTGAGCTCAAGCAATTAGCTCTCCTTGGCCTCCCACAGTGCTGGAATTACAAGCATGAGCCACTGGGCTTGGCCAAAAATTAACAATTTCTATAGGAAAAAACCAGCAACCCCTACTACCACCATAAACAAAGCAAAAAACAAATACCACACTGGAAACATAGACGGAACTCTTTTTTTTTTTTTTTTTTTGAGACGCAGTTTCGCTCTTTTGCCCAGGCTGGAGTGCAATGGCGTGATCTTGGCTCACCGCAACCTCCACCTCCCAGGTTCAAGCAATTCTCAGTAGCTGGAATTACAGGCATGCAGCACCACACCTGGCTAATTTTGCATTTTTAGTAGAGACG
>NW_012102698.1:3006370-3010049 GCF_000951045.1 Mandrillus leucophaeus
CCCCCGGAAGGCCTCGCTCCCTCTCAGCAGGTCTCGACCACACCACAGGGCACAGGACACGGGCACGGCGCCCATTCCAACTTGGCCTGTGCAAGTCAGCTCAGTGGCCACCTCCACAGTCACCCCCTAGGGGTGCCTTCCTTACCACCCCACCCCAGCACCGGCCTTCCCTGACCCAGATAGGGCCCTTGCAAGGCATCCTGAGTGCTGCTTGTGCCACGCGCACCTGACCCCGTTGCCTCACTTGATCTTCACAAAGATCCTGACAGGTAAGAATAATTCCCTTCATTTACCTGATGAGGAACTTGGGACTCAAGGCCTGAGCACCTGGTCTGCAGTCGCTCCGCTGGCATGGGTCAGGGCCAGGCCACAGCCCCACCTGCCTGCAGAGCCATGCTCCCGGCTCCACACTGCAGACTTGTCACACTGGTTCCTAACTACCTGTCCCGAGGGCTCCTCCCCACCCATACAAAGCCCCCTGCTGGCAGGGCGTCCGGGGCCCAGTGCAGGGCAGTATCCACCACAGGGAGCCAGTGAACGACGACAAACACAGGACATGCCGAGCCCCGTCCTCAGTGCACTCAGAGAACACGCGGCAGCCTCTCCACTCACCCCCAGCTGCTGGCAGGCAGAACTTTATTCATCAGCCCGTCTTAGACTTGCACGACGTTGTGAAATACTCAAAGTGCTTTCACAATCCCCAGGCCACATCTGTGACCGCCTAATAGCAATTTTACAGTTAAGGAAACCAAGGTCTTTAAGTCTGGGTACCTGGCAAGCTTGTGGGAGCTGGGCTTCATATCCAGTTCCACCGGCCTGCTCTGCCCCAGGCACTGTGTGAGGTCCTGGGGAACAAAGGAGAATAAACCCTGACCTTAAGGCGCCTTGTATGGGGTGGGGGCTCCCGCTGGATTGGGGCTCCCATAAAGCATCCTTTATCCTCCTCCAAGCAGCAATTTCCACAATCCCCCCCAGCTCCTGTGACCACTGCACCTGCCACCCCCGCACCCCACAGCTGTTTCCAGTTTCAATATCTCCTAAGCACAATCATCAAGCCGAAACAGTGGCTCCAGATTCAAATTCCCGTCTTCTGTGAGATCATCCTCACGTGGGCCTTATCCAAGCTCCTAACTCACTGACTGCTCGACACAGAAAACCGCCTCCTACGCAACCGGCTGACCACTTCCTGAGTAACTTCTTAGGCCTCTCCTGATCCTCAGGCAAAGGTGCCCCATCTCAGCCAGGAGCCAGCGCTGCCAGCTTCCCCGCCCTCTCCTCCACTGCCTGGGCTTGAGGTCACCCGGCCACCGCCCAGGCATCATTCCACCTCCTCCCACCTCCATGCCAGCATGCTCTGTGGCACAAGGAAGTCCCAGAACCCTTGAACCTTGAGGCTGACCCACGCCCCCAGCTCATGATACCTGCGGAGACGCCAAACCCTGGCGGAGGAACTCAGGCCACGTGCTTCAGCCGCCTCCTCACTCCTCCACTCCCCACTCCGTGACCGGGCCCTGAGCCAGGAGCCAGGCACACACCTGGACCCATCTGCCCAGTGCCACCCGCCCCTGTGCCCAACACTCGGCCCATGGCAGGCGCTCAGTGTGCAGGCCCACGTGTACTAGGTGCAAGGCGATGACACACCACACAGGAAAAGGACACAAAGCACCTTCTGGACCCTTCTGCGGCTCTGCCTTCCCAGGGGTCTCAGCCCCCTGCTCAGTCTGATGCTCTCTGCAGGCAGCGTCCTCCTCAGAAATACCCACTCCCACACCAACCCGCATTCCTAGCCCTCCTCTACTCTGACTTCTGAGACCCCCTTCATTGTGAAAACCAGGGGGGTGGACTCTGCCTCGTACACTATGCCAGGACAGGCCCACCCAGAAAAAAAGGGCATCAAGTGCCCTTCCCTGGAGAAAGGCGGGGCCAGCCTCGAATCCAGGAGAATTAGGTCCAACATCCCCTGCTGCTATGGGACCCTGCAGAAGTGCTGTGGCCTGAGTCCCATTGTCTCCCTCCACCAACAGGGACAACACCCCTCTCGTCACTGGGCTGGCACTGGAATGAAATGCTGCCGATACAATACTTGAGGAAATGAAATCCCCTCTGTAAAGGCGACGGAACTTGCTCTGGCTCCAAGTGTCCCTGGGAGAGAATGGGCCCCGCTGAACTACAGGGAAGGATCCTGGACGCAGTGCCTTCTTGTCGCAGCCTGACAGAGATGACCTCATCCCTGCACCCTAAAGCAGCAGCAGCTCCGGCTGGGGCTGATTCATCCGGGTTTGCTGCAGGGAGAGCGCTCCTGGGAGCTGAGCAGCAGCTCACGAGCTCCCACTGTGTGCAGGGGCAGCTCCCTCCTCCCAGGGTCAGGATAAATCTGGAATCCTAGACCCCCACACCCCTGGTAGGCGCGCGGTCTCAGGGATGGCCCAGGTCAGCACCGGCCAATGGAGACAGTCCATGGGCCGGCAGGAGGGACCTGCAGACAGAGCTGGGGGTTTGGGGGAGGAAACCTACGACCCAAAGGGTGAAGTCACAGTTCACAGGGTTGTGGGATGACAGGGTTGATTTCCATTTTGTGGGGCCAGAGTGGGGTGTGATTCTTCTTGTCTTACTTCCTTCACTTCTGATGTCCCCGAACCCCAGCACACACAGCGTCCCCCTCCCTGAGCAGCTGGTCCTGCCTGTCCACAGTGCTTTTTACAAGTGGCTTGGTTTCAAGTGGTTAAGAGTGTGGACCAGTGAACATGTGTCCCAGGACCTTGGCTGTGAGCAGTGACCAGGTCCACCTTCTTCTCCCTACGTAATAAAAGGAAACTGAGGCACAGCTCTGCCACCTGTCACAGGCAGTCTCCATGACATGCTCTGAGGCTGTAGGTCTGACCCTCACTCCCTCCCCAGGTAGAGACAGAGCAGTAAGCAGTCCTACTCTGCAACGGGGAACGGAGCCTAGAGGGCTACAGGGACTTCCCTGAAGCGGCTCCGCAAATCACTGTGCGAACCTTCGTTGCCCTTTTCCTGCCGCCTCTGCTCAGGCGGGGGCCCTGTGTGGGCAATGCCTCGCTCAAGGACCAGTTCCCCAACAAATGATAACCTCTTCACCCGAAAGATCCCTCTCCACCCACCCACCACCACACGCGCCCCTAGGCAGCTCCCCCGTCACTCCCAGGGGCCTGCGCCCAGGCATCCATCTACTCTGAGCTGGCGCAAGGGACGAAGAGCCGGAGCCCTGGAGGGGAGCTCAGGTGGGAGAGGGACAGGACCCACACACGGGGGGCTATGTAGAGTCACAGCACTGGGGCAGGAATCAACAGGTGCCACCAAGAACAAGCGGAGCGGTGGCCGATTCCACCAATGGGTCAGGAGGAGGCCACAGAAGGGCCCTAGAGACGAGAGCTGAGGACCACCCCCCTCCGCCAACAACGGGGTGAGGAGGGTGATTCCAAGCATGTGGAAGGGTCCTCGGGAAACCCCCTCCAACGTCTTATGGCTGGGGCACAGGGGGTCGGCTGGGGCAGGTCACCGAGGGTCTTGGACTATATGCCTGGCAGATAGGAAGCTGAGGCAGGAGAATCGCTTGAACCCAGGAGGCAGAGGCTGCAGTGAGCCGAGATTGCACCACTGCACTCCAGCCTGGGCAACAGAACAAGACACCATCTCAAAAAAAAAAAAAAAAAAAAAA
>NW_012102698.1:3010099-3015132 GCF_000951045.1 Mandrillus leucophaeus
GCTCAACTTGACACAATTAGAGAAATGTAAATTAAAGCTTCAAAATTCTATTTTCCACCTATCAGATTTGCAAAGATCAAGATACCTGACAACACTTCAGGTCAAAGAGGATGTGGAGAAACAGGGACTTTATATCCTGCAGTAGGGACGTAAACTGTCAAAAATATCAGACGGTCAAAATCACAAACGCATTTTACCTCTGACCCAGCGATCTCACAAGGAGAATTTTTCCCTGTGGTCTCACTACCTACCACCTACGTAAAATTCTGTAAGTATTACAGCACTGTTGGCAAAATACTGGACTTGTCCTATCAATAGGGATAGTAACTAAATTAACTATAAGACATTCACAGAACAGAAGACTACACAGCAATTAAAAAAGATTGAAGCAACTCTATCTGTTCCAAAGAGGAAAATTCCTAGGATAAATGAAGCGAAAAATGGAGAGCAGACCAATATTAGAGGTTTTTCCTATTAAAGCCAATCGTTTAAGATGACTCCCATGCTTGCTGGAGCCTGCGGAAGAGAAGGGAGGTGAGGAAGCCAGATTGTCAGGGTCCATCCTGGCTCCAGCGGTTCTGGTCATGTGACAGACAAATCCAAACCTCTTGGTGCCTGTTTCCTGACTTGTAAAATGGCAGTAACAATGGTATCTACCTCCTGGGTTGTTGAGAATTTAAGTTAGTCCATCCACGTGAAGCCTTTAAAATTGTGCTGACACCGAGCCAGGACCTAGGATCAGCACCAGATAAGCACCCAGAGTCAGCACTGAGCCAGCACCCAGGATCAGCCCCACATAAGCACCCAGGGTCAGCACTGAGCCAGCACCCAGGATCAGCCCCACATAAGCACCCAGGTGAGCACCAAGAGTCAGCACTAAGCCAGCACCCAGGATCAGCACCAGATAGGCACCCAGGATCAGCACCAGATAAGCACCCAGGGTCACCACCGAGCCAGCACCCAGGATCAGCACCAGATAAGCACCCAGGGTCACCACCGAGTCAGCACCCAGGATCAGCACCAGATAAGCACCCAGGGTCACCACCAAGCCAGCACCCAGGGTGGGAAAGTATTATTACATCATTACTAGTATCTTCATGGCCTCTGGGGAGAGAAACTATAGAGGAGAAAAGAGACTCAGTATTTTCATTAAGAATCTTCTCATAACCTTTGTATTTTGTACCCTGAGCATGTTTACCTCTTCAAAAAGTAAACAAAATTTTTTAACAATGCAGTTATTTGGAAAAACGCTCATGGTGGAGGAAAAAAGCCGGACACAAAATTATACCTGAATACTTAAATGAAGGAAACTATTTTTAAAAATGCCTAGGAGGAAAGCCTGAAGGAATTACACGAACATGCCCACAGTGCAGGGTTAAGAGTGGTGCAGTGCACAGATCCTCATCCTGCAAACAAAACAAAAGACAAAAAAAAGTGAGGCCAGAGCCGAGCGCGGTGGCTCACGCCTGTAATCCCAGCACTTTGGGAGGCTGAGGCGTGCAGATCACGAGGTCAGGAGATCAAGACCATCCTGGCTAACACGATGAAACCTCGTCTCTAGTAAAAATATAAAAAAATTAGCTGGGCATGGTGACGGGCGCCTGTAGTCCCAGCTACTCGGGAGGCTGAGGCAGGAGAATGGCGTGAATCTGGGAGGCGGAGGTTGCAATGAGCCGAGATCGTGCCATTGCACTCCAGCCTGGGCCACAAAGCGAGACTCCGTCTCAAAAATATAAATAAATAAATAAAAAGTGAGGCCAGAATAACTTTGTCCTGTTTTACAAATATTCTGCGGCATGTTTACAAATACACCCAGGGCTTCCTGGGTGCCAGACACGGTGCTAAACACTGGAGCCTGACGCTCTTGATCTCACAACTGAAGCAGATTTTATTTTACAAATGAGGACGTGGCAGGAGGGAGAGACTGCCTGGCTCCCACGGCTGCTTGGAGCTGGTGCTTGAACCCACTGGTCCTCACATCAGTTAGTCTGGTCTCATGTGGTCCCGGCCCCGGCGAGCTTCGGCGGAAGCAGGACGTATTCATAAGTAACACAGTGAGGAGTGAGATGGTAGCTGTGGCAGGGGCCAGGAGGGGAAGGCGGTGGCTGGACAGGGAATTCCAGTTGGCTGGGGACTCCAGGAAAACTAGGAATCAAGCAGGCAAAGGTGGAGAGCAGTCAACACTCCCCTGCAGGGAAGACGAGGGAGCCCGGGACCGTGGAGCAGCCCTGAGGCCGAGGAAGCGGCGTGGGAAGCAGAGCTGCGGGGCCGGGCCCTTTTCCCTGGGTCAGCGGTTCTGCGTTATCCCCAGAGGGCTGGGGACCCCTGAAGCGTTTGGTGGGGAGGGGGCTGAGAAGGCATCTCTGCGTGGGGCGGCCTGCAGATGCCGGGTGCCTGTCCCGGAACTGTCTGGGTCAAGGGCCTGGAGAAGGTCCTCTCCAGAGAACACGGGGCTCAGCAACAGACTCCACTTGGCCCTGGCCACGGTCCAAAGGTGGGGGTCAACTGGCCTCTTTGGGGAGAGTCCAGGCGGCCCTTGGCCCTCTGGAAGCCTCCGCACTCAGGCAGCCAGGGCCGGCTGAATGGGCTTCTGTGGCCCCTCAATAGGCCTTTCATCCACTCGTGCCTCGCAGAGCCTCTCCCAGAGCCTGTCTAGCTAAGGGCCTCCCTCCCTCGGGGCACAGCAAACAAAGGCACCGTCCAGGGAGGCCCCAGCTGCCCGAGGCACTCGGAGGAGGAGAGCTGGACCACTGGGTCCCCACGTGAGCAGTGCCATGTCCTCTCCTCTGACCAAAGGGAAGCGTGGGCTGTCCACTGTGTGTGCCTAAAACCCCTGCCTAGTTCCACATCTTCCTCTGGAAGAAGTCCAGGCTCCCTTACCAGGCAAGCCAGGCTCTCCAGGCAGCCCCCGCCCTCTGCCGTGTGGTCCCCAATGTTCCAGTCAGCCTCAGCCCTTCTTCCCTGACCAAACACCCTGCATCCCCCCGGAAGGCCTCGCTCCCTCTCAGCAGGTCTCGACCACACCACAGGGCACAGGACACGGGCACGGCGCCCATTCCAACTTGGCCTGTGCAAGTCAGCTCAGTGGCCACCTCCACAGTCACCCCCTAGGGGTGCCTTCCTTACCACCCCACCCCAGCACCGGCCTTCCCTGACCCAGATAGGGCCCTTGCAAGGCATCCTGAGTGCTGCTTGTGCCACGCGCACCTGACCCCGTTGCCTCACTTGATCTTCACAAAGATCCTGACAGGTAAGAATAATTCCCTTCATTTACCTGATGAGGAACTTGGGACTCAAGGCCTGAGCACCTGGTCTGCAGTCGCTCCGCTGGCATGGGTCAGGGCCAGGCCACAGCCCCACCTGCCTGCAGAGCCATGCTCCCGGCTCCACACTGCAGACTTGTCACACTGGTTCCTAACTACCTGTCCCGAGGGCTCCTCCCCACCCATACAAAGCCCCCTGCTGGCAGGGCGTCCGGGGCCCAGTGCAGGGCAGTATCCACCACAGGGAGCCAGTGAACGACGACAAACACAGGACATGCCGAGCCCCGTCCTCAGTGCACTCAGAGAACACGCGGCAGCCTCTCCACTCACCCCCAGCTGCTGGCAGGCAGAACTTTATTCATCAGCCCGTCTTAGACTTGCACGACGTTGTGAAATACTCAAAGTGCTTTCACAATCCCCAGGCCACATCTGTGACCGCCTAATAGCAATTTTACAGTTAAGGAAACCAAGGTCTTTAAGTCTGGGTACCTGGCAAGCTTGTGGGAGCTGGGCTTCATATCCAGTTCCACCGGCCTGCTCTGCCCCAGGCACTGTGTGAGGTCCTGGGGAACAAAGGAGAATAAACCCTGACCTTAAGGCGCCTTGTATGGGGTGGGGGCTCCCGCTGGATTGGGGCTCCCATAAAGCATCCTTTATCCTCCTCCAAGCAGCAATTTCCACAATCCCCCCCAGCTCCTGTGACCACTGCACCTGCCACCCCCGCACCCCACAGCTGTTTCCAGTTTCAATATCTCCTAAGCACAATCATCAAGCCGAAACAGTGGCTCCAGATTCAAATTCCCGTCTTCTGTGAGATCATCCTCACGTGGGCCTTATCCAAGCTCCTAACTCACTGACTGCTCGACACAGAAAACCGCCTCCTACGCAACCGGCTGACCACTTCCTGAGTAACTTCTTAGGCCTCTCCTGATCCTCAGGCAAAGGTGCCCCATCTCAGCCAGGAGCCAGCGCTGCCAGCTTCCCCGCCCTCTCCTCCACTGCCTGGGCTTGAGGTCACCCGGCCACCGCCCAGGCATCATTCCACCTCCTCCCACCTCCATGCCAGCATGCTCTGTGGCACAAGGAAGTCCCAGAACCCTTGAACCTTGAGGCTGACCCACGCCCCCAGCTCATGATACCTGCGGAGACGCCAAACCCTGGCGGAGGAACTCAGGCCACGTGCTTCAGCCGCCTCCTCACTCCTCCACTCCCCACTCCGTGACCGGGCCCTGAGCCAGGAGCCAGGCACACACCTGGACCCATCTGCCCAGTGCCACCCGCCCCTGTGCCCAACACTCGGCCCATGGCAGGCGCTCAGTGTGCAGGCCCACGTGTACTAGGTGCAAGGCGATGACACACCACACAGGAAAAGGACACAAAGCACCTTCTGGACCCTTCTGCGGCTCTGCCTTCCCAGGGGTCTCAGCCCCCTGCTCAGTCTGATGCTCTCTGCAGGCAGCGTCCTCCTCAGAAATACCCACTCCCACACCAACCCGCATTCCTAGCCCTCCTCTACTCTGACTTCTGAGACCCCCTTCATTGTGAAAACCAGGGGGGTGGACTCTGCCTCGTACACTATGCCAGGACAGGCCCACCCAGAAAAAAAGGGCATCAAGTGCCCTTCCCTGGAGAAAGGCGGGGCCAGCCTCGAATCCAGGAGAATTAGGTCCAACATCCCCTGCTGCTATGGGACCCTGCAGAAGTGCTGTGGCCTGAGTCCCATTGTCTCCCTCCACCAACAGGGACAACACCCCTCTCGTCACTGGGCTG
>NW_012102698.1:3016532-3025234 GCF_000951045.1 Mandrillus leucophaeus
AAAAAAAAAAAAAAAAGAAAAAAAAAGAAAATACACAGGTTGAGCCCATTTCTTTGGATCTTCATTTCCTTATGAAGGCTCCTGTATCATGTAAAACTCATACTAAATTACACTTCTCTTGTCTGCCTTTTGTTATAGGAACCTCAGCCCTGAACCTAAGGTGGGAAGAAAGACATTTTTCATCTCCTACATTGGCAGTGGGGCCTGGAGATCCGAGGGGTGTCTGGGCTGGTCCCAGCGATGTGTGTGAGCAGGATACAGAGGCAGGGGCGGGAAGCCAGAGGCACGAACGATCAGCCTGCACCAGCCTGCCACCACCCGCTCCCCAGTGAGCGCCAGGCTCCCAGGAGTCCCATCAACCCTCATTCAGCACTGCATTTCCAGGGCTCCAGAAATATGACCTCCATGAATGACACAATGGTGACTACAAATATATAAAAATGTACACTCAGACGGGGCAAAAACTGCAGAGAATGTAAGAAGGGTCTTGATTGGCTGTTGTTGCCTATGAGGCAAGGTTTCAGAAAGAACTAGAAGGCAGAAGCCCAGTCCAGGGCCACCTCACCCCAGGTCCGCCTATCACTCTGAGGCCCGGTCCCCTCTCTGTGAACGGGACAACACCCCTCCTGCCTTCTGCTCAGCACTGCTCTGAGGACACACGAGGGTGTGCAGGGCAGCACTTCTCTATCATAATTACATGGATAATCCACACACTTCATAACATGTGGACTTGTATTCTGCTCTTCTCCCTTTCTCTGCCCTAAGTGTTGCTCCAAGTGTGAAAAGCATTTTTCAAGATTCAAAGGACATCCCAATACAAAGCATTTTTACACTAAAGATAACGGACACGTGGAGTGAGGGAACTCTGCCTGTCGTTCCTCACCTGCACCATGGGGCAACAGGCAGCACTGGTGAGATCAGGCAGCCAGCCCTCCCGATTCGTCACCCTGTTTGAGCCAGTCAGGGTCCACTCTGAGTCTCCCCTACCTGTCTGTGTCAGGGATAGGGCTAGGCTGGTTGAATTCTGGGACGTTCTCTCCATCCCAGCTCCCCCAGGACGGGCTGTGACCCAGAGGGCGTTCTGCTGCCTGAGCCGAAACTGGGACACTGGGAGCAAACTGCTCCCCTACCTTGGGAGGATCGATCTCATCAGGCACAGGAAGCCTGGAGTCAGATCTTCTCCCAGGAGAATGCCCATCCTGCAGAGTGGGCCGGGCAGGGACCGGCTCCAGGGGAGGCTGGCCCTCTGCCTCTCCATGTGGTGGGGCTGAGCCAGGGCTCTGTACTTGACCTCAGCCTCAGTCTCCCTGATGTGCAGAGTTCGGCTTTGACTCATGGGCACAGGTGTCTCTGGGGGTGAGGAAGGGACCCTGTGGAGCATTTATTTTCCCACCCACCCCCTGCCAGGTATCAAAGTCGACGACATTAAGGTTCGTGCTGTTGGGGCTTAGGCAGGTCCAAGGACAGGTGGCTGGAAGCAGGCCAAGTCAGGAGGGTGGAGGAAGGCATCACAGCCAGTCCCCTCCTGCTTCTGAGCCTCGGCAGCCCCATCTATCAAATGGGGGCAGGGGTGGTAAACAGCCCAGTGGCCACCAACCCCGGCTGACACAGCCAGACACGGAATGAATTACACCACAGGCTCCAGGATCCCCCGGAGGGCTTTCATTCGGATGCCCAGGTCGGGGGAAGGAGTGGGCATTTTGTTTTCAAGTTCCCCAGGGTTCTGTGCTCTGGACACGGTGTGGTACAGAGTGGGTAGACTGAGGCAGGCGGGGTGTTCCAAGGAGTGGAGGCTGAGGTTCAAGTGGAACAAGTAAGCACAGGTGCTGGGTCGAGTTCCCCAGCACAGGCCACGCAGGGCATGCAGCCCCACTTCCGAGGGGTCGGTAGGCCTGGATGGGAAAGGTCCCCTCAGCACAGGAGCCGCAGCCATAAGGGCCCAGAGGCAGACATCACCTGGGACGTCTGGGAAATCACATCCAGTCAAAACACGCTTCAAAGTCAGCTGCAGAACAGCCCTGGTGCCCACCTGGGTGGCAGGACCTTCACCGGATTCTGACTTACCAGGGGACCTCGTGGCTGCTCTCAGGACGCTGGGAGGGTGGGCAGGACAGCCGGGTTTGGGTGATGGGCAGCGAGCTCTGCCCTCTTAGGAAGCTGAGTGCACCAGACCCAAGCTGCTGGAAATGACCGAGGGAAGGTCTACCCAACCCTCTGAGCCTCCGCTTCTTCCCTATAAGACACGGGCTAACTCCCACCTGACGGGGGTTATGAGATTAGATGACGTATTGTTTACAAATCCCGCTTGGCCCTGCCTAGCCCAGCACTGCGTGCAGGAAGGATTGGAGGCCCAGAGGGACAAGGGCCTCCAGAGGACAGAAGAGCGGGGCTGGGGCTGCTGCTATGCACCAGGGCTTCCCCAGCCCCCACAGAACCCCTAGCGGGGAAAGCCTGGACTGGGGCTTGCAGAGCTCCCCTCTGTAGCAGTGACAGGGAGAGGCTGGTTGAATTCTGAGACGCAGGGGCAGTGGCACAAGCCGGGCACGTGTACTGACCCTGAGGGGCAAACGTCTCTATTATCTCCGAGGCCCCAGCAAGCTGGGGTGGCCCGGAGTGAGGGGTGACCAGGAGTGGAAGGTCAGTGAGTGTGTGGGTGCAGTTGGGGAGCTGGCCCGGCCTGTGCACAGGGCTCAGCTCCCAGGCCTCACGGTCCTCCGATGGGGAAGAGGGCACCTCTGCTTCCTGCTCTGGGAAGACAAGCCTGAAACGCCAGGGGGAGAGCTCTCGGGGGAGAAGACGAGGTTGGAGGATCACAGACTGGCAAGGCATGGGCCCAAAGTCTAGTCTGAGGCTGGATCCTTTCTCAGCTCCTTGCATGCCCTCGGCAGAGACGCCCATCACTACCTGCTGCGGCTCACCTTCCTTCCTAGTCCACAAGCTATCTTAAAGGGTTCTCCTTAAGCCCTGTAAACACCCATCTACCACCTATGGTCCTGCCCCTGCCCTTGGGGGTCAGACAGCAGCCTCCAAGAAATGGCCTCCCAGGTTGCCAGCTTAAAGACATAATCCAAATACAGACACCTTTGCACGTAGAAAAAGCTTTGCTGCAAGTTATTTATAACAGTGAAAACTGGATCCCAGCTATGCTTCCAACCACATGAGACCAATTAAGTAAACCATGGCATGCCCACCCAACTCCGGAGCAGTCATTTACTGTTTAGAGTCAGAACATGGGAAATGTTTTAGGAACTTTAAATGAAAAAGCGTGGTTAAGAAACCTGTATAGAGGATCAAGTACTCTTCTAAAAACCTCTGGAAAAACCAGCGGACAGGACTTTGCAAAGTTAATAGTGTGTCTCTGGGTCACTGGAAATAGGAATAATTGTTTCCTCTTATTTTCCAGTTTCTGTAACGTGCATGTAACTTTTTTAATTAGAAAAAAACTGGGAAAACCGAAGAAGGTTAAAAAAGCCCCCGCCCAAGGCCTCCTTAAAACAACCTAGTGGTGCGGCCGATACGAGCCTCCCCAGCTCCATGGAGGAGGCAAGGAGACCCAGGACAGTGAGGGAACGGCTCATGCCGTTGGAGTTCTCTGCAGAAGGCTGGAAGCCGGGGCGGGAATGACTCCCCAAGGCCCAGAGCAGGGCAGCACAGCATTCTCACCCGGGCCGGTGGCGCCCACTGCAGAGACGTCCGCGCAGCTGTGGTCCTCGGCCTCTTTAAAGTGTGAGGTCCAGCGTCCTCAGGTTCCCCCCGAAAGGACACAGAGTCTCAGCCTCAGGAGAGGGCCTCCCGGGCTGCTCCAACCCCAGGAACGGGTACAGGCCGGAACCCACAAGCCTTAAAATAGGCCCAGGAACCGAAAGAGGCTCTGCTGCCATGCCACACGGCCACACTTCCTCCCCACTGTGCTGGCCCACAACCAGCTCTGACTGCCTTGGGGTTGGAGGGCCCCAAGGAGCCCAGGGAGACCTTCCGCATTGACTCAAAGCAGCCTGAGCGTCAGGGTGCAAATACAACCCTAATTCCACGTGCAGGCACTGGGCCAGGTGCTTTGTATCCCGGATGACAACAGCAGCCTGGACTGCGCCCGGCTCCACGCCCGGGGTTTGTGCTGAGCCTGTACCTGCCATGTCTCATTTACCCCGTCACTTCTCTCATACAATCCCCAAGTCCCTAGAGAGTCTGTGGTCTCCAGTCTACAGATGAGGACACTGAGGCCCGAGGGCTGGAGTGCTTAGCCAGGGCTCACAGTCTTCCTTTCCAGCAGCACCTCCCACGAAAGGCCCCCCGGCCCCCATCACTTACGCCCAGCTACACCTGGCCTAGCAAAGTGATGGGGGTTGGGGGAGGTGAAGGGGGCACAGCACTCTTCCCCACTCGCAGGCCCAGCACACGCAGGTGTTCAGCATAGAGGCAAGGCCGTCTCCCTTACTCCTCGGGCCCATTCCACGAACCCTTCTGGGACGGCTATTTGCATATGACGGGCCTCAGCTGGAATGGCAGCCTGCCACCTGCCAGCCACGTGGCTGTGGGTGCATCCCTCCCCGCTCTGAAGCTCAGCTTCCTCACCTGCAAAATGAGGTCAGGACAGAACCCACCTCTCTGGGAGCGGGGCTGAAGGCAACGCGGCAGGTGTCAGGCATTGGCTCGCGGCAGGCACGCAGCAACCTCTGCACTGGTGGCCCCTCCCGTGCAGCCGCTCCACAAATCACACCTGCAGGGCTCTCCGAGGCCAGAGCTGGGAAACACCAAGTTCTCAGCCAGGGAGTACTCCAGCCTCGACTTCCCCAGCCCCGCTTAGAGCCACGTGAGCTTTTGCTCCTCCATCCACACAAGCCCACCCAGCCTCAGCCCTGCTGGAAGACTGTGCTGTCCACAAACCCCTCCCATGGGCCATGCTGGTGGTTCCATTCTCTGCGGCCTCTGGCTAAGAGCTCACAGCTCCACTGGGGCCCTGCCTCCATCCACTGTGGCCAGGCTGCCACACAACCTGAAACACCAGACCCTCAGCACCCTGAGCACAGGTCTAGGTGGGCCTCACCTCTGCGCAGGGTCAAGCAATTAAGAGCTTGGGCTCAGCAAGATTCGGCCACTTTCTAGCCTTGCAGCTGGGGGCACATTACTTCCCCCCCAACCTGTGTTCCCTCATCAGAACAAAGAATTTTGGAGTAATCCCATGGGATTACTCCAAAGACAAAAGGAAAGAATGAACATAAAACGCCCCTTCTCTGCAGCACTCCAGACACAGGGAGAATCCCCCAGGCCACCTACAAGGGGGTTAGCCCCAAATGCCAGGCACAAATTGCTCCAAAAATGCTCAGCCGAGGCAGGGCGCAGAGACAAGCAGCCGGATGTGGGCCCCACCTGCTCACGGCACCTCTCAGGACTCACACTGGGTCTTGGGCCCAGGTTGCGTCCACATCGCCTGACCAACTGTCGGGTGGGCTGCCCCTGTTGAAAGGGGGCCTGTGTGCTTGGGCGGAGGTCCAGGGCCCAGGAGGAAGTGGCAGGGTTTGTCCCCCCTTCGGTCCAAACGTCTGCATCGCACACCTGGGTCCTGAATCACCTGGCTTATGTGTGACCTGGCGTCACGAGCAGTGTCCTGTGGATGCAACACCAAAATCTTGCTCCGGGCAGCCGTAGCCCCGGCTGCTTCCAGCAGGGTTTGTACTTCAGCTAACAGTGACCTGTGCTCCTGGCTGTCTCCCCCATGGACTGTGCCCTCCCACAAGGCAGGGATCAGGGCCCAACACTCCTGCCCCCTCTCAGTACAGAGCAAGTGCTCAAGTCCCCTTCTACTGCAGAGGCTGCCACAGACAAGCCTCGAGAGCCAGGTGTGAATCTACAAGGTGCCTTTCATCACGAGAGCTGAGCGATGATCCCTGAGTGGGGAGGGCCAGGAGCTTTGTCCCATCTCATAGACACTGACTCCGAGAATGACAACCACTCAACCAAAGCCCAGCGTCTCCACCTGAGGCTCCCTTGACACCTTCGAAACAACCTCAGAGGACACGGCAGAGTTCTGAATAACCCAAGCTTTCGCTAAACAACAACAAAAACCTGGGAGATTTAAATTCATTCATACATCTAACAGGCTCCCGGAGACGTGAAGTGGAGACGATCCAACACAACCCTACCCCCACAACTTGCGCGTGTTGACGATTCCGACGCAGAAGTGCCCCGGGGCTGGTGTTCTGGCTCCGCTCAGGACGCACACCTGAGAGGTGAGAGGTGCGCTCTGCTCCACTCTGGGCATCAAGTTCCTAGTAAGCTCATCCCTCACTGAACATCATGATAATCTCTCATCTGAAAAATACGACCTTTTTTTTTTTTTTTTTTTTTTTGAAACAGTCTCACTCTGTCTCCCAGGTTGGAGTGCAGCGGTGCGATCTCAGCTCACTGCAAGCTCCGCCTCCTGGGTTCACGCCATTCTCCTGCCTCAGCCTCCTGAATAGCTGGGACTATAGGTGCCCGCCACCATGCCAGGCTGATTTTTTTTTTTTTTTTTTTTTTTGTATTTTTAGTAGAGGTGGGGTTTCACCATGTTAGCCAGGCTGGTCTCGAACTCCTGACCTCATGATCGGCCCGCCTTGGCCTCCCAAAGTGTTGGGATTACAGGCGTGAGCCACTGTGCCCGGCCAAAAATGAGCCCTTCTAAGAAGTTAAGATTCCCATCTCTGTGGCCCTCCACGCCCTTCATCTGCCAGTCCAGATAATTTTCTCACTTGTTCACTATGTGTTTACTGGGCACCTGCTCCGTATGTGCCCCATGCTGGGCACCAAGACGAATCAGACTGGGTAATGCCTTTGAGGGCCTCACGTGCTAACTGGGAAGACAGCACACAGACCATGACAAGGCCACAGTCGTCCTGATTGTCCCGACAAACACGTCCCTGGCACAAAGAGAACACAGGCAGCACAGGACTGTGCGCCTGGGAGTTGGAAAGGGTTCTCGGAGAGGCAGCATTGGAGCTGAGACTTAAAGGAAAACCTAGAGACGCTTGTGGGGCACATGAGTAGGGGCGGCTTTCCCCGCAGAGAAAACAGCAGGTATAAAGTGCAGTGCTTCAGAGCCCTGCAGGGACTGAGTTCAGCAGAAGGGGAAGAAGGGAGACCTCGCACGTGTGGGAGGCCTGGAGGCCGGGAGAGGAGCCCTCAGACTCTTCATCGCTGATATGGAGATAATACTGCTCCCTGGCAAAGTCAATATTGTATCAGGATTAAATTTGCAGCATGAGGAAAGCACCCGGCACATAGTAAGCGCTCAGTAAATGCTAGGTGCCATTTTCACCGTTCACTGTTCTGGGAATGGCCCTGCAGCCTCCTTGAGGGAGGGGTTGTCTACAAGAGGAGAGAAGGTGCTCACAAGTAAAGGTGGTCAGAGGACAGTAGGTGTGTGTGGACAGGGGAGTGGGGAGGAACTGCTTGCAGCTGCTGAGCAAACAGGGCCAAGTGGCCTGCAGCAGATGGTCCCTCAGACGCATCCCAGCTCAGATATTCGGTGCCAGGTGACAGGTGGGCCTGCCAGGGTGGCACACAGTAGGTGCTCAATGAATGTTTGCAGAATGAATTAATGAGCGTGCTCCAATTTCTGCTCATAAGTAAATCTTGACACCTTTCAGAAAGAAACCACTGAAACCTTATCAACCATTGAAGTTCTTCTTGTCCGTTTCACTTCATAAGCACCCCCTACCCCCACCCCTCCATAAGGAAAGCTCCCCCTAGGCAGGCTAGGCTGGGGCCTGCTCACTGGGAAGCCTCTCATGCTAAGCCTGCCTCCTACAAAAGGGATTCAAATTTACTTCCTCTCCCCACTCCAGCCTCCAGGGTGTGGCCTGCTGAGGGGCTCTGAATGCCTGGGACTGCCATGTCCCGGCGGCTGTGTGACCTTAGGGGGATGCATTTGTTCTCTGGGACTCAGTTTCCCCAATGACGGTGAATGAAGGGGCCACGGGGTGAATCTGGAAGGCTGACATTCCCTACTCAGCAGTGCTGTCACCCCCTCAGAAATCCCCAGCCTAGCCTGGGGGTGGGGTGGGGGGTGGCTGACAATGTGGTATGAAGTCATTCCCAGCACGGAGGAGGGAGGGGTCTTTTCCATGGAGAAAATGACGAACCTGAGACGACAAAAGAGGGGGCTTCTCCTGGGCTTGAGTCTGGGCACGATCTATCAGTAATGGATTACCTCACTGGCTGGGAGACCCCACCCACACCTGCAGTCCCAGGCCCTTCCAAACAATACGAGGCACCCCCACCCCACGCCCCCCAGCAGATCCATGACTTAAGCCCAGAATCACACCGAGAGGCAGCAGGCCTTGCCCCTCAGCCAAGCGGGCGGGTTCGGAGGGCCACTGCCCAACAGGTCCTTGGATACAGCTAAGGGATGAGAGGGGCCGGCGGGTGCGGAAAGACAAAGGCTTCGGGAAACAGGAGACAGTGGCCAGGGCACGTTCGCAGGGAGGTCCACCCAGAGCCCACGAGGGCCCGGCCCTGCAGCGCTGGGCTACGGGTGTACCCAGATCCCACGCCCACACTCCCTGCCGCCGTGCTGAAGGCCCGGGGCGGGCTTCCTGGAGAAGGAAGAAGACCCGCAGAGACACGAAGAGGAAGGAGGGAGATGAGAGAGACACCCGGACGGACTGACAGGGGGAAACGCAGAATGAGACCCGGGCACAGGGGTGCGGGGCGCTGGTCCGACA
>NW_012102698.1:3026029-3028963 GCF_000951045.1 Mandrillus leucophaeus
TCCAACGGCCGGTCTCCGCCGATCTTCGGACGCTCGCGACTCCCTCCTTCAAACCGCCCGCGGGGTCCCGCCTCCACACACGGTCCTAAACGCCCCGCCAGCAGGATCACGCCTCTGAGCCCCTTCCGCCGCCCCTTCAGGGCCCCTGTCCCCTCCCCCGCTGCTGCCCCACGGGATGTGTACTTTGTCACCCGCCCTGTGAGTTGCCACCTCCACCGAGTCCCCTCTGCTGACTTCTGGGAACTTCCCACCTGGTTTCTGCTGGGAATTTCTTCCGCAGAACCCCTCAAGAGGTCACCTGCCCCCAGAAGGTGGTCTCCTGGGGGACACCGTGGTAAAGCCCTTCCAGCCCCCTTCCTCTGCACCTGGCACAGTGCAGTGTTGCGCCTCCACTTCCTCGGCTGCACCATGGGGGACCTTTCCCTGCCTTGCCTCCCCAACATGGGGGAGTGTTGATGAAGTGGGAGGTATGAGGTTAGCTGGGCGTGTCACCCTGATGAAGCCAGGTCTGGCCAGCATCCCTCCGTGTGCTGGTTGTGTCTGATACAGGAAGACCCTGGAGAAGCAGCCAGTGGCCTCCCCAAACCTCATGCCTGGTGGTCCATTTCCAAGAACAGGGGAGATGGAGAGACCAGCATTGATTTCCAGGTCTCCCCAAAGCTAAATCTACACCGCTCCTTGCATTCACAGCCTCTGTGCAGACCCCCAGACCCATCAAGGCCCCCCTTCCCTCTGTCTAGAGTCCTCTTCTCCCCATTCCTGTGTAACTTGCTTCCTCATTTCCTTTGCGGCCAGAGTGTCACCTCCTCAAAGAAACTCCCCTGACCGCCTTCCCTCCCTCTCTCTTCCCTTAGTCTGTTTCTCCTTCACAGGGTGACACTTGCCTCCTCCCGACACATTGGATACCTGTGGGTTCTGCTTATTGTCTTCTCCACCGAGGGAGGGGCCTATCTACTACACGGCTGTAATCCCAGTACCCAGGGCATTGCCTGGCACACATGAGACACCCAATAAATAAATACAGGCTGCAGGCAGGGCACAGTGGCTCATGCCTGTAATCCCAGCACTTTGGGAGGCTGAGGTAGGTGAACTGCCTGAGGTCAGGAGCTTCAGAACAGCCTGGCCAAAATGGTGAAACCCCATCTCTACCAAAAATACAAAAATTAGCCGGACGTGGTGGCACACATCTGTAATCCCAGCTACTCTGGAGGCTGAGGCAGGAGAATTGCTTGAACCCGGGAGGTGGAGGCTGCAGTGAGCCAAGATCCTGCCACTGCACTCTAGGCTGGGAGACAGAGCAAGACCCTGTCTCAAAAAAAAAAAAAAAAAGGAAGGAAGGAAGAAAAAAAAATGTAGGCTACACAAAAGAAGAATGACGGAGAGGTCTGACAGGAACACAGGGGTCTTCCTGGGAGGCACAGCAGGAAGGAGCCGTGGCGTTGGGCAGAGCCCCCAAAGGGAAATGGGATCTGGATCCTGCTTCAGGCCTCTGCCCCAGTTTTGTGCCACTGGTCCCTGAACTCTTCAGAGCAGAGCCACGTCTGACCCCTGTGTGTCCCCAGTGCCAGGTCCAGGAGGGCTCTGTAGAAAGGTGAGCAGTGAGGGAATGGATGAAGTACGTGACCAGCCTCGGGTGTATTTCTCTTCTCCAGTGGGCCTGCATCCCCGTCTGTAAAATGAGGACACTGGCATGAGGGCTGAGGCCTCTGGTTCAGCGTCTGGAGAGCTGGGGTTTGGGCTGGTGGATGTGAGAACTGGGGATGGTGGATCAGACAGCATGAGTGCGCCCTCGAAAGCTGTCAAGTCCAATGGTCACATCCCTCTCTGTCTCCCCAGACCCCGCAGCACCCCCTGCCTGTTCCCACTGCCATGCCTTTGCCCACAGTGTTCCCTTGGCCTGAAATCCTTTCTGCTCCACAACTATAGTTGCCTTTGGGGCCCACATTGCCTGGTTTGGCTTGGCCAATGCATTGGATTCTTATTTGCTTCACCCCACCCTCCTGCACACAGTTGCCTCCATGGATTCTGTGTCATATGACCAGCATTGAACCAATTCATCCCACTTCCCTGGCACCCAGCCCAGGACTGGTGCCAGAAAAACATCTGTTGAATGAATAAACAAACATTGCTTGGGCTCTTTCCTCTGTGTTTCAATAATACTCTAGGTATTACCTATACACACACACAAAAAAATTTTTTGAGACAGAGTTTCACTCTTGTTGCCCAGGCTGGTGTACAATGGTGCGATCTCGGCTCACTGCAACCTCCACTTCCTGGGTTCAAGCGATTCTCTTGCCTCAGCCTCCCAAATAGCTGGGATTACAGGTATGCGCCACTACGCCCAGCTAATTTCGTATCACTGCAACCTCCAACTCCCCAGCTCAAGCCATCCTCCCACCTCAGCCTCCTGAGTAGCTGGGACTATTGGTGCGCACCACCACACCCGGCTATTTTTTGTACTTTGGTAGAGAGGGGGTTTCACCATGTTGGCCAGGCTGGTTTCAAACTCCTGACCTCAAGTGATCCGCCTACTTCGGCCTCCCAAAGTGCCGGGATTACAGGTGTGAGCTGCCACAGGGGGCCTAAGAGTACAGACATTGAGATAAGGAGATCATCCTGAGTTATCCAAGTGGGCCCAATCTCATCACATAAATTCTTAAAAGGCCAGGCACGGTAGCTCACGCCTGTAATCCCAGCACTTTGGGAGGCCAAGGCGGGTGGATCACCTGAGGTCGGGAGTTCAGGACTAGCCTGACCAACATAGAGAAACCCCATCTCGGCCGGGCGCAGTGGCTCAAGCCTGTAATCCCAGCACTTTGGGAGGCCGAGACGGGCGGATCACGAGGTCGGGAGATCAAGACCATCCTGGCTAACACGGTGAAACCCCGTCTCTACTAAAAAAAAATACAAAAAAAGTAGCCGGGCGAGGTGGCT
>NW_012102698.1:3030128-3032082 GCF_000951045.1 Mandrillus leucophaeus
CTGGGATTACAGGTGCCCACCATGACGTCGGGCTAATTTTTGTATTTTTAGTGGAGATGGGGTTTCACCAAGTTGAAAGATGGGGTTTCACCATGTTGAGGCTGGTCTTTAACTCCTAGCCTCAAGTGATATGCCTGCCTGGGTCTCCCAAAGTGCTGGGATTACAAGTGTGAGCCACCGTGCTCTGCCACAAAAGCTTCTTTAGAACTCTTCTTCTATGTTTTAAGTGACTGACAGGCCCAGAGACTTGCCAGTTCAGCTTCGAGGCCCTGGCCACCACTGTCTTCTGTCCAGGCCTCAGTTCACGTCAAGATCTGTATAGGAGGTGGTGGGACTGGCTGATCTCTGAGATTGCTCCTGGCCTTAATGTTCTGCAAGACTGTTATTAAACTCCAGTTGTTCATCTAATTTATAGTAACGTGACCAATTCCCAGTCACATTAGGTATAAACAGCTCCAATCTCAGGTCCGTGAGCTCGTGTTCCGAGGGCCACGTTCCAGGGCTCTCCCATCCACCCCTGGAAATCTTAACATACTTGCCGTGGTCCTGTGAGTATGTGTGTCAGCAGCTTCCAGCCAGACTTTTCCCCGTGACTTATGGTTCTCCTTTGCTGGGAATCCCTGCTTCGCATCTGGAAAACATGAAACCCAGCTATCCCCAGGCCTAGACTGCAGCAGCCCCTCCAACACAGGCCTTCTCTCACCTGTTACAAAGATAGAGGCACCACTTGAAAAGGTTCGGTTGCCTCCCTTCCTCCCTTCTGCACCATTGCACTACCCCAACACCCCCACCTAACCTACTCCACACAAAATACTTTCTCACTCTCGGCTGTTGTCAGAAATTCTACCATGAGCACTCTGTTTTTTTTGTTTTTTTGTTTTTTTTAACAGATCCCTGCTAAAATTCCCCTGGAGGGAGTAGCCTTAAAATTATTATTAGGCATGACACCTTGGTGAGAATAAAAGATTCAGAAGACACTTTGAAAGAGGAAGCACCTGATGGGACTGGGGGTCGGGAGATACATGCTACTATTTCCTGAGGCCCTGCCGTATGCCCGGAGCTTCACGGATGTGGACAACTAGAACCCCTGAGCCCCAGAAGGCAGCCAGTGTTTTTCTTCATGTGTTAGGGGAGGCAAGCAAAACCCAGAGAGGTTGAGTCATGCTGAAAATCACACAGCAGGCCGGGGCGGGGTGGCACATGCCTGTAATTCCAGCACTTGGGGTCTGAGGCAGGCAGATCACCTGAGGTCAGGGATTCAAGACCAGCCTGACCAGCATGGTGAAACCCCGTCTCTGGGCTGGGCGCGGTGGCTCATGCCTGTAATCCCAGCACTTTAGGAGGCCGAGGCGGGTGGATCACCTGAGATCAGGAGTTTGAGACCAGCCTGGCCAACACGACGAAATGCTGTCTCTACTAAAAATACAAAAAGGTTAGTTAAACGTGGTAGTGGGCACCTGTAATCCCAGTTACTCAGGAGGCTGAGACAGAAGAAACACTTGAACCCAGGAGGCAGAGGTTGCAGTGAGCCGAAATCATACCGCTGCACTTCAAACGGGTGTCTAAAAACTAAAATAAAATAAAATAAAATAAAATAAAATAAAATAAAATAAATCACACAACAAATCAGAACTGAGCCAGGATTCCAACCCTCCTGTAGCCACGAAGGCAGAGATATCAGTGCACACTCTGGTATTAACTCATCCCTTTTCTGGTTTAAAGTGGGAAGGTCCACTGGAGAGCAGACTGTGGAATGCTAAGTTGTTGTTGTTGTTTTCAAACAGGGTCTCACTGTGTCACCCAGGCTGGAGTGCAGTGATGTGATCACGGCTCACCACAGCCTCCATCTCCCCGGCTCAGGTTATCCCCCTGCCTCAGCCTCCCAAGTAGCTGGGAGTACAGGCATGTGACACCATGCCTGGCTAATTTTTTTTTTTTTTTTTTTTTTTTTTTT
>NW_012102698.1:3032132-3040610 GCF_000951045.1 Mandrillus leucophaeus
TTTTTTTTTTTTTTGTATTTTTATAGAGATCAGGTTCTGCCATGTTACCCAGGCTGGTCTTGAACTCCTGACCTCAGGCGATCTGTCTATCTCCATCTTCCAAAGTGCTGGGATTGATTACAGGGGTCCAGCCCTGGAATGCTGTCAGTCTTTTCTTTTCTTTTGTTCTGTTTTGTTTTTTGAGACAGAGTTTCACTCTTGTTGCCCAGGCTGGAGGGCAATGGCGCAATCTTGGCTCGCTGCAACCTCCGCCTCCCGGGTTCAAGCGATTCTCCTGTCTCAGTCTCCCAAGTAGCTGGGATTACAGATGTGTGCCATCCCACTCAGCTAATTTTTTGTGTGTTTTTAGTAGAGACGGGATTTCAACATGTTGGACGGGCTGGTCTCGAACTCCTGACCTCAAGTGATACACCCGCCTCCCTCTCCCAAAGTGCTGGGATTAATTACAGGCGTGAGCCACCGCACCCAGCCCTGGAATACTGTTTTGAAGCGAGAAAGCCTATGTCATGCAATGCAGGACAGCTTCATTGCTGGGAAGTGGAGTGGAGATGCAGGGTGCTCCAGGGCAGGGATGTCACAAGGAGAGAAACTGGATCATCGGGGCACTTGAGACCAGCATAGCCTGAAGCAGACAGATCCCTTCTGCTCTCAAGCCCTCGATCCTCCATCTGTCAATGAGAAGGAGGCTAAACTAGATGTCCCCTTGGGCCTTTCCAGCCCTGAATCATGCGAGAACAGGTAGGGTGGGCCAGGGCAGGGAGAGCTGGAGAGGCTGTTCCCCTTTTCCTGCCCCCTGAGGCTCCAGCTCAGAAGCTGTTCCCCTTGTCCATGAACACACAGCCTTGGCACCCTCTGCCTCCTGCCTGGTCATGGCTGTGATCCAGGTGAACCCGACCCACCTCTCTCTGGACAGAACCTTCTGACTTCTGCTAACAGAGGTCTGTCGCATCCTCCCCGCCCCCACAGCTTTGGTGTGCAGAGCCAGGTGGGACTGGGCAATAGATCTGGTCACGGTCTCTATTTGGTCATCTCAGAATCAGCCCCCTTGGAGGCATCCGTGTGCCCTCTGCCCCTGCTGACGCTGTGTTATTGGTTAGACTTATGGGGCTGGAGCTCACAGAATTTTGAGGGGCGATGAACATTGTGTTAATAATTAACATTGTGTACTACTGCAAAATGCAAAAATAAAACGGCAAAATTAAAATCAATAGACGTTTCAATAAATACCTAGAAGATGGAAGGTTATGCCATCTTTTCGACTTGGTATTTATAAAAGTCATACCACATTTGAAAACTCTTTGTGGGTTAGATTTTCTCATGTAGCAAGAATTCTGAGAGTGCCAGATGGTCGGGGAGAAATCAGAGACTGAAAGTTACTGGTATTTTAGTTTATTTGGCAAACATGGATTCAGGACTTACCTCTGCTGGGCGTGGTGTTATATGAATTTACATATGTCAACACACTGGATTCTATGACTAAAGAGCCATCATTATTCCTGTTTCATGCATGAGGAAACCGAGGCCTAGAGGGGTGATGTATCTTCTCCAAGATTAGCAAAGGCAGAGTCATGTAGCCAAGAAAATTCAAAGGCAAAATTATAGAAATCTTTTCAGAATTTTTTAGGGGAAACATTTTGATAAGGGTGCATTCATGTTGGAGATGATATAGGCTGAGCCTCTAAAAGCTAGAGTGACTCAGGCCAACAAGTGCCTGGAAATGGCTCTGTCCTCCAGCCCACATGGGGCCTATACATGGAAGGTAACTGTTGATGAAAGAAGAAAAATTAGGCTGGGTGCAGTGACTCACGCCTGGAATCCCAGCTCTTTGGGAGGCTGAGGGGGAGCGGATCACCTGAGGTCAGGAGTTCAAGACCAGACCGGCCAACATGGTGAAACCCTGTCACTACTAAAAATACAAAAATTATCCAGGTGTGGTGGTGGGTGCTTGTAATCCCAGCTGCTTGGGAAGCTGAAGCACGGGAATCGCCTGAACCTGGAAGGCAGAGGTTGCAGTGAGCCAAGATGGCACCACCGCACTCCAGCCTGGGGTGACAGAGTGAGATTCCGTCTAAAAAATAAATAAATAAAAAGAAAGAAGAAAAAATAACAACTCATTGCTCACTTGGAGGGAGAGCATGGAGAAGGGAGAAGACAGCACTTCTTAATAACACTCAGTGCTATGCCGAGGTCTCTGTATCCCCCTTTAACCCCCCTAAATTAGTTGCAGGATTGTACTGGGTATTTTTGGGTTTTGTTTTTGTTTTAGACGGAGTCTCACTCTGTTGCCCAGGCTAGAGTGCAATGGTGCGATCTCTGCTCACTGCAACCTCTGCTTCTCAGAGTTCAAGCGATTCTCCTGCCTCAGCCTCCCGTGTAGCTGGGACTACAGGCACCCGCCACCATGCCCGGCTAATTTTTTGTATTTTTAGTAGAGACAAGGTTTCACCATGTTAGCCAGGATGGTCTCAATTTTCTGACCTCGTGATATGCCCACCTTGGCCTCCCAAAGTGTTGGGATTATAGGCGTGAGCTACCGCACCCGGCCTTGTTTTTGTTTTTGAGACAGTGTCTCACTCTGTCGCCCATGCTGGAGAGAAGGCCACAGCTCACTGCAACCTCTGCCCTCCAGGCACGACTGATCCTCCCACCTCAGCCCCTCGAGGAGCTGGGACAACTGCTCACACCCCTAAGCCGGGCAGATTTTTGTACTTTTAGTAGAGACAAGGTCTCACCATATTGTCCAGGCTGGTCTCAAACTCCTGGGCTCAAGCAATCTGCCTGCATCAGCCTCCAAAGTGCTGGGATGACAGGCGTGAGCCACTGCACGTGGCCTGGATTGTACTGTTATCATCCCCATTTTATAGGTAAGAACACTGAGGCTCACCTTTTGACAACATTTTGCGGGGAGCGGAGATGCTGAGTGGCTCACTCAAGGCCACGGAGCCAGGGGGTTGTGCCCGTGGTGAGCGCTGAGAAGAAGGCAGTGGCTGTACTTGTATATCTGGCCTCACTTCAGTTGTATTGATGTATTTAGCACCTACTTAGTGAAGAGCCCGCAGCACCACCCAGTGCTGCCTTTTCCTACAAGGGCAATGGAGCAGTGGTGCATCATGGGAGTGGCGGATAAGGGCTGGATGGGAAAGTATGGGCACATTTGGAAGCCCAGGCCCTTGTATAGACCTTCAATCCTGGGAATCACAACGAAGGAGTATTTATGATGCTTCAGAAACATGCGCTGAGGCTGGGCACAGTGGCTCACGTTTGTAATCCCAGCACTTTGGGAGGCTGAGGCAGTGGATCAACTGAGGTCAGGAGTTCAAGACCAGCCTGGCCAACATAGTGAAACCCCATCTCTACTAAAAATACAAAAATTAGTCGGGTATAGGGGTGCACACCTGTAGTCCCAGCTGCTCGGGAGGCTGAGGCAGGAGAATTACTTGAACCTGGGAGGCGGAGGTTGCAGTGAGACGAGATGGCTCCACTGCACTCCAGCCTGGGCAACAGAGTGAGACTCCGCCTCAAAAAAAAAAAAAAAAAAAATTAGAAATGTGAGCTGGGTGGGTGTCAGTTTCCTGTGGCTGCCCAGTCACTACAAACTGCTGGCTTAAGCCAACAGACATTTATTCTCTCACAGTTCTAGAAGCCAGAAGTCAGAAACCAAGGCATCCATGGGGCTGCACTGCCTCCAGAGGCTCCAGGAGAGAAGGCTTCCTGCCTCTTGCAGCTTCTGGTGGCTGCAGGCACTCCTTGGCTTGGGGCTGCACCACTCCAATTTCTGCCTCCATCTCTTCACGTGGACTCCTCCTCTGTGTCACTGCGACTCAGTCTTCCCCTGCTGCTCTTAAAAGTTCAGGCTCGGCCAGGTGTGGTGGCTCGCACCTGTGATCCTAACACTTTGGGAGACCAAGGCGGGTGGATCACTTGAGGTCAGGAGTTTGAAACCAGCTTGGCCATCATGGGGACACCCCGTCTCTACTGAAAACACAAAAAATTAGTTGGGTATGGTGGTACACGCCTGTAATCCCAGCTACTCAGGAGGTTGAGGCAGAAAAATCGCTTGAACCTGGGAGGCAGAGGTTGTAGTGAGCCGAGATCTTGCCAACGCACTCCAGCCTGGGTGACAGAGTGAGACTCCTTCTCAAAAAAAAAAAAAAAGAAAGAAAAGAAAAGTTCAGGCTCACAACTGTACAGGCTCACAGCTGTACTTCCAGCACTTTAGGAGGCCACGGCAGGCAGATCACCTGAGGTCAGGAGTTCGAGACCAGCCTGGCCAACATGGTGAAACACTGTCCCTACTAAAAATAAAAAAAATTAGCCAGGCGTGGTGGCAGACGCCTGTAATCCCAGCTGTTCAGGAGGCTGAGGCAGGAGAATTGTTTGAACCCAGGAGGTGGGGGTTACAGTGAGCTGAGACTGCACCACTGTACTCCAGCCTGGGCAACAAAGATTCTGTCTCAAAAAAAAAAAAAGTTCACTTGACACTGAAGTGAACCACCCTGAATTCAGGATGCTGTCACCTCAAGAGCCTGAGCTTAATCACATCTGCAAAGATTTTCTTTCCAAATAAGTCACTTGCATTCACAGGTAGACATCTCATTTTGCAGGGAGCGGGGGACAAACTTCAACTCACTGTAGCAACCTTCCACCACTTTTGCTGGTACAGCATCCGTTCTATCCTCTTCTCCATGACGGGATTTTTCCTCTGGTACCCACCCTGTCCCCATTTCAGTTCATGAGAGATGAGCCAAGTCTGGCCCACTAAGAGTACAGCTGCCAGCCACCATCTTGGTGGGATGACCCTGGCTGGCTGAGAATGGAGCCCACTCAGAGGAGAACAGGGCTGAGAGATGGAAAGGGAAGCCCAGTCTTCCTTTTCCTGCTGAAGCCAGCTGAGAGGCGTTTCTGGCCCTTACTCATTGTTAAGTTTTGAAGGAAAGGCAAGGGTTAAAGGAAGACGCACGCAGAGGGAGGCAGAGAGAGGTGGGGGGTGGGGAGCAGCTCTACAGCAAACACAGGCATTTATGTTCAGCATCTTAGTGGCCTTACTGCAACTTGAACCCGGGAGGTAGAGGTTGCAGTGAGCCAAGATTGCGCCACTGCACTCTATCCTGGGCAACAAAGCGAGACTCTGTCTCAAAAAAAAAAAAAAAAAGTTAATAACATCCCATGATGAGGCAGTTTGGCCCTTGTTTCCACAGAATGTGACTGCGATGCTCCTTCAGCTGGATCTCTGCCCGGCCGGGTATGATAAGAAAGTCAGGCAGTTGGGGAGGATGTTTCTCATGGCCCGAACCCCTGTGGAATATTTTACTTTGACCAGGGTCTGTAAAATGGCAGGGAGCTTACAAAATGGGGCAGTTTGGGCCGGGCACGGTGGCTCACACCTGTAATCCCAGCACTTTGGGAGGCCAAGGTGGGCGGAGCACCTGAGGTGAGTTTGGGACCAGCCTGGCCAACATGGTAAAACCCCATCTCTACTAAAATACAAAAATTAGCCAGGCGTGGTGGCGCATGCCTGTAATCCCAACTACTCAGGAGACTGAGGCTTGAGAATCGCTTGAACCCAGGAGGCGGAGGTTGCAGTGAGCAGAGATTACACCATTGCACTCCAGCCTGAGCGACAGAGCGAGACTCTGTTAAAAAATAATAGTAATAATAAAATGATACAGTTAACACTCATCAGTGGGTTATGACTGAAACAGAGACCACCATGAGCTCTCACTTAGCAAAGGGGTGAGTCCCAATGGCACGGTGACTGCTGGGCCCTCCCTACCAGAGATGAACGTGAGACAGGCAGTACAGGGTGAGCCCTGATAGGGCCCTAGGAGGTCTCTGGTCCAGCCTGTCCATTTCACATTGAAGGGACAGAAGCCAGAGAGGCAGGGACCAGCCTGAGGTCACACATGTGCTGCCGTCAGCCTAGAATGCCCATTCACCCTCACCCTCAGCTCAGGCCTCTCACGTGGGCTCTCTCCAAGAGTGGGCTGGCTGTCAGCAGGCACTGTCTTCCTGCTGAAGCCCCATGTGTCCTGTCTGCACTGCCCATAAAAGCCCTGCTGATTCTGCTGCCGCTGCTTGCAGACATTTTCTTCCCGTCTGGCCATGCTGTTCTGTTCACAAAGTGCACCCATCCATGCCTCATCGTGGCATAGAGCTTGGGCCCTTCATCCTAAGTAGAAGTCTGTAGACAGAATTCAGGAGATCTGTGAACTTGGGTGGGAAGAAAACAACACCTTTATTTTTACTAATGTTGAACTGAAATTTGGCATGCCTTTCATTATGATTGTAGGCTACAGACCACAGATACACTGGTAGTATCTGTGACTTTGTCACCAGAGTCCACACAGGGCCTGACAAGAGGGTGAGTCAGATATGGTTCCTGCCTTCCCAGAGCTGCCCTGAGTTTGCAGAGGTTTGCAGGAGGGGCCAGGAGACCTGGAATGGAGCCGTTGCTGTGGGAGTAAAGAAGGGGAAGAGACCAAGTCCAGAGGTAATGAAGCGGTCACAGAGGCAGGCCTTGGTGGCCTGTGTGACATGCAGCCAGCACTGCACTGCCTCTCACCCTGAGCCCTCTCCCCTCCCTGGTGTTTTAGTCTGTTTTGTGCTGCTATAACAGAATACTGGGTAATTTATAAAGAAGAGAAATTTGTTTCTCACAGTCCTACAGGCTGGGAAGTCCAAAACCAAGGTGCCAGCATCTGGTGGGGGCCTTCTTGCTGCGTCCTCACATGGCAGAAGGTAGAAGGGCAAAAGAGCATTCAAGTGTGCAAGAGAAAGAAGGCCAAGTTTATCCTTTATAAGGATGCCACTCCAACAGTAACAAACCCACTCCCACTCCGAAATAATGACATTAATACATTCGTGAGGGAAGAGACACCATGACCCAATCACCGCTTGAAGGCCCCACCTCTCAACACTGTTGCACTGGGGATTAAGTGTCCAGCACAAGACACATTCAAACCGGAACACCCAGCTTTTAGGACCCATGAATCAGCCCCTCCAGGCCTCTTCAGAGTCAGGTCCTTGGGGGTCCATCCTGGGCCCAGCTCCTCCCTCCCACGGCACCAACCTCCATCACACACCAAACACTCCCCACATATGCTTGACCTTCAGCCCTCACCTTTTCCTGTGCCCAGCTGAAAGTTCAAGAAGTCATAGAAATGCCTGAAGGGACACCTCAATGTGTCCCCCAGATCTCATCCTCTTGCAGGCTCTCCCTCTCGATTTCTTTCCAGACGCCCCCTCCCTTGCTCTCAGCTCTCATCCATCTGGCGATTTCATCTTCTAAGTACTCTCAGGTCCATCTGCTTCACACCATCCCCACAGTCACAAGTTCTTCTGCTTGAACTCTTTTAACAGCGTATTTGTTTTCTATTCCTGCATAACAAATTATCACAAACCAAGTGTTTTGTCAGCTCACAGTGTTATTGGTTGGTAGTTCAGTCTCACCATAACTGGGTTCTCTGCTCAGGGCATCCCAAGGCTAAAATCCTGGTATCAGCCAAGGCTGAGGTCTTACCTGAGACTTGGAGCCCTTTTTCCAGATCATGTAGTTGTTGGCAGAACTCATTTCCTTGCAGCTAGAGAACTCACGGAGGCTTCCTTGACTTTTTCTTTTTTTCCTTTTTTTTTAGACAGGGTCTCGCTCTGTTGTCCAGGCTGGAGTACAGTGGTGCGATCTCAACTCACTGTAGCTTCAACCTCCTGGGCTCAAGCAATCCCCCCACCTCAGCTTTCCAACTAGCTGGGACTACAAGTGCACACCACCACGCCCAGCTAATTTTCGTTATCTTTTTTTTTGCTAAAGATGGTGGCTTGCTATGTTGGTGAGGCTGGTCTTGAACTCGTGGGCTGAAGCAATCCATCCACCTCGGCCTCCCTAAGTGCTAGGATTACAGGTGTGAGCCACTGTGCTTGGCCTTTCTTTTTATTTATTTATTTATTATTTTTTAAAAATAGAAACAAGGTCTCACGATGTTGCCCAGGCTGGTCTCAAACTCCTGGGTTCAAGTGATCCTCTTGGCTCTGCCTCCCAAAGTGCTGGAATTACAGGCATGAGACACTGTGCCCAGTCCCTTGGGGGGTGTGTGTGTGTGTGTGTGTGTGCATTTGAGATGGAGTCCCTCTCTGTTACCCAGGCTAGAGTCCAATGGCATGATCTCAGCTTACTGCAATCTCTACCTCCCGGGTTCAAGCGATTCTCCTGCCTCAGCCTCCCAAGTAGCTGGGATTACAGGTGCCCACGACCATGCCCGGCTAATTTTTTTGTATTTTTAGTAGAGATGGGGTTTTACCACATTGGCCAGGCTGGTCTTGAACTCCTGACCTCAGGTGCTTCGCACACCTCAGCTTCTCAAAGTGCTGGGATTGCAGGTGTGAGCCACCACATCCAGCTGAACTTTTTAAAATGGACCTTTTTTTCTCCATAACTACCATACCATCATCACACCTAATGAAACTAACACTAATCCTCTAGTT
>NW_012102698.1:3041300-3041635 GCF_000951045.1 Mandrillus leucophaeus
GGGTGGACCCCTCATGAATGGCTTGTGTCCTCATCATGGCAATAAGTGGCAATGAGTTCATGCAAGATCTGGTTTTTTAAAAGCGTGTGGCATGCGAGGCGTGGTGGTTCATGCCTGTAATCCTGGCACTCTTGGAGGGTGAGGTGGGCAGATCACCTGAGGTCAGGAGTTCGAGACCAGCCTGGCCAACATAGTGAAACCCTGTCTCTAATGAAAATACAAAAATTAGCCAGGTGTGGTGGTGGGCACCTGTAGTCCCAGCTACTCAGGAGGCTGAGGCAGGATAATCGCTTGAACCTGGGAGGCGGAGGTTGCAGTGAGCCGAGATCACGCCA
>NW_012102698.1:3041875-3042175 GCF_000951045.1 Mandrillus leucophaeus
ACCTTCTACCAGGATTGGAAGCTTCCTGAGGCCTCACTGAGGCTGACCAGATGCTCGTGCCATGCTTCTACAGCCTGCAGAATCATGAGCTAAAATAAACCTCTTTTCCTTATAAATTACTCAGTCTCAGGTATTTCTTCGTAGCAATGCAAAATGGACTAACACTTGGGGTCTCCCAACCTAGGAGGCCTGGCCCCTCCAACCCCCTTCTGCCCAAAAACCAGGGAGATCTATCTGTCTGTCTGTATATCATTGACCTATCTTTTCTTCTTTGTTATTAATTTTTTCTTTTTAATAAGA
>NW_012102698.1:3042248-3042549 GCF_000951045.1 Mandrillus leucophaeus
ACCTTCTACCAGGATTGGAAGCTTCCTGAGGCCTCACTGAGGCTGACCAGATGCTCGTGCCATGCTTCTACAGCCTGCAGAATCATGAGCTAAAACAAACCTCTTTTCCTTATAAATTACTCAGTCTCAGGTATTTCTTCATAGCAATGCAAAATGGACTAACACTTGGGGTCTCCCAACCTAGGAGGCCTGGCCCCTCCAACCCACCTTCTGCCCAAAAACCAGGGAGATCTATCTGTCTGTCTGTATATCATTGACCTATCTTTTCTTCTTTGTTATTAATTTTTTCTTTTTAATAAGA
>NW_012102698.1:3042719-3043965 GCF_000951045.1 Mandrillus leucophaeus
TTTTAAAGTTAATTTTAGATATGATGCTCATTCACACCCAAATGCTTCAGTAAATGCATTTACTTTTTTCAGGGGACATTTTTCTCCATAACTGCAATACCATCATGACAATGAATGAAACTACCAATAATCTTCTAGTTCCTTCTAAATCCCTGTCACATTCAAGTTTCCCTTATTGTCTCTACAACATTCTTTTTTTGTTTTTGTTTGTTTGTTTGTTTGAGATGGAGCCTCGCCCTATTGCCCAGGCTGGAATGTGGTGGCAGAATCTCAGCTCACTGCAACCTCCACCTCCCAGTTTCCAACCATTCTCCTGTCTCAGCCTCCCGAATAGCTGGGATTACAGGCACCCACCACCACACCCGGCTAATTTTTGTCTTTTTAGTAGACATGGGGTTTCGACATGTTGGCCAGGCTGCTCTCGAACTCCTGACCTCAGGTGATTTGCCTGCCTTGGCCTCCCAAAGTGCTGGGATAATAGGTGTGAGCCACGTCACCCAGCCTCTATAACATCCTTTATAGCTGGGTGTTGAATCAAGGTTAGGGTGATCTTTCTGGAATCCAAACTTGAACATGTCACTTTCCTGCTTAGCAATTTGTGGTTTCCCTCGCCCTGGGATACAGGCCAAGCCCCAGCCTGAAAGAGGCAGGACCCCCAGGCTCCCGGGCCCCTGTCCCTCACTCCTGCCCTCCTTCCTCTTAGACTTCTGGCTTCTCAACAGGCCATCAGCCCTCCAGACACGAGACCTTCTTTGCTGTTTGCTCCTCCTGGAATGTTCTTTGCACCTTCTCATCCTCCCATCCAGTTCAGCCATCATTTCCCCAGGCAGGCCCCCGGGAGACCCTGAATGAGACCCCACTCCTGTCTTATCTGACTCCTTAGAACCCTGTTCCTGCCCTGAAACCCCTCCTTCCCCTCACAGCACCCACCTTGATTCGTATGACCCATTCTTGGGTGTGACCACTCGGCTACTCTCTCACTCTCCCGTAGCCTGCAGCCCCAGCAGTGGGGTGTGTCTGCTCACCAATATATTCCCACACCTGGCCCAGAGCTGACACATAGTAGGTGCTCCATGAACCTACGCTGAGTTAGCAAATGCATGAGTGAGCCAGAATGAGGAGGAGAACCGTGTCACTGCACCACTGTTTGAGGGCTTTGCAAGCCCCTGCTGGCAAGAGGGAAGACAATGACAGAACAGCATGGCCCCCGGGGGGACAGGGCCAGCTGTGGGAGAACTGCTGCCCT
>NW_012102698.1:3044614-3048277 GCF_000951045.1 Mandrillus leucophaeus
TTTTTGTATTTTTTAGTAGAGACGGGGTTTCACTGTGTTAGCCAGGATGGTCTTGATCTCCTGACCTCAGGTGATCCTCCCACCTCGGCCTCCCAAAGTGCTGGGATTACAGGCATGAGCCACCGCGCCCGGCCCCAAAGCCCCTCTTCCTATAGCCCCCACTTCCCCTGGTGCTGCCCCCACCTTTGCCCTTCCTCCCTCTATCCTAGACCTGGTGATTCCCAGGCAGCTTCAGTCAGCACCTACAAGGGAGGATGAGCACATTCTTGCTTCTTCTTTTTGTTTTGTTTTGTTTTTTGAGACAGGGTCTCACTCTATTGCCCAGGCTAAAGTGCAATGGTGTGATCACGGCTCACTGCAGCCTCAACCTGCTGGGCTCAAGCAATCCTCCCAGCTCAGCTTCCCAAGTAGCTGGAACCACAGGCACGTGCCACCATGCCCGGCTAATTTTTGTATTTTTTTGTGGAGATGGGGTCTTGCCTTGTTGCCCAGGCTGGTCTTGAACTCCTGGGCTCAAGTGATTCACCTGCCTTGGCCTCCCAAAGTGCTGGGATTATAGGCCTGAGCCACCTTGCCCGGCTACATTCTTGCTTCTTAAAGAGACAGTGCTCTTAAGTGCTCTTAAAGAGACAGTCAAGACCAGCCTGGCCAACATAGTGAAACCCTGTCTCTACTAAAAATACAAAAGTTAGCCGGGTGTGGTGGCAGGCCCCTGTAATCCTACCTACTTGGGAGGCTGAGGCAGAGGAATCTCTCTGGCTGAGCCTGAGGCTATTGTGAGCCTCAGAGAGAAGGAAGTTCACACTGACTGGTCCATGGGAGGACACGGGTGGGCCCAGAAAAGGCAACACAAGTTCACACTCCAGTCCACAGCACTGGCAGCCTGGCCCTCAGCCTTCAGGGCCTCCCTGGCCGGAAAGTGGGCCTCACTGGGGACTCACCTCCTTCTGTCCAGAAACCTGTCTGCCTCCTGCTGCCATTCATGGCGCCCAGACTATAGGTACCAAGGGGGGGCGTCTGCAGGCCAGTGCCAGGCTGCCCTCAGTTCCTCCTCAGCTTCACTTCTATGCTCATCAGTGCCCCAAATCTGGAGGGGGCTGAGACAGCAGGGGGCTGGCATGTCAGCACTGCCCCGAATGTGGGCACACCTGGCTGGGCTGTGACGGCACCCAGGCTCGGCCCCAACTTTGCCCCAAGATCAGAGCAGGTGCCGACAGCAAGGAGAAGCCAGGCAGTGGGAGCAGGCATTTCCAAGCCTGTGAGGGCAGGCGGGCTTTCCAGGGTCCCCAAGAGTGCAGGGATGCCTGGGTCCGCAGCCGCAGTCAGGGCCGGTGCAGCTACGCGGGAAGTGGGGCAGGGCTCCAGCCCGCCCCATGGAGCGGGAGGCCCGGGTCTGCAGCTGCAGTTCGGGTGGCTGCAGCTGTGCACAGGACAGGGCAGGGCTCCAGCCCGCTCCATGGAGCGGGAGGCCCGGGTCTGCAACTGCGGTTTGGGCGGCTGCAGCTGCACCTGGGAGGGTTCCCACCTGCTCCTGGGCTCCAAGAGGACAGGGATAATTGGGTCCACAGCCGTGTCTTGGGCAGCTGCAGCAGCACCCAGGGAGCTCCTGTCCCAACTCAGAATGGGAGGGGCTCCTGCCTGTCCCCAGCTCCTGCCAGTTCCATGGAACATGCAGCCCCAGCCATGCCTCCCTGCTGTAGCTGGTGTGACGGCAGCAGCCACTCCAGATGGCCTACCACTGCCATCACTGAGACAAGTGTGTGTACAGAGGTCCGTTTTATTCAGGCTGGTGAAGGAAGGCTTCTCAGTGGAGGTGGCCCTTGGCCTTCCTCCAGATGCTCTGCAGTCCTCAGTGTCTGACTCTGGCAAGTCTTTCTGAAGAACAAGCAAAGCTCTTTCTCTTGCCCCCACCAAAACATTTCCAAGGGACTCTTCAGAAGATAGTCAATCTGCACAGCTTGGCCGGGCACAGTGGCTCAAGCCTGTAATCCCAGCACTTTGGGAGGCCGAGACGGGCGGATCACGAGGTCAGGAGATCGAGACCATCCTGGCTAACACGGTGAAACTCCGTCTCTACTTAAAAAAATACAAAAAACTAGCCGGGTGTGGTGGCGGGCGCCTGTAGTCCCAGCTACTCGGGAGGCTGAGGCAGGAGAATAGCGTAAACCCGGGAGGCAGAGCTTGCAGCGAGCTGAGATCCGGCCACTGCACTCCAGCCTGGGCGACAGAGCGAGACTCCGTCAAAAAAAAAAAAAAAAAAAATCTGCACAGCTCCGCTGGGGCCTGGGTGGTGGGGGCAGAGATCTTATCCAACTTCACAAGTGAGATTCTGCAGGGTCTAGTGACTCACTGGAGGTCACCCAGCTGGTAAGAAAAGGAACCGGAACTTAAACCTCAGGGCTTCTACCCAGGGCTCCTTCTTCTGCTCCACAAACTCAGCCCAAGCCTTGAGAGCAACAAATGCGTCAAGGGCCAGGACTGTAGCCTGGAGTCACCCCACGAGGGTGTGGGAACCGAGGGAGGGGTGGCATGGTGCACGTGGAGGAGGGAAGCCCCTATTTTTCCGGAATCCCATGCCCTGGGATCCCACGGCAAGGCTGGCCAGGGCTGACCTTCCTTCTCACTGTAGCATTTGTTCACAGGGCCAAGGATTGCTCTGATGACGGACTGCAGGCAGAGTGAGTGGCCGGCAGGAGCCACGTGCTTCCGGGGCCTCCTGCGGCCACCCCTGCCTCCGCACTCCCTCTACAGTCCACCTCGACACAGCAGCCCGGGCCACAGTCAGATCATGCCATTCCTGTTCTCATCTCACACAGAGTAAAACCTCAATTCTCATCTCCGCCTGCAAGTCCCTGTATGATCCAGTGCCTGCTGATCTCACCAAGCTCTCCTGGAACCAAATCAGCAGAACAACGCCATGGCAGGGGCCTCCCTCTCAGAGGAGGAGACATTGACAGGAGATCATCTCAGGGCAGACGGTTCTAGACCAGGACAGAGCTGTAACTGAGGCCTGAGGCAGCAGGTGCCTAGCCAGGGGCCAGCAAGGAGGTCTGAGTGCTGGAGGTCAATGTTAGAAAACAGCTGGGGCCGAGACCAGGCAGCCCATGAATGGGTTTTTCTTTGGTCCACAGTATATTACAAAACGGACCCACACACATATAGCTAAATGATTTTTTTTTTTTTTTTTTTGACAGAGTCTCTTGCTCTGTTGCCCAGGCTGGAGTGTAATGGTGCGACCTCGGCTCACTGCAACCTCTGCCTGTTGGGTTCAAGCGATTCCCCTGCCTCAGCCTCCTGAGTAGCTGGGACTAAAGGCCCCCTGCCACCACACCTGGCTCATTTTTGTATTTTTAGTAGGGACAGGATTTCACCACGTTGGCCAAGCTGGTCTTGAACTCTCGACCTCAAGTGATCCACCTGTCTTGGCCTCCCAAAGTGTTGGGATTACAGGCATGAGCCACCGTGCCTGACCAAATTAACTGATTTTTGACCAAAGTGATGAAGCAATTCAGTGGGGAAAGAAAAGTGTTTCCACAAAGAGTGTTGGATCAACTGGATGTCCATATTAAAAAAAAAAAGCCGGGCGCGGTGGCTCACGCCTGTAATCCCAGCACTTTGGGAGGCCGAGGCGGGCGGATCACAAGGTCAGGAGATTGAGACCAT
>NW_012102698.1:3050472-3051515 GCF_000951045.1 Mandrillus leucophaeus
ACCCGTTTATGTATTGTGAGCTTATTGTGCTTTGTACATAAAGAGCACAGTTTTTTTCATTTCACAAGAACCAATTTTTTCCCATTGGGGGCAATTTTGCCTCCACTGAAAATGAATCATCAGGCCAGGCGCAGTGGTACACGCCTGTTGTAATCCCAGCAGTTTTGGAGGCAGAGGCAGGCAGATCACTTGAGCCCAGGAGTTCAAGACCAATCTGGACAACGTGGCGAAATCCCGTATCTACAAAAGAGTACAAAAACTAGCCGGGTGTGGTGGTGCATGCCTATGGCCCCAGCTACCCAGGAGGCTGTGGTAGGAAGATCACCTGAGTCCCGAAGGTCGTGGTCGCAATGAGCCACTGCACTCTAGCCTGGGCAACAGAATGAGACCCTGTCAAAAAGAAGAGGAGGAGGAGGAGGAGGAGGAGGAAGAGGAAGAAGAAGAAGAAGAAAAGAGGAGGAAGAAGAAATATGATCTAGAATATAAAAAGAACTCTTACTAGTAAACAACGACAACTCATTTTTTTTTTTTTTAAGTGGGTAGAAGATTTGAATAAACTTTTCACCAAATAAGGTAAACAGATGACAGACTTGAAAAGAAGTTCAGAACCATGAGTTCCAGCCGGGCTCAGTGGTTCACACCTGTAATCCCAGCACTTTGGGAGGCCGATGACGGGGGGTCACGAGGTCAGGAGTTTAAGACCAGCCCAGCCAACATGGTGAAACCCCGTCTTTACTAAAAATACAAAAATTAGCCTGGTGTGATGGTGCACGCCTGTAATCCCAGCTGCTCGGGAGGTTGAGGCAGGAGAATCGCTGGAACCCAGGAGGCAGAGGTTGCTGAGAGTCAAGATCACGCCACTGCACTCCAGCCTGGGTGACAGAACAGGACTGTTTCAACAACAACAACAACAACAACAAAACATGAGTCCCAGTTGGGTGTGGTAGCTCACGCCTGTAATCTCAGCAGTTTCGGAGGCTGAGGTGGATGGATCACCTGAGTTCAGGAGTTCAAGACCAGCCCGGCCAACATGGAGAAATCCC
>NW_012102698.1:3052225-3052838 GCF_000951045.1 Mandrillus leucophaeus
AGTTGCATATCCTACAATTGAATACTACTCGGCAATAAAAAGGAATGAACTATTAATGTCATCTAAGAAAATGGATGAACCTCAAAATAGTTATAATGAGTGAAAGAAGCCAGGCCAAAAAAGAACACGTTATGATTCCACTTACATGAAATTCTGAAAATTGCAATCTCATCTATAATGGCAGAAGCAGACCAGTGGTTGCTTGCGGGTGGGACGGGAGTAGGGTGGAGGAGAGGGGAGGGGGGATGAAGAGGGAATGGATTACAAAGGGACAGGGGCACAATATTTTTTTTCTTTTTCTTTCTTTTCTTTTTTTTTTTTGAGCCTGTCACCCAGGCTGGAGTGCAGTGGTGCGATCTCAGCTCACTGCAACCTCTGCCTCCTGGATTCAAGAGATTCTCCTGCCTCAGTCTCCCAAGTAGCTGGGACTACAGGTACATACCATCACACCAGCTAATTTTTGTATTTTTAGTAGAGACGGGGTTTCGCTATGTTGGCCAGGCTGGTTTCAAACTCCTGACCTCAGGTGATCCACCTGCCTCAGCCTCCCAAAGTGCTGGGATTACAGGCATGAGCCACCGCACCCAGCCAGGGGCACACTTTTGGGAGTGAT
>NW_012102698.1:3053953-3060626 GCF_000951045.1 Mandrillus leucophaeus
TTCCCTGGCCACACTGTCACTCTGCATTCTTCTCCTAGGACAGTAGACAGTGAGTCCCCTGGCCGGGATGGGGCTGGGTCACCCACGATCCTAGAATGAGCACGTGGTGAATGGGTTTCAGGTGAATAAATCTGGGAGCCGGGAGCCCCACGCAGCTTACTCAGATAATCGATGGTGGAAGTCCTATCCCCCCACCCACCCTTGCTTAGAGCCTGGGACCACAGATGCTCAGTAAGTAACTGGGCTCCCTAGCTCCTGCCCCAGCCTGTCAGCCCCCATCTGTAACTTCTGAGGGCTGAAATCTTCCTCCTGCAGAACCTCAGGCTCTGAAGGTGATCCTTAGCGGGCCAGGTGAGCCCAACCTTTGCATGTAACACCCTTCCCTCTGTTCGCAGTATCTGTTACCTTGTTCAGTTGGGGTGGGGGATCGTTTGTGAGACTTGTTTTCAAATTGTGAGCAATAATAAAGTATTTAAAGATTTGGGAGGCTGAGGCGGGTGGATCACGAGGTCAGAAGATCGAGACCATCCTGGCTAACACGGTGAAACCCCGTCTCTACTAAAAATACAAATACAAAAATAAAATTAGCCGAGCGTGGTGGCGGGCGCCTGTATTCCCAGCTACTCGGGAAGCTGAGGCAGGAGAATGGAGTGAACCTGGGAGATGGAGCTTGCAGTGAGCCGGGATCACGCCACTGCACTCCACTGCACTCCAGCCTGGGCGACAGAGCAAGACTGTCTCAAAACAAACAAAAAATTTTTGAAAACCATTTTCTTACGAATAATAGAGAAGATTCCAGTTATCCCTGTAGTAATCTGTCTTACTCTTTTGCAACCTTGCAGACTCGGTGGTTTCAAAAAGTCTTGCAAATACTCAGCTTTTCATTCCCCAGGTTCCCGTGCTGGCATCAGGCTCACACATGCACCGGCTGACTAGTTCAGGCACAGACGAAGCAGAGTGCCTGGGTTTAAATTCCAGCTCCACTCTCCATGGCTGTGTGACCTTAGGTAAACTACTCATCCTCTCTGTGCCTCAATTTCTTCATGTGTAAACTGGGATGGTGATGTCAGAGCCACCCCTGGGATTCTCAGGACGATTCAGGAAACTGCCTGTGGTGCACTCAGGAGGGTGTGGGCTACAGAGGAAGCGCTTGGTAGGGGTCAGTAGTGAGCACTGCTATTAGGCCTTCCGGGTCACTGTCACATACTCAGGGAAGTGGGGGAGAAAGGAGTAAAGCTTGCCTGGCCCCAGGACGGCACTGCATGAAGCCCCTGAGACCCTCTTTTCTCACACTCCTCTCATGTAACCCTGGCCGCACGTGGGGATGCACCTGTGTTTGTTCTCTCCCCCATCCTCCTGACTGAGAACTCCTGGAGGGAGGACAGGGCTGAATTGTTGGGGGCAGGGGAGAATGTGGTTGCCCTCCTCTCCTGGGCGAGAACTCTTCACTCTGGGGTGGGAGTCAAGGTCCTGACTTGAAGCGGGAGCTCCACGTGTCGGCTGAGTGAATGAATGAATGAATGAATGAATGCGTATGCCAGGAGCAGTGTCACACAGTGGCTAAGGACAGGGGCGTCGGCTTCCAACAGCCTCAGATTCAAATTCTGGCTCACCCACTTACAGTCATGGGGACCCTCCTACCTGACTGCTCTGTACCCCGGCATCCTCCTCTGCACCGCCCACCTTGTGCCCAATCTCTGGATGTTTGTGTCTGCTTTAAGTCCGTCCACTGAAGCCCCAGGTGCCTGTATTTGGAGATAGAACCTATAAAGAGGTAGTTAAGGTTCAATGAGGTCACGAGGGTGGGGCCATCATGATGGGATTAGTGCCCTCATTAGAGAGAGCTTGTGCTCTCTCACTCTCTCTCTCACTCTCTCTCTTTTTTTTTTTTTTCTGAGACAAAGTCTCACTGTGTCACCCAGGCTGGACTGCAGTGGTGCAATCTCGGCTCACCACAACCTCTGCTTCCTGGGTTCAAGCAATTCTCCTGCCTCAGCCTCCTAAGTAGCTGGGACTACAGGCATGTGCCACCATGACTGGCTAATGTTTTTTTGAATTTTTAGTGGAGAAGGGGGTCTCACTATGTTGCCCAGGCTGGTCTTGAACTCCTGAGCTCAAGTGATCTTCCCACCTCAGCCTCCTAAAGTGCTAGGATTATAGGCATGAGCCACCAAACCCAGCCAAAAACTGAATTTTGAAATTTAATTTTAATTAACGTTAAACAGGCACAGTTGTCTAGCGGCTATAGCATGAGATAGTGCAGGCCTAGAGAAAGGAGAAGCTTGGCCACACAGACTGATTTGAAGGGCAGGGAGAGATCAGCTTCTTCCCAAAAGACACCCCCTGCCCCGCCCCTTGGTGTGCTTCATCCGTCAGTGCGGGTTGTCTGAAGCAAGGTTCCACTAAACAAGCAAATGCCCAGCATTCAGTCACCAAGCGCTTGTGACGTGCACCGCCCCATTTAATCTTCACAATTGGGTATTGTTGTGTGCATTATGTTATTTAATCCTAAGAGCTGATCAACAAGGGAGAGATTGTTATCATTTTCATTTGGTCTTAGCCAAAAGGCCGAGAAGCGATGGTTATCATTTTCGAATGTGGATACAGTGCAGAGAGGCAAAGTGCCCTGCCCAGAACCACAGAGGCGAGTCCTTTGGGTTTAACCTTCATGCCTCCCAGCCTCCCCAGGAAACCGCCCAGGACAGCTGGAGGCATTCACAGCCCATGTGAGCAAATTTGTTAGGACTTGAAGGCTGGTGGCTGTTAGGGGTTGAGTGGGGACAGGGACATGGAACTAGTTCTGGAGCTGGGGTTTCTGGCAGAATGTTCCAAAAATAGGAACTAGCAGCCAAAGGACAATGTCAGAAACGACCAAGTCAGAAGTGGTCTGTGTCTGAGCTGGGAGAGGCAGCAGAGAGGACTGTGCTTTGTACACGTTTGTGTAAATAAGCACGCCTTGTAGATGGGGAAGCTGGGGCAGACATGGGGCAAAAACACAGGTTTTAAGCCTGTCCTGGACAGACGTGGTGGCTCATGCTTATAATCCCAACACTTTGGGAGGCCAAGGTGGGAAGTTCGCTTGAAGCTAGGAGTTCAAGACCAGCCTGGGCAATAAAGCAAGACCCCCATGGTGTGCGCCTGTAGTCCCAGCTACTCAGGAGACTGAGATGGGAGGATCACTTGAGCCCAGAAGGTTGAGGCTGGGGTGAGCTATGTTTGGGCCACTGCACCCCAACCTGGGTGACAGAGCAAGACCCTGCCTCTAAAAAAATAAAATAGGCCAGCCCTGCTGGGGCCGTGCTGGTGGCTGGACTCTGAGCTTCCCTCTGAGCCTTGGTCTCTCCTCACCAAAACCACTTGGGGGTGGATCTGACTCACATAGAGGCCCCTGCAGCTGGTCTGGCAGTGCCTGGGATGGACCAGGCAGGAGGAGGGTGGGCAACGGTAAAAATACACTGAGGTCCAGAGTCCAGGCTCCTAGTGTGCAGCCATCACTGGGGCCTAGGAGTGCCCACCCTAGCCCTCCATCCACAAGAACTCCTGAAACTGGACTCAGGGTATCACAGCATCCATTCAGTTTTTGGCTGGGTCCAGTGGCTCACGCCTGTAATCCCAGCACTTTGGAAAGCCGAGGTGGGAGGATCACTTGAGCTCAGGAGTTCGAGACCAGCTAGGGCAACATAGTGAGACTCCCTTCTCTACTAAAAGAATGTATCTGGGTCAGGTGCAGTGGCTCACGCCTGTAATCCCAGCACTTTGGGAGGCCGAGGCGGGTGGATCACAAGGTCAGGAGATCAAGACCATCCTGGCTAACACAGTGAAACCCCGTCTCTACTAAAAAATACAAAAAAATCTGCTGGATGTGGGCGGGTGCCTGTAGTCCCAGCTACTTGGGAGGCTGAGGCAGGAGAATGGTGTGAACTCGGGAGGCAGAGCTTGCAGTGAGCCGAGATCACGCCACTGCACTCCAGGCTGGGTGACACAGTGAGACTCTGTCTCAAAAAAATTAAAAAAAAGAACATATCCAGAGATCTGGCAGGAGATTCAGGAAAAATCACTGCAGCACTGTAACCCCATTTTCCTCCTCTGTAAAGTAGGGGTGGCATGGATGGTCTCCTTGAGTTGCTACAGGGTTGAAGGGGCACTGCTTGGGAGCTGTGGGGTGCTCCTGCTTCCACCCGGGGCCTGCACGAATCTTCCTGGCTCTGACCCCTGACCCAAGACTGGCTCAGGGTGAAGGGTCAGTGGTCCGCATGGTGGAGGGAGAGAAATTTTGAGCCAACAGACTCTGTTCAGGGGACAGGAAAGGCCCTCATCCCCACTGGCTTCCAGATCTCCCACATAAGGAGAAATTAATGTTTGATCCAAGCTTCATTCCAGAGACAGATGAACCAGTTTACTGCTGCTGACTGAGAGGACACCCACCCCTGCCATCGCACCTCACTGCCCTTTGGACTTGACACAGGACTTCTCCTGGGCCCCATCGGTCCCATTGTCCCAGGTCCCTGTGCTCAGCATGGAACCGGGCAGCCGGGCTTTGGCCAGGCACGGTGGCTCACGCCTGTAATCCCAGCAGTTTGGGAGGCTGAGGCAGGCGGATCACCTGAGCTTGGGAGTTGGAGACCAGCCTGGTCAACATGGAGAAACCGCATTTCTACTAAAAAATACAAAATTACCCAAGTGTGGTGGTGCATGCTTGTAATCCCAGCTACTCAGGAGGCTGAGGCAGGAGAATCGCTTGAACCCAGGATGCGGAGGTTGCGGTGAGCCGAGATCGCGCCATTGCACTCCAGCCTGGGCAACAAGAGCGAAACTCCATCTCAAAAAAAGAGAGAGAGAGAGAGAGAGAGAGAGAGACAGAGAATTTACTTGTTCATTCATTCATCAAACATTGCTGAGAATGTGCCCTATGCAGGACACAGCAGGAGGAGGATTTGGGCCAGGCCTTGGAGAATGGGAGACTTCCATGGTGGAATGTGGAGCATGGGCACCCCAGGCAGTGGGCACAGCAAGTATAAAAAGAGCTTCAAGGCAGGGGTGGGGGGCTTTGACTGTTGATACCAGACTTGGAGGGCACTGCAAAAGTCCTCATCCTTGGAGCCACCAAGGGGCAAGAGAGCTGGGTGAGCTTGAGGACCTGTCAGTGTTCAGTGGGGCTGGTGCCAGGGAATGAGGTAAGAGAGGAATGAGGGCAGGTGGAGAGGTTGGTGGGAGCCGACTGGCCACCAGGGCCTTGCACACCGTGGTAGGAAGCGTGGGCTGTTTTTTAAATTTTACTATTTTTTTATTTTTTGAGACAGAATCTCACTCTGTCATCCAGGCTAGAGTGCAGTCGTGTCATCTCGGCTCATTGCAGCCTCCCCATCCTGGGTTCAAGCAATTCTCCTGCCTCAGCCTCCTGAGTAGCTGGGACTACAGGTGCACACCACCACGCCTGGCTAATTTTTATATTTTTAGTAGAGATGGGGATTTCAGCATGTTGACCAGGATGGTCTCAATCTCCTGACCTTGTGATCCGCCCGCCTTGGCCTCTCAAAATGCTGGGATTACAGGTGTGAGCCACTGCACCCAGCCCAGAGAAACTTTTTTAAAAAAGAAATGTCACCCTGGCTTCTGAGTGGGGACAAATCAGAGTGACACATGAACAGGGAGACCCAGTAAGAGGCCGATCTCTGTAGAGGACAGGGTGTGAACACTAGGGTCCCATGGCCTGGGTGTAAAACCCACCTACCTACTCCCTGTGTCCTACCTGGAGGACGCTGGGTCTGTCTACCTGTCCATCTCGGCAGGGTCAGGCACTGTGCAGGTGCCGGGGTTACAGCTCACGTTTTAGTGGGCAGTTATTCAACTGCCTTAAGCCTCACTTCATCTGAAGGTAATGGAGGTAATAACAGTACCCACCTGCCAGACCAGATGTGACAAATAATTTGAAATGTGTAAAATGCTTAGCACAGTCCCTGACATGTGGGAGCAATTGTTACTGTGTTACTAGTTCAGGCATGAAAGTGTGGAGGGGGCCAATTGTGTGTGTTAGGGCTCAACCACACCCCCTAAAACTCATCTGTCAAAGTCCTAAGCTTTAGTACCTCAGTAAGTGACTGTATTTGGAGACAGGCTCTTTAAAAGGGTAATTAAGGTAACCTGAGGTCATTAGGGTGGGCCTTAATCCAATATGACTGGTGTCCCTATAACAAGAGGAGGTTAAGGCGGGATGCAGTGGCTCACGCCTGTAATCCCAGCGCTTTGGGAAGCTGAGGCAGGTGGATCACCTGAGGTCAGGAGTTTGAGACCAGCCTGGCCAATGTGGAGAAACCCCATCTCTATTAAATATACAAAAAATTAGCCGGGCATGGTGGCGCACACCTGTAATCCCAGCTACTCAGGAGGCTGAGGCAGGAGAATCACTTGAACCCAGGAGACAGAGGTTTGGAGTGAGCCGAGATCGCACCATTGCACTCTAGCCTGGGCAACTGAGCCAGACTCCTTCTCAAACAAACAAACAAACAAATAAAATAAATAAATAAATAAATAACAAGAGGAGGTTGGTGGGCTGGGTGTGGTAGTTCACACCTGTAATCCCAGCACTTTGGGAGACTGAGGTGGGGGGATGGCGTGAGGTCAGAAGTTCAAGACCAGCCTGGGAAACAAAGTGAGATCCTGTCTCTAGAAAAAA
>NW_012102698.1:3061169-3062391 GCF_000951045.1 Mandrillus leucophaeus
AAAAAAAAAAAAAAAAAAATTAGTCGGGCTTGGTGGTAGGCACCTGTAATCCCAGATACTGGGGAGGCTGAGGCAGAGAATTGCTTGAACCCAGGAGGTGGAGTTTGCAGTGAGCCAAGATCATGCCGCTGCACTCTAGCCTGGTGACAGAGTAAGACTCTGTCTCAAGAAAAAAAACAAAAAAAGCCACGTGTGGTGACACATGCCTGTGATCCAAGCTATCTGGGAGACTGAGACAGGAGGATCACTTGAGCCCAGGAGCAGGAGGCCACAGTGAGCTATGATCGTGCCACTGGACTCCAGCCTGGGCAACAGAGAGAGACCCTGTCTCTTAACACACACACACACATACACACACACAAAAGGAGATTAGGACACATACACACACACACACACACACACAGAGGAAAGCCCACGTGAGAACATAGGGAGAAGACTGCCATCTGCAAGCTAGGAAGAGAGGGCTCAGAAAGAACCCTTGATCTTGATTAGCCAGCATCTTGATCTTAGACTTCCAGTCTCTGGAACTGAGAACATGAATTTCTGTGTAAGCTGCCCCATCTGCCTTACTCATTACAGCAACCCTAGAACACGAATGCACCGTGCCAGGCAGCAGTGGCAGCATCAGAATGGAAGAGGTGGGTTCCAGAGTTACTGGGAAGAGCCGTGTGCCCAGCACACAGTAGGCACGCAACAAATACCTGTTGAGTAAGTTTGGATTCTATGTGAGAGGGGCCTGAAAGGAAAGAGATGGCCCGGAGGAGACAAGACTAGCCCAACAGAGCCCAGGGCGGGGAGTGACACCTGGGGACTGTGGGGGACCCTGCCGCTGCCCACCACCCCAGTCACAGGGCACATTCACACCCACGACTGCACTTCATCCCACCCTTCTGCAAGGGGGCCCCTGGAGTATCCCCATCTTCCTGAAAAAGAAACCGAAGGTAAGGACCACCGCAATGAGAATCAGAGCCAGGGCTGAACACAGCTCTTCAGAGAGTCCTGTCAGGTGCGGCCCCTTGGGGTCACCAGGGAGGGCATGTTCTGCAGGACAGGCAGCTGGAAATGTGGGTCTGGAGCTTGGGAGACAGGTGGGGGCCCCTTAGAGCAAAGTGAGCATCCTCATCACAGAGCGAGGATAGACGGGTGAGCACCAGGCGGGGACTTGGGTTTCTTCACTGGGGTTTTGGTTTCTTGTTGTTTTAAAGTGACTGAGTCTCTGGTC
>NW_012102698.1:3064026-3065502 GCF_000951045.1 Mandrillus leucophaeus
GTGTGGTCGCCCCTGCCTGTAGTCCCAGCTACTAGAAAGGCTGAGGTGGGACGATCGCTTGAGCCCAGGGAGGTTGAGGCTGCAGTGACCAGGGATCGTGCCACCGCACTCCAGCCCGGGCAATGCAGAGAGATCCTGTCTCAAAATAAAAAATTTAAAAAAAAAAAGAAAAAAGAAAAAGAAAAAAGAAATAAACAGGAAAGTGCACGTGGAGCAGCAAGGGACACTGACAGGCGTCAGGCCCCCTTTTTCTCCTGTTTCCCCTCCATTGACACCAGCAATGGTCTCTCCCAAGTGAATTTCTCACAATGAGTCATTTTTCCTGTACTTCCCCCTCTTCAGAATGAGCCAGACAAAAGTCAGCAATCTTTGAAGTAGACATTTGTTTATAAATCTAAGATTTTTTTTCTGTCCAGAACATGTTTTGGGCCTTTGCAGATTATTGTTTTAACATTTTCCTTCAAATGTTCTCTCCATATTTGGGCAAGGCAAGAGACAAGAGGAATTTTTGCTTTTTGGTTTTTTTTTTTTTTAAATAAGAAACTGTAGTGTCTTGGAGAAAACAAGTTCCTAGGCCTCCTTCCTCTCACAAGTGATTCTGGGCTGTGCCTTGAGATCAACCCTGCTGAGGCCGGGTGTGGTGGCTCACACTTGTAATCCCTGTACTTTGGGAGGCTGAGGCGTGGATCACTTGAGGGCAGAAGTTCGAGACCAGCCTGGACAACATGGTAAAACCCTGTCTCTACTAAAAATACAAAAATTAGCCAGGTGTGGTGGTGCATGCCTGTAATCCCAGCTACTTGGGAGGCTGAGGCAGGAGAATGGCTTGAACCTGGGAGGCGAAGGTTGCAGTAAGCTGAGATCATGCCACTGCACTCCAGCCTGGGCGACAGAACAAGACTCCATCTCAAAAAAAAAAAAAAAACAACCCTCCTGGTCTCTGATAAACTGCAGGTTCACAACCGGGTTCACAAACAATTGCTGAACAAGAAATGTCAGTCTATAAAAATTCTTGGAAGAAAACCGCAGCCCTGTTCAAGAGTTCCTTACCTCTGGGACATTTTCTGTGTGTTGAAGATAAGGATATGATCATTCGCTCTCTGCACGTCAGGACTGAGATGTGATCAAACTCCCTCCCCATTTTCTAGAAGGTAAACCGACCCCCAAAGAGGGGAACAGTGCATTTGTGGCCGAGAACAGACTCTCTTCCCCAACATTTTTACTTTGAAAAATGTCAAACCTACAGAAACATTTCAAGAACACTACAGTAAGTACCCGCACTTATTTACCAATTGCTAACATTACACTAAATTTGCTTTATCTCTTTTTCTCTCGAATCTCATATATGTGTTAGTTTCAGGTATCATGACACTTTATCCACATGCAAGCTGGGAGGATCCCTTGAGGCCAGGAGCTAGAGACATACTGGGCAACATAGTGAGACCCCATCTCTACTAAAAAAAAAAAAAAAAATTA
>NW_012102698.1:3069807-3070658 GCF_000951045.1 Mandrillus leucophaeus
TTTTTGAGACGGAGTCTCACTCTGTCACCCAGGCTGGAGTACAGTGGCGTGGCACGATCTCAACTCACTGCAACCTCCACCTCCTGGGTTCAAGCGATTCCCCTGCCTCAGTCTCCCAAGTAGCACTGATTAAAACTCACCATCGAGACCATGTCCTGCCCAGAAGGTTTAACTTGAATCTCATCAATAGGAAACCATCAGACAGATCCATATGGAGGGACTTTCTACAAACCAGCTGGCCTGGATGCTTTGCAAATGTCCACATCATGAAAGACAGAAGCAAAGCAAAACAAAAGGCTGAGAACTATCTGATGGTTTCCTATTGATGAGATTCAAGTTAAACCTTTTAGGCAGGACATGGATGTCCAAGTAGCTGGGACTACAAGTGCCCGCCACCACACCCGGCTAGATTTTTTTTTTTTAAAGTAGAGAAGTGGTTTCACTATGTTGGCCAGGCTGGTTTCGAACTCCTGACCGCGTGATCTGCACACCTCAGCCTCCCAAAGTGCTTAGATTACAAGCGTGAGCCACCGTGTCCGGCTGGGGAAAGATTTTTAGGGAACAAGGGCCAGATGCGGTGGCTCACGCCTGTAATTCCAGCACTTTGGGAGACCGAGGCGGGCGGATCACGCGCTCAGGAAATCGAGACCATCCTGGCTAACACGGTGAAACCCTGTCTCTACTAAAAAAATACAAAAAGTCAGCCGGGTGTGGTAGCCAGTGCCTGTAGTCCCAGCTACTTGAGAGGCTGAGGCAGGAGAATGGCTTGAACGCGGGAGGTGGAGCTTGCAGTGAGCCGAGATCGCGCCACTGCACTCCATCCTGGGTGACAGAGCGAGATTTCGTCTCAA
>NW_012102698.1:3071146-3071669 GCF_000951045.1 Mandrillus leucophaeus
ACGCCATTCTCCTGCCTCAGCCTCCCGAGTGGCTGGGACTACAGGTGCCCGCCACCACGCCCAGCTAATTTTTTGTATTTTTAATGGAGACGGGGTTTCACCGGGTTAGCCAGGATGGTCTCGATCTCCTGACCTCGTGATCCACCCGCCTCGGCCTATCAACGTGCTGGGATTACAGGCTTGAACCTCCTTGCCCCGCTTCTGTTGTTTTTTCCTCTTATCCTTGTTGACTTGTTTTTATTTCTTAAATGTAACATTGATTTAAGGTGCATCCAGAGATGTGCACAGGTTCTTGTGATGGAAGGAGCCACGCAGCCCAGGTGAGGCGTCCGTCACAATTTTCAAACACCCCTTTAAGAGGTAGGCATTAACACAGCGCTCCATCCCTTTGGAGGCAGCCCCGGGCTGAGCGCAGGACTCCTGGGTTCCACCAGCCTCGGGGTTTCCAGGAGTCCAAGAGCGGCCAGGGGGTGAGTCCCTGTCCCCGTGCCCCTGACCACGCTCCAATACCTCCCCTGCACCC
>NW_012102698.1:3073995-3076410 GCF_000951045.1 Mandrillus leucophaeus
CTCTGGCGGCTCCTCCCGGGCGATGCCTCCGCTCTGGGCCCTGCTGGCCCTTGGCTGCCTGCAGTTCGGCTCGGGTAGGCAGGGAAGGGCAGGAAGAAGCTGAGCTCAGAGAGAGGGAGCCACTGTGCCCTGGGGCGCCCGCCGCCTGGACCCTGATTCCTGGCGCTGGGGACCCAGATACTACTATTATAAATAATAGTGCTAGCCAACGTTTACGTGCGTCCTCTGGTGGGAATTCGAGGGCTCACGGATGGCTGCAGCCCTGCGATGTGTGTTGCAAGAGAGCAACATGCAGGGGGGCTGCGGGAGGGCAGAGAAGGGACTAGCCCCGGACCCATGGTGACGCCTGGATGGGGGCAGATAGAGAGATATTTCCGCCGAGGAAAGCACATGGGCAAGGTCATGGAGGTGGGAGACAGCATTTGGCTGTCCTGGGAATTGCCAGTCCTTGCCTTTTCAGAGAGGCTGGACTTCGTCAGGGGGCGCTGGGGGACCATGGAAGGGCCATAGCAGGAGAACGAGACAGCCAGATTTGCATGTGGTGGGGAAGGTGTTACTAGGGTCCAGATGAGGAAGTTGGGATGGAGGAGGGCTGGGCCCATGGGGCGGAGAGATGCTTCGGAGGGGCAGTGGAGTTCTTGGCAACTGAGTGTCTGCAGCAGGGAGAGAAGGCAGCAGTTTGGCCCCACTGCGCCATTTCTGAGCAGGATGACTGGGCAGGGGGCAGTGTCTGAGAAAGGTTATGCGGTGGCCCAGGGGTGGGTGAAGCCCAGGGCCTGGCACATGGCAAGTGGTCAGTAACTGCAAGCAGAGTGGGTGTGGACAGTTCTGCCAGGGGTGAGTTCCCATCCTCACTGCCTCCTCCAGCTGTGAACCTGCAGCCCCAACTGGCCAGTGTGACCTTCGCCACCAACAACCCCACACTTACCACTGTGGCCTTGGAAAAGCCTCTCTGCATGTTTGACAGCTCAGAGGCCCTCACTGGCACCCACCAGGTCTACCTGTACGTCCTGGTTGACTCAGGTAAGGGTCCTGCTTCCCTCTGGCTACTCCAAAAGGGGCTTTGACCTGTCTGCAGGGAGGAGGGAAGGAAGCAGGTAGAGGAACCCTCCATGCCTGTAGTCATTTCATTAAACTACCCATGCTCTTTATTAGCATGCCCTGGCTTCCACTCCGGGCCAGCCCTTGGCTGGGTGCTGCAGTCACAGACCTGTCCTTGCCCTGCAGGGACATCCAGTTAGTGAGGGAAGTAATAATACCAGCAATCACTGAGGACCTATACCATACCGGGCACTTTGTACACTGTAGAGCTAATATCTACAACCAGCTTGTAAGGCAGCTATTACCAGTCCCCACGACACAGCAGGGAATCAAGGCTCAGAGAGGTGGAATAATGCCCCTGGAGCTCCCAGAGCTGGAGAGTGAATCCTGATCTCTCTAGTCCCCAAGCCCAAGGTCCTTCCTGAGGCTTTGCCAGGTGGCTCGAGATTGGTGTTTTTGAGGCAAAACCATGGATTTGGACCTGCTGCTCTGGCCCAGCCCTGATCCCTTCCCTGGAGGGGATCCTGAGCTTCTGAGACAAGCCAACATCAACTCTTGCATTTCTAGCTGCCAGTCATTTACAACAGCTCGTTCAGGGCCATCATTTTCTTCTTTCAGCACGTGTTTATTGACTATAAACTAAAGTGCCTGATCTCTGGGCACTGTGAGGAATTTCTCTCCCATTTCATAGAAGACTAGGGTCTGGAGAGGTAGAGTAAGTTGGCCAAAGTCACCCATCTAGTAAGGAGGAGACCTGGGACCTGCCTCCACTTTATTTCCCTTGGTCATATGAACCTCCTTTCCCATTTTACACAAGAGAAAATCCAGGGCTTTCAGCAATGAAGTGACAAAGGTCTGTTGGGAATGGGGGGTTGCAGGAATGTCACAAGATAAGGCGAGAGTCAGACACAGTGCCCAAAGCAGGGAGGTGATCCTTGTCCATCTCCCACATTGCACTGGGAGGGCAGAGAGTAAGCTAGCCCCATGCCTGTGACCCCAGTGCCCAGCACAGGGCTGGGGCAGAAAGGATGATTGGGGCTTTGATGAATAACTGAGTGAGTGCCGCTGAGCCGGAGTGGCCAGGAGCCTCACTTCCTGCACTGCCTCTGCAGCTGGCTCCAGGAATGCCTCAGTGCAAGACAGCGCCAAGACCCCACTGGACTCAACGTTCCTACAAACAGAGGGTGGGAGGACAGGTCCCTACAAAGCCGTGGCCTTTGACCTGATCCCCTGCAGTGACCTGCCAAGCCTGGATGCCGTTGGGGATGTGTCCCAGGCCTCACAGATCCTGAATGCATACCTGGTCAGGGTGGGCGCCAACAGGACCTGCCTGTGGGACCCCAACTTCCAGGGCCTCTGTAACCCACCCCTGTC
>NW_012102698.1:3078470-3080902 GCF_000951045.1 Mandrillus leucophaeus
CACGCCCAGCCTCAGCCTTTTTCTTTTTAAGTTTTCTTTGTGATGCCAAGGAGTAGGCTTGGAGTAGTGGAAGGCAGAAATGCAAGGAAGACAGATGCATTAGTGCTCAGCAACTATACCACGTGTGTTACATGGAGGAAAGAAATGGAGGGGAGCTCTAAGAGGCAGCACCTAGAAGAGCGGCTTCTGACTCTGAAGGCTTCATGGATGGAGGAGGTGGCAGCTAAGCTGGGGAAGGGTACAGGGGGTCCTATTGGCCAAGCTCAGCACTATCCTGTTGCCCAGAGCCCACTCAGTAGCCGTCTATATTTCCATCTCCTGGAAGGAACCCCCCACTGTCTCCCACCCCTAGGCCATCCTATGTCCCCCCACCACCTCCCTGTGGCTGGGGCTCACAGGAAGCGTAAAAGTCACCCTGGCTCCATCTCCTTCCAGGTTCAAGTATGTCCTGGTCAACATGTCCACGGGCTTGGTAGAAGATCAGACCCTGTGGTCAGACCCCATCCGCACCAACCAGCGTAAGTGGTGGGCCGTGGTGGGGGTGATGCTCAAGGGACCCGAGAAGGCAGGGCCAGGCATGGCGGTGAGAATCAAGGCTCATCTGTTCCTGTGAAAGCCTCCCAGGCCAGGCGGTGATGAGTAAAATACTCCTCAAAGCCGTTGATCCAGGCCAGGCGTGGTGGCTCACACCTGTAATCCCAGCCTTTGGGAGGCTGAGGCAGGTGGATCACGAGGTCAGGAGATCGAGACCATCCTAGCTCACCCGGCGAAACCCCGTCTCTACTAAAAATACAAAAACATAATTAGCCGGGCGTGGTGGGGGCACCTGTAGTTCCAGCTACTCTGGAGGCTAAAGTGGGAGAATAGCGTGAACCCAGGAGGCAGAGCTTGCAGTGAGCCGAGATTGCGCCACTGCATTCCAGCCTGGGCGACAGAGTGAGACTCCATCTCAAAAAAAAAAAATACAAAAATTAGCTGGGCGTGGTGGTGCGTGCCTATAATCCCAGCTACTCGGGAGGCTGAGGCAGGAGAATTGCTTGAACCAGGGAGTCGGAGGTTGCAATGAGCCAAGATCATGCCACAGCACTCCAGCCTGGTGACAGAGCTAGACTCTGTCTCAAAAAAAAAAAAAAAAAAAAAAAAAGGGGTCGTTAAACTTGGAACTTCCTCCTTCCTCCTTTCCATCCTTGAGGGCCAGGTGTGGGAACAGATCAAGGTGGAGGCCTTGGTGGCATTTGGGCTGCGGATGGGTGTAAGTGGATCAAAGCTGACCCATCCCTCCATCTCTCCAGCCCTTGCAGTGGGTTGGCCTCAAAGGCTCACGGAGCTGACCTGGCATTTAGGTCCTAGCCAGCCCCTTTGCTAAATCCTCATAGCAGCAAGCACCGGTGGCCAGGTGAGATGGCTCCAAGGCCTAAAACTAAGATAGTGAAGGCAGCAAGGAACGAGTCTGCCTCCCTGCACTCCTACTCCTTAGCACCTGGGCAGCTGTCCTGGGGGTGGAACGCCAGGGTCCTGCCCCGTTCCTTGCTCCGCAGAGACCCGAAGTTTACACGGAGTTGAGTCTGCTGAATGGCAGGGGTCATGCCAGGGACTCTGATGGTAATTTTGAGTGAATGATACCCTAACTTAAGACCCCCTCCCGCCACACCTTAGCCCCTAAGACAAGGCTGTCTGGCAGGATGGGTGTCAGGGGGCTGTGCATTTCACCTGCAGAGCCTCCTGCCGTGCCCGTGTGCACCCCCCAGGGGCGTGGGGGGCTCCGAAAGGTTGCCTGAGGTCACACACGAGTGGGTGGTAGAAAGCCTTGTGTGTGTGTATGTGGGTGCCTGTGCCTGTTGTGGTATGTGTGTGTGTGTGTGTGTGTTTGTGTTGTGTGTGGTGTGTGGTATCCGTATAATGTGCATGTAGTTTACGGTGTTGTGAGTGGTGCTTGAATGTGAGAATGTGTGCGGTATGTGGTGTGTGGAGAGTATGTGAGGAATGTGGTGTGGGTGAGTGTGACAGTGTGTGGCGTATACCAGGGGTCCCCAACCCCTGGGCCATGGACCAGTACCAGTCCATGGTCTGTTAGTAATGGGGCTGCACAGCAGGAGGTGAGCATCTGCATTTGCAGCCGCTCCCTGTGGCTCGCCTTACTGCCTGAGCTCCGCCTCCTGTCAGGTCAGCAGTGGCATTAGAGTGTCACAGGAGTGTGAACCGTGTTGTGAACTGCGCATGCCAGGGATCAGGTTGCATGCTGCTTGTGAGAATCTAATGCCTGATGATCTGTCACTGTCTCCCATCACTCCGGATGGGACTGTCTAGTTGCAGGGAAAACAAGCTCAGGGCTCCCACTGATCCTACATGACGATGAGTTGTGCAATCATTTTATTATATATGGCAATGTAATAATAATAGAAATAAAGTGCACAATAAATGGAATGTGCTTG
>NW_012102698.1:3082983-3085879 GCF_000951045.1 Mandrillus leucophaeus
GTGTGTGTGGTTGGGGTGACTCCTCCCATCTTCACTCCTGACCGCCCCTCCTGTGGCATTCCTACTCAGTGTGATTTCACTGAAACAGCCTTGGAACCCTTGGGACTAAGAGTCCTGAGCCCAAGACCAGCCTCTGCCCCTCACTGCTGTGTGAGCCATTATGGACCTCGGTTTCCTCATCTGAGAAGAGGGGAGAAGAATTATTGAAGGGCCTCCACGGCAGGGTTCCTTCTACAGGCAGAAGCACAAGGCCCAGTTCTCTTGGGGGAGGACCGCGGGGCCCATCTGGGGGACAGCATACACCTCAGGACCAGGCGGGCCCGGCTTGAGCCTGGATTCTGCATGTTCTTGGCTGGGGACTCAGGCTCCCTGAGCGCAGTGAGTGATCTCCAGGGTGGGGTCTCCAGGGAACCTACCTGGAACAGTAGCTGCAAGTGGCTGGCTGCAGTAGGACCTATACATCATCTGTTCACATCGTTCCAAAGGGTGACGCCAGCCCCAGAAGAGTGACAGCCACCCTCGACCTGGCCCCGTCAGACCAGGGCCCTTTGCCTCATCTTTGTTTATAATCCATATGTCATCCATCTCACCAGAAGACTTGAGTCAGTTTACGATTTAAAATTATGCAAAGCCCGGGCGCTCTGGTGGCTCACACCTGTAATCCCAACACATTGGGAGGCTAAAGCGGGAGGACTGCTTGAGCCCAAGAGTTCAAGACCAAACTGGGCAACATGGTGAAACCCCATCTCTACAAAAAAACAGTACAACAAATTAGATGGGCGTGGTGGCGTGCACCTGTAGTCCCAGCTGCTTGGGAGGCTGGGGTGGGAGGATTGCTTGAGCCTGGGAGTTTGAGGCTGCAGTGAGCCAGGATGGCACCACTGCACTCATGCCTGGGTGACAGAGCAAGACTCTGTCTCAAAAACAATAACATAAAATAATGCAAAAAAAAAAAAAAAAAGAAGAAGAGTTAAAAGAGGAAGTGGCCAGAAACACACAAAAGAAAGTTGGGAAGTGGAATGTGCGGAAAACAAGGTAATTGTGCCTAAAACCTGAGAGAAGTTGCCGCACTGGGTCCCAGGGTGATCCCTGGATCCCCGGCAGCCAGGGCGGGGGAGACACCTGCCACCTCCTGGGAGAAGGCTGAGGGTGGCGCTGTGTCTGGGCAGTAATCAGGCTGCATCCCACCACAGTCACCCCATACTCAGCGATCGACACGTGGCCAGGCCGGCGGAGCGGAGGCATGATCGTGATCACTTCCATCCTGGGCTCCCTGCCCTTCTTTCTACTTGTGGGTTTTGCTGGTGCCATTGTCCTCAGCCTCGTGTAAGTACCCAGCTGGGAGGGCTGGACCCCAGGGACACGCCAGACACATTCGGCTTGTAGGGACTCAGCAGCAGGGTCCTCCAAGGCAGGGGACAGCCCGGAAGGCAAGGAAGCTACCCTCTGCCCTGTGGGTGGTGTCTGGTGAAGAGGGAGCAGAGTCCTGGGATTTCGAAGCGGGAGGACCATCGAAGTCAAGTTGCTCAGCTGGAAAGGGTGGGGCTCAGCACCTGGGCTTTTGGGCAGACGGCCAATTCAGATCTTAGCTCTGACACTCAGAGTTATGCAACCTTAGGTATGGCTTACTGTCCTTCTATTCTTCAGTTTCCCCATCTGGAAAATGGAAATAATAAATATTAGTCATCTCACGGAGTTGTGAAGGTTGAGTGGAATTATCTCTATAAAGTTTCTAGAGCAGCACCTGGGAACTCAACAAGTATTTCCTTTCATTATCATTATAATACACCCACTTGTAGTACAGAGGGGGAAACTGAGGCCCAGAGGGGGTCAGAGTGGCCCAAGGCGACACAGCCTGCGGACCAGAACCCAGAGTTGGGGTCCTAGAACCTGGCACTCGGGACTCCACTGACACCTCTGATTTGTGTCAGCTTTGGATGAGAGTGGTGTACCAGAGTTAGCAGGGCTGTGGGTGGGGAAGGCAGGTGAACCCACAATCCACTAACCCCTGGGAAGACCAAGCAGCAGACAAACCAAGGTACCGTAGGAATCCAGAGGAGGGCAGGGCGGGTGCTGCCTGGAGCATCAGGGTGGCCTTCCTGCAGGAAGGGTCAGTGTGAGCAAACTCTCATTGGCAGAGTCCTTCTCAGTGAGAGGCAGGGAGGCCCAGGGGACTTTGAAGACCCAGAGAGGTCCCAGTGTGGGTAGGGGAGGAGCAGATAGAAAAGTTTCTTGGAGTAAGTATAATTAAGTGGATCCATGGAAACCAGCCAGGCAGGAAAAGATAGGTGGGGTGGGGTGGGTGGAGATCGAATGAGGGAGGAGGCTGAGAACTTGCAAATCAGGTTGGTGGACTGTGGGCTTCCCTGTCTTCCCCACCCACAGCCCTGCTAACCCTGGTACACTCCCCGGGAGACCTGGAGTCCTCATCCAAAGCCGACACAAATCAGAGGTGTCAGTGGAGTCCCGAGTCCCGGGTTCTAGGTCCCCAACTCTGGGTTCTGGTAGCGGGCCGTGTCACCTTTGACATTTAATGACGAATGACTCTGACGTTTAAGTTAATAAAAACAATAGATGATATCAGCCTCCCAGAAACTCTGCCTGGCTGGACCTGGGAGCAGTCAGAACATGGCAATGTCCCTCCTTCCTTTTGGGCAGTACCCTAATCTGGCATCAAAGAGCCTGTTATCTGAATTTAGCCCAGCTTTTCTATGTATCCCTTCTGCTACCCCCACTCTGTTCCGGCTCCAGCTGCACCAACTCTGATCTGCACTATTGCTCCAGATACTCCTCAGCCCTTCATGCTTCACACCTGCCTGCCATGTGCTGACCCCACACCTGAATGCCTTTCTCTCCCCTAACACTCCTCTTTTTTTTTTTTTTTTTTTTTTTTTTG
>NW_012102698.1:3088239-3089483 GCF_000951045.1 Mandrillus leucophaeus
TTGAAATCCTAACACTTGCTGTGATGGGATCTGGAGGCGGGACCTTTGGAAAGAGATGAGGCATGAGAGTGGAGCCCTCTTTCCACGTGTGAGGATACAGTGAGAAGTCTGCAGCGTGTAACACAGAAAGGGACCCTCATTAGACCCCCCCCCACGCGGGCACCCCGATCCCAGATGTCCAGCTTCCAGACCCGTGAGAGAGAAATTTCTGTTGTTAACAAGCCACCAGTCTGCAGTTCGTTCGTTCTTTCTTTTTTTTTCTGAGATGGAATCTCGCTCTGTTCACGAGGCTGGAGTGCAGTGGCACAATATCAGCTCACAGCAACCTCCACCTCCCAGGTTCAAGTGATTCTCCTGCCTCAGCCTCCTGAGTAGCTGGGACTACAGGCGCGTGCCGCTATGCCTGGCTAATTTTTTGTATTTTTAGTAGAGACGGGCTTTCACCGTGTTAGCCAGGATGGTCTCGATCTCCTGACCTCGTGATCCGCCTGCCTCGCCCTCCCAAAGTGTTGAGATTATAGGCGTGAGCCACCACACCTGGCCCAGTCTGCAGTTCTTAGTGGTGGCACCTGAGTTGACCGAGATAGGTGTGGATTCTGAGACAGGCAGCAAATCCATTAGAGGGACCCTAAGTGGAGAAGGCAGGAGGCAGAAGCCAAGAGAAGTCGCTTCAAGGCAGGGAGTGGTGAAGAGGGCCATAGCAGGGGTCAGTTCCCGCCACAGGTGCCGAGGGGAGCCTGAGTCTCTGGGTGTGGAAGGTGCCGATCTGGAAAGGGCACCCAGGCTGGACATACCCTGGACACACCAGCCCTGGAGAACATCTTCTAGCCTCACAAGGCTGGCCTCGGCAGCCACGGGAATTCCCACCTCCTCCCCTCCTTGGGTATCCTTACTAGAATCCCTGTTCTTTAGGAGGTGGGGTCCCAGCACTTCACTCTAAGAATCGGCAGCAGCGGGGAAAGGCAAAGCTGCCTTGAAGTCTGCTATTGTTAAAAATCCATGGCAGTGGCCCAGCGCGGTGGCTCAAGCCTGTCATCCCAGCACTTTGGGAGGCCGAGGCAGGAGGATCACTTACAGTCAGGAGTTTGAGATCAGCCTAGCCAACATGGTGAAACCCTGTCTGTACCAAAAAATACAAAAATTAGCCAGGTGTGGTGGTAGGTCCCTGTAGTCCCAGCTACTCGGGAGGCTGAGGTGGGAGAATCGCTTGAACGTAGGAGGCGGTGGTTGCAATGAGCTAAGAT
>NW_012102698.1:3091694-3093356 GCF_000951045.1 Mandrillus leucophaeus
CTGAGCCCCTCTCTTAGCAGCAACTGCCCCTCATTCGAGTAGTTGTTGAGTGGCCGTGCTCTCCACTGGCCTGGCTAATCACAGTTCCAGGGAACGTGAACTTCCACACAACAGTTCATGAGATATGAGCTAAGGGGACCAAAGCAATTGAACAAACATGTTTCCAGACAAGTGAGTAAGTAAATGAATGATCTCCCCTGCCATTTGCTGAGCCAGGGACCCCTCCCTGGTGACCAGCCTCTCTCATCAACCCAGAGAGTATTTTTTTCTTTTTCTTTCTTTCTTTCTTTTTCTTTTTTTTTTTTTTTTGAGATGGAGTTTCGCTCTCTTTGCCCAGGTTGGAGAGATTACAGGCACCTGACACCACACCTGGCTAATTTTTTGTATTTTTTTTTTTTAGTAGAGACAGAGCCAGGCGCAGTGGCTCAACACCTGTAATACCAGCACTTTGGGAGGCTGAGGTGGGTGGATCACGAGGTCAGGAGATCGAGACCATCCTGGCCAACATGGTGAAATCCCTCCGGTAAAGGTTGGACCCATTTTTGTGACCCCTACTCCATCCGGCACACGGCAAGGAGGGGAAGGAATTTGGTAATTTTAATAATCACTCTCGTCATTATTTATTGGACGCGTGTTTTGTGCTCCATGTTCACGGAAGGAATGAGGCATCCACGTAAGGGGGGGGAGAGAGAGAGAGAGAGAGAGAGAGAGAGAGATTTTTTTTTGAGATGGTGTCTCGCTCTCAGCGCCATCTCAGCTCACTGCAACCTCCACCTCCCGGGTTCAAGTGATTCTCCTGCCTCAGTCTCCCAAATAGTTGGGATTACAGGCACGCACCGCCACACCTGGCTATTTTTTGTATTTTTAGCAGAGATGAGGTTTCACCATGTTGACCAGGTTGGTCTCAAATCCTGACCTCAGGTGATCTGCCCTCCTCAGCCTCCCAAAGTGCTGGGATTGCAGGCATGAGCCACAGCACCCAGCAAGGAGCAATATTTTGCCAACGTTGGCAGGTTCAAGGCCAGCAAGAGGAGAGGTGGCCGAGGGTGGGAGACGTGGCTTGAGGCCACCATGGGGAGGCTGGATTTTATTCGGGGGCTAACGGGAAGCTCTGAACAGTTTCGCACAGAGAACGGTCTTCATAAAGCGCACGTCACAGCCGTGCAGAGGATGGATTTGCGGGCAGGAAGCCGAGGGGTGGCAGTGTAACTCTGATGGGGACACGGAAGAATTTGCTGATGAACTGGCTGTGGGGAAGGAGGGGGAAAGGGGATCTGGCGTGGCCCCTGGGTTGGGGGCCGGGGCCACTGAATACATTGTGGTACCCTCAACCAGAATGGGGACACGAAGTTTGAGCTACGGGCAATCCAGAACGTGGGGTGGGCTCAATGCAAGCTGCATGGGATGCATCAGTAGGGCTGAGCAGCAGGCTATCCAGGTATCTGGATACCCGGGGTATCCAGCTCTGGCACTCGGGGGAGGAAGGGGCTGCAGATATCCGTGTTGGAGTTGTCAGAGTTATCAGAGTGGGTGGAGAAATGGTTGCTCTCAAATACTGGCTGCCTGGATTGAAAAGGATTATATTGGCCGGGCGCGGTGGCTCAAGCCTGTAATCCCAGCACTTTGGGAGGCCGAGACGGGCGGATCAGGAGGTCAGGAGAT
>NW_012102698.1:3094351-3094784 GCF_000951045.1 Mandrillus leucophaeus
CGCAGCCCTTGCCCGTATCCACAGAGGCTACAGAGGTCCAGCTTCCCCGCTGCTGATCCAAACCTTGGCAGAACTCCCTGTGCTCCTCCCAGAACATGAGAGCATGGGAGGTTTGCGAGTTGCTGCCACACGGCCCTGTCCCCACCTCCCATCTTCCTGGGGCCTTTATGAGAGTTTCTAGTGGCCCTCGGCTCTGACGAGGTTTGAGGCTCCTTCCTCGTCCTCCTCCTTAGGGTACAGCTGCAGTTCAGCAACAGGGTGCTTCCCGCTCGTGCTGTCCTCATCGGGCCCCTCTTGTTTCAGTGTCATCCTGTGGGATGAGGATGCAGGGAGCAGGGAGTGGGCATCTCTGATCTTTTGCTGTCTGAGTCTAAAGAGGACTCTGTTTTTGCTTTTTTTTTTTTTTTTTTGGCCAACTGAATCCATTAGCCTT
>NW_012102698.1:3100283-3101269 GCF_000951045.1 Mandrillus leucophaeus
GGCTAATTTTTGTATTTTTAGTAGAGATGGGGTTTCACCATGTTGACCAGGCTGGCCTCGAACTGCTAACCTCGGGTAATCCGCCTGCCTTGGCCTCCCAAAGTGCTGGGATTACAGGTGTGAGCCACCATGCCCGGCCCTCTACCCACACTTCTGCAGACAAAACAGCTCCTCCTCTCCGGATGGGGCCTTGGAGAATGTGGATCCCAGGCCGCTCCTAGGCAGCACGAGGGGAGAGGCAGTAAGTCTGGATTCTGAGGAGTAGAACAAGCCCTTGACATCTTCCCATCAGCTCTCCCCAATCCCCCTGAGCTGAATAGCCCAAGTTGATGGTGGGGGTGAGTGGGAGTTGCTGCGCTTGGCTCCTGGGCTCTGGGCTGGACTCAGGCTTCACAGAAACTGCTAATTATAAATCCATGCAGAAGCAGTTTTATTAGCTCGCTTCTCCAAGTCTGTAGGACTCATCCGCCATGGCCAAAATGGCAGGGGCTTCAGAGCTGAGCTTCCCACCTCCACGCAGAGGTGGCTTCACCTTCCTCCCACTCCAGCCATGGTTCATGGGTTAGCTACTCACCCTAGGGGTGCTGTGTGATCTGGGACAAGGAGGTAACCTCTCTGGGCTCCCCTGACCTCATCTGTGCAAAAAGGGCCAGATGCTTGGGAAGGCTGCTCCCGAGTGGGTTATTTCTTCTGAGATCAGGCTAATCATAAGGGATGCCATTCAGTTTGATCCAACAGAGTCTGGAGTCCCAGGCTTAGGAAACCTAGGAGCCACCCATCTGGTCAGAAGAACAGAAATTCTCAAGGAGTTGTCAGAGCAGAATCTTGGACAGAATCGGCACCCTAAATAAAAGAGCACCTGTTCCTCATCACCCTCTGTCAACTCATCCAGCTTGATTTTTCCACTTTATTGGGGCATCACCGACGTATAATAAGATGCACCTATTTAGAACATATCTAATGAGTACGGTTTTTTTTTTTTTTTT
>NW_012102698.1:3101383-3102896 GCF_000951045.1 Mandrillus leucophaeus
CGCCCGCCACCATGCCTGGCTAATATTTTTGTATTTTTAGTAGAGACGGGGTTTCACCGTGTTAGCCAGGATGGTCTCGATCTCCTGACCTCCGTGATCTGCCCGCCTCGGCCTCCCAAAGTGCTGGGATTACAGGCATGAGCCACCGCGCCTGGCCATGAGTACTGTTTCTGTTTTTGTTTTTCGAGAGGGAGTCTCTCTCTGTCGCCCAGACTGGAGTGCACTGGCGCAATCCTGGCTCATTGCAACCTCCTCCTCCTGGGTTCGAGCGGCTCTCCTGCCTCAGTGTCCTGAGTAGCTGGGACTGCAGGTGCCCACCACATGCCCAGCTAAGTTTTGTATTTTTAGTAGAAATGGGGTTTCACCATATTGGTCAGGCTGGTCTTGAAGTCCTGACCTTGTGATCTGCCTGCCTCGGCCTCCCAACGTGCTGGGGATGCAGGTGTGAGCACCACGCCAGCCTATCTGATGCGTTTTAACAAATGTATACGCCTGTGAACGCTCCACTGCAATAGTGATGACATATTCATCTCCCTCAAAAACTTCCTTGGGCTTCTCGGTAATCGCTCCCTGCCACCCTGTACTGCACTGATCTTTTTAAATTTAAAAAAAAATTTTTCGAGGCAGTCTCACTGTGTTGCCCAGGCTGGAGTGCAATGGCACAATCTTGGCTCACTGCAACCTCCGCCTCCCAGGTTCAAGTGATTCTCCTGCCTCAACCTCCCGAGTACCTGGCATTACAGTCATGAGCCACCATACCAGGGCTATTTTTTGTATTTTTAGTATAGACGGGGTTTCATCATGTTGACCAGGCTGGTCTCAAACTCCTGACCTCAAGTGATCTGCCCACCTCAGCCTCCCAAAGTGCTGGGATGACAGGCGTGAGCCACTGCACCCGGCCTGATCTTCTTTCCATCACTAAAGATTAGTTTGCAGTTTCTATAATTTTTATATAAATGGAACCATATGGTATGTTCTCTTTTGTGTCTGGCTTCCTTCACTCAGCATAACTATTTTGAGATTCATCATCCTGCTGCATGTATCAACACTTTGCTCCTTTTCCTTGCTAAGAAGCGTCCCACTGTGTGGATATTCTGCAATGTGTGGATCCATCATTGACCTGTTTTGTTTCCAGTGTGGGACTATCACACATAAAGCTGCTGTGGGCACTCATGTGCAAGACTCTGTGTGGACATCTGCTTTCACTTCTCTTGGGTAAATACTGGAGAGTAGGATAGCTGGGTCATATCATGGGGGTATGATGAAAATAATTTTTTTTGAGACAGTCTCAGGCTGAAATGCGATATTGGCTCATTGCAACCTCTGCCTCCCAGGTTCAAGCGATTCTCCTGCCTCAGCCTCCTGAGTTGCAGGGACTACAGGTATGCCCCACCACGCCCAGTGAATTTTTTGTATTTTTAGTAGAGACGGGGTTTCACCATGTTGGCCAGGCTGGTCTCAAACTCCTGGCCTCAAATGATCTGCCCACCCTCAGCCTTTTTTTTTTTTTTTT
>NW_012102698.1:3103219-3104637 GCF_000951045.1 Mandrillus leucophaeus
GAACTCCTGACCTCAGGTGATTCGCCCACCTCACCCTTTTAAAGGCATGAGCCACCATGCCTGGCCGCGGGGTATGATGAATTTTTAAATAAACTGGCAAACTGTTTTCCAAAGTGCTTGTACATTTTTCAGAGAAAACCTTTTTATTTTGAAATGATTCACAGGAAGTTGTAAAAAAGAAATGTTACAGGGAGGTCCTGAGCACCTTTACCCAGCCTCTCCCCATGTTAATGCCTCATATAACTACAACATAGTTATGTCAAAAAACAGGAAATTCATATTTGTACAATCCACAGAGCTTATTCAGCTTTCACCAGCCACAAGTGCTTGTGTGTGTGTGTGTGTGTAGTTCTATGTAATTTTATCAAATATGTAGCTTTGGGTTACCATCAACACAAACAACATACAGAACTGCTTCGTGTCCACAAGGCTCCTGCAGCCCTGCATAACCACACGCACCGCTTCCCCAGCCCCTAAACCCTGGCAATCACTAATTTGTTCTCCATCTTGACAATATTGTCGTTTAAAAATGGTTCTATATGACATTCTGAGCTGGATGATAAAAACAAAATTAAAAATGAAAATAAAAAAATAACTGTTCTATAAATGAATCATAGAGTTTATGTAACTTTTATAGATTGCCTTTTCTTCATGCAGCCTAATTTCTTTGTGATCCATTCAAATGATTGCGTATATCAAGAGTGCATTCTGGCCAGATGTGGTGACTCATGCCTGTAATACCAGCACTTTGGAAGGCCGAGGTAGGTGGGCCACCTGCGGACAGGAGCTCAAGACCAGCCTGGGCAACATAATGAAACCCCATCTTTACTAAAAATACAAAAATTAGCTGGGCGTGGTGGCAAGCGCCTGTCATCCCAGCTATTTGGGAGGCTGAGGCAGGAGAATCCCTTGAAGCCGGGAGGTGGAGGATGCAGTGAGTCCATTGCGCCCCTGCACTCCAGCCTGGGCAACAGAGCAAGATACCGTCTCAAAAAAAAAGAAAAAAAAAAAGCGCATTCCTTTTTAAATTTTTTGTAGAGACAGGGTCTCAACATGTTGCCGTGGCTGGTCTTGAACTCCTGGCCTTAGGCAATCCTCCCCACCTTAGCCTCTCAAAGTGCTGGGATGACAGGTGTAAGCCCCTGTGCCCGGCCTCCTACTTACTGTTGAGTAGTATTCCACAGTATAAATGGGCCACAGTTCGTTTAACCATGCGCCCACGGAAGGACATTTGGGTTGTTTCCCATTTTTGGCTATTGTATGAATATAGTTTTCATCTCTGTGGGATAAATACTCAAGAGCACAATTGCTGGATGTTTTGGTAAGTGCAAATTACTTCTATGTTTTTTCTGAGATGGAGTCTCGCTCTGTCCCCCAGGCTGGAGTGCAGTGGCACGATCTCAGCTCACTGCAAGCTC
>NW_012102698.1:3105220-3106225 GCF_000951045.1 Mandrillus leucophaeus
CTTGAGCCACTGCACCTGGCCTTCTTTTTCTTTTTTTTTCTTTTCTTTCTTTTTTTTTTTTTTTTGAGACAGGGTCTCGCCCTGTCACACAGACTGTAGTGAAGTGGCGTGATCTTGGCTTACTGCAACCTCTGACTCCTGGGCTCAAGTGATCCTTCCATCTCAGCCTCCCAAGTAGCTGGGACCACAAGTGTGCACCACCACGCCCAGCTAATTTTTGTATTTTTTGTGGAGACGCAGTTTCGTTATGTTGCTGAGGCTGGTCTTGAACTCCTGAGCTCAAGCAATTTGCCAGCCTTGGCCTCCCAAAGTGCTGGGATTATAGGTGTGAGCCACTGTACCCAGTCTTACACAATTTTTAAAAATTGAGTTGTGTACCTTCTTCTTATTTATTTATTGTTTTAGAGACAGGGTCTTACTCTGTCACCTAGGCTGGAGCACAGTGGCACAATCATAGCTCACTGAGACCTCAAACTGCTGCACTGAAGCACTACTACTGTCTCAGCTTCCCAAGTAGCTGGGACCACAGAGGTGTACCATCACGCCTGGCTAATTTTTAAATTTTTTTAGTTGAGACAGGGGTCTCACTATGTTGCCCAGGCTGGTCTCAAACTCCCAGCTTCAAGTGATCCTCTCACCTCGGCCTCCCAAAGTGCTGGGAATACAGGCTTGGGACACCGTGCCTGGCCCCTTCTTATTGAACTGTGAGTGTTCTTGTCATATTCTAGATTAGGTCCTTGGTCCAACATATGTTTTGCAAATTTCTTCAGTCTACGTCTTGCCCTTTAAATTTTGTAGCAGCCTCTGTCCCTCACACAACTTCATTTGTCTTCATAGCCTGACACCAGGGATCATTGTCCATTTCCCCACCCACTACGCTGTGAATGGCAGGTGGACCTGACAGCAGTAACTTAAGCATACCCTGACAATGACCTTTTGGTCTAAGAAGAATGTGTGTTGGGAGTCCTGAAGTAAGGAATCTGGGAGTGGCCAACTGGGAGGTTC
>NW_012102698.1:3109556-3111001 GCF_000951045.1 Mandrillus leucophaeus
CCATAGGTCCTTTTAATCAAAATCCTTGCTGGGGCCTGGAAGCTCCTTGAGGGGTCACGTCTCCCACAGGTCTAGGGCTTCAGCACCCAGTACAGGAGCAGGTGTTCATGAACTGAATTATATATTTTTTGCATTAAAAAAAATTTTTTTCAGACAGAGTCTCGCTCTGTAGCACAGGCTGGAGTGCAGTGGCATGATCTCAGCTCACTGCAGACTCTGCCTCCTGGGTTCAAGTGATTCTCCTGCCTCAGCCTCTGGAGTAGCTGGGATTACAGGTGCCCGCCACCACGCCTGGCTAATTTTTGTATTTTTAGTAGAGACAAGGTTTCGCCATATTGCCCAGGCTGGTCTGGAACTCCTGACTTCAGGTGATCAACCCGCCTCGGCCTCCCAAAGTGCTGAGATTACAGGCGTGAGCCACCGGCCTTTTTTTGCATTTAAATCGCACCTCCAGGGGTTAGGAAGCTGTATGCAGTGGTGGTTACTTGTGTAGGTCGAGGCATGGCACTACACAACCTCTTGGGCCTGAGCTTCCCCTTGTTAAATTGGAATAACAATGAAGACGCCTTCCTCATAGGGCTGTCCCAAAAACACCACGAAGAAACGCAGGCAGAGTCCTCAGGGAGTGCCTGATCCCACATACGGAGCACCCAGGGGTTGCCCTCTTCATCCCAGAGTCACAGCTCCCACAGTTTCCCAAAATATCACAGGCCGCTAACACAGCACTACCTTCTGTCACACCCTAGTCCTGGTGGGCTAGGGTGGGGGAGATATTAACAGCCAATTTTAAAATCAGACAGAAAAAAAGGTGCTATGGAGACAGGAAGTAGTAATTGACTCCAGCTTGGGCAGGGCAGGCTGGGAATAGGAAGTAGATTGGGGTCTTGTTTAGGTAAGAGAAAGACTTCAGTGGCAGACAAAGGAGGAGTAATAAGATCGCTAGGGGGCCCGTGCCCAGCCAATCCACGCATATTCTCACTTAGTCCTTGCAATACCCTCAAGGCGGGTGCTAGGATCACATCCTTTACGGACGCGGAACCTGGGACAGGGATGCGCGAGTAGTCAGGGGGCCTCGCTAGATCGAACCTAAGCTGGGGAAGAGTATTTCTTGTATTTTTAGTAGAAATTCTCAGCCTCGGGGAAGAGTATTTCTTGATGAGGGAAGAGCACGGGGAAGACACTCACGCGCGCACAAACATGTGGGCGGCCGTGGTGTGCCCAGCGCCGTGCTGGCTTCTGGGGACTCCCAGTGTACAAGACGGATAAGGTACCCGGATGGGAAGTGGGAGCCAGTCACAAGCGCACCTAATTTCGGAGAGTGACAAGCACTCTGAAAAGAAAGAACGTAGGGCTGGGGAGGGGACTGGCCAATTTAAGCGGGCAGGAGTCTGTTGGGGGACGGAGACTAGCCTCAGGTCTAGGCCCGTCTTGGGTTGGGGACAGAA
>NW_012102698.1:3114161-3116043 GCF_000951045.1 Mandrillus leucophaeus
TCAACCCCTGGCCTAAACTACTTGTGTTATCTGTAAATTCCAGACACTGTATGAAAAAAGCATTGTAAAACTTTTTGTTAGCTGATGCATGTAGCCCTCAGTCACGTTTCCCACGCTTGCTCGATTTATCACGACCCTTTCACGTGGGTCCCTTAAAGTTGTAAGCCTTTAAAAAGGCCAAGTATTTCTTTCTCGGGGAGATCGGCTCTTAAGACGCGAGTCTGCCAACGCTCCCGGCCGAATAAAAAACCTCTTCCTTCTTTAATCCAGTGTCTGAGGAGTTTTGTCTGCGGCTCGTCCTGCTACACCATGAGTGTGTTTACAGCATGTATGTGTAATGACACACACCGTGTGAGGGTGTATATTGCATGGTGCGTGTTACCTCTGTGGGGTGTGTTCTCGTACACCGGTGCAGGGCATATATGTGTTATGGTGTGGGTTTGTCCACAGAATAAAGCAACAACTTCCTCTCCAGGATGGGAGGACTATTATGTGGTCTCTGGTGTCCTTTCTGTCCATTCCTTGGAGCATCTCACCAGGGGCCCTGCCTGTGAATCTGTTGGCTGTCTCCTTTCTGACAGTGCAAAGCTCCTTCTGCAGCCAGACAGACCCTGGCAGCAATTCCAAGCAGATGCCCACTTTCCAGCTTGGACTAGTTGCTCTAAAGCCTCTGAGCCTGTTTTTCGGTCTGTTAAAGGAGATTAATAACACCTACCGCACAGGGTGGCAGCGATAGTGAGGAACGGTGTGCCTACGAAGAGTCTGGAATAGCGCCTGGCACATAGTGGGTGCTCAATTCATAGTAGTGTGTACGCCCACACAAAGGTGTGTACATTCCAAATGCACGAATGCCCCCCAAGGTACCCTCAATACACAAATAGATTGAATCTGGACTCGGTGCAGTGGCTCATGCCTGTAATCCCAGCACTTTGGGAGGCCGAGGTGGGAGGATCACTAGAGCCTAGGAGTTTAAGACCAGCCTAGGTACCATGGTGAGACTGTCTCCATGAAAAATAATTAATTAAAAATTTAAAAAAACATTTTAATTTGAAAACTTTTAAAAAGGAAAGAAATGGACTGGGTCTGGTCGCTGGGCTCCTGGGGACAAGCCTTGCTGTGCACACACATCTTCATTAGTGAGAGTTGTGCTCACACCGGCTGTGTGGAGGCTGGGACACGGACACCCCACAGTGCCCAATGATGTGTCACACCCACACATTAGCACCATGCCGGCCCCTTGCCAACCTGCCATATCTGCCCCCTTATCTACTCAGAATGGTCAAGGTGCCCAGGGCACAGTGTCTCAGTAATTTTCCACAACCTGAGAAAAAGCTGCATCTCTCTTGGATGTGGGGAGAGGGCGAGCCCTTGCTCCTGAGGCGTCCTTCTGGCTGTCCTTGCTCTCATAAGGCTAACTGGCTGAGTTTTTGGGTGGAGGGGCTGAGGTTCCCAGCCTGTCTCAGATGGTGCTGAACGTGGCTGGAGATTATGATTGCTTTGGTCTCACCACCCCTCAGAGGATGCCCTGTGCAGAGTCTTGGGTCTGACTGACCTCTGCAGCACCCAGTCCATAGGTCCTTTTAATCAAAATCCTTGCTGGGGCCTGGAAGCTCCTTGAGGGGTCACGTCTCCCACAGGTCTAGGGCTTCAGCACCCAGTACAGGAGCAGGTGTTCAAGAACTGAATTATATATTTTTTGCATTAAAAAAAATTTTTTTCAGACAGAGTCTCGCTCTGTAGCACAGGCTGGAGTGCAGTGGCATGATCTCAGCTCACTGCAGACTCTGCCTCCTGGGTTCAAGTGATTCTCCTGCCTCAGCCTCTGGAGTAGCTGGGATTACAGGTGCCCACCACCACGCCTGGCTAATTTTTGTATTTTTAG
>NW_012102698.1:3118073-3128402 GCF_000951045.1 Mandrillus leucophaeus
CCCCTGCATCCTGAGCCCCTGGGGACCCCGAGATCCTCAGGATCCGCCTCGGCCCCGGGGCCACCCCCAAGACTCCCTCTCAGCTCTTCCCCTGGAGCCCCTGCCCCCCAGACCCCCACAGGATCCGCCTGCCCCTCCAGGCCCGCGAACCCCGAAACTCCCAAGATTTTCTCTGGACTCCGAGACCCCCTGAGGACCCCGGCCGCTAGTGGCTCCTGAGAACTGTTGGTTCCGGAAACTCTCGAGGTTCCCTTGAGACTTGCTTCCAGCAGTCTCCTTAGAAGCCCCCAGGCCCGGGGCATCTTCCTGGGGGGAACCGTGGGTCCCAGTGTCCTTAGTCCCGCTAGACCTCGGGCCCCCGTGCCGCCCACCCTGAGGCTCCCTCTCCGACCTGATCTCAGGGCTAGGTGTCTCCAACTCGAGGTCCCTGGACCTGCCGGGCGTGGGTGGAAGTGTTCCCAGGGCTGGTGATAACTTAAGATGGTAACAGCGCGCCCGACGACCACCTCCTAAGCTGCGGTCCCCGCGCCTACAGGTGCAGGGCCGGGTTTAACTTTAAATGCTCTGCTGAGACTCAGGTGGCCGCACAGGACAGTCTATAGATCAGGAGACCTGAAGTGGCCGAGGGCGGCTGAACCGGGGAGGGAGCGAGTTAGGGCACATGGGGACGCTTTTAGGTTGTTTACTCCTCTTAATGTTTTCATTTAAGGAACTTTTTTTTTTTTTTGAATGCCTGATGGGCTTCAGGAATTGACACTGGAAATAGAGATGACACGGTCCCTGATGTCAGGGCCTAGGGACCCCGGGGCATAAGACAAGTAGGTCGGTTTTACCTGGAGGAAGCTGTGTCGCCGCTGACAGGGAACCCATCTGGGTGGGCATGGGACTCTGGGAAGGGGTGGGATTCTGGGGAAGCAGTGAGTGTTAAGGAGGGCGTTTAGGAGTCGTGGGGAGGAGGTGCTAAGTAGCAGGTGAGCTGATTCTTGAAGGTTGAGCTAGAGAAGTTTGCCAGGGTCGTTCCAGGCAAAGTTCCAGGGGACAGCCAGTATGTCACAAGGCAGAGAGGCTCTGCCATAGCACAGCACACAGTGTTGGAAGGCGGGAGGTGTGGCTGGAGCGCACCTAATGAAGGTGGCGTGGGAGTGAATGCTAACTGCAGAGAACCCAGCTTTGCACCCAGAGGCCCACCGTGCCCTTGGCCCTTTCTTGAACGACTGCCCCTGCCATTGTCCCTAGAAATGATCCAGCTGAGCTGAAGGTAGGTGGGAGGTGGTCGGAGGGGAGAAGTGAGGGAAGTGTCTCAGTAGAGACCTGGAATGGGAGAAGCTGGCACTTTCGCAGAGTGCTGGGTTTGAGGTGGGAGCGACAAGAAGGAGGATGTGATTCTGAGAGCCAGTCAGGACCAAAGCATGCCCAGTTTAAGCTGAGTGGAGGGTTTGGTACTTCAAGGGAGTGGGTGACCATTGAAGGGCTTCGGGAGGAGAGGGGCGGGAGTTGGTGTGTTTTTCAAAGATCCATATGGCTGTGCTGGGGAGACTTTTTTGGAGGAAGCAAGACCCTATGAGAGATGGGAGTGACCTGGACCAAGGCGGTGGTAGTGGGGGACTGTGGCTTCCTGGAACAGGGCTAAGCTTCTGAAAGCCCAGGCGCAGAAGACTGGTTCCTCCTCTTTCCTGTCTGAGCCTGGGGACTGAACTTTTAAGTGAGGTTTTTGTCCTATTACCATAGGGCCTGTGGTCGTCTTAGTGCTTCAGGGTGACTGTGTGCATCACCATAGACTAATGACCACACAGGATGCAGTGGGGTAGGGTGAGTAGAGGTTGAGTCTCCCAGGTGGGCCAGGACCATGCTGGGCTAGGGGTCCTGAAGAGAACCCGTGTGTGGAAAAAACACCCAACGTGCTTTTTCTATTCTCTCACTCAACAACAATCAACAGAGTTGTCTTCTGTGACCAAATGTGGGGAGAGGTTTCTCCCTACCACTAAGTGGACAATCGTTTGTGCAAGAGATGCCAACTGGGTATCTTCCAATTCAGTTCTGACACTGTCTACCTGGAGATAGCATCAAATCCCACAAGTTAAGGGCTCAGTCCCCAAGACTGCCCTCCACCCCTTTGGACACCAGTCACAAGCCTGGGCCTCTGGAACTTCTGATCCATCAGCTTCAAGTTGGGGTTCCCATGACCCTTCCTTAGGTTTGATTAATTTGCCGGTCGTGGTGGCTCATGCCTGTAATCCTAGCACTTTGGGAGGCTGAGGTGGGTGGATCACCTGAGGTCAGAAGTTTGAGACCAGCCTGGCCAACATGGCAGAACCCCATCTCTACTAAAAATACAAAAAATTAGCTGGGCATAGTGGTGTGCACCTGTAATCCCAGCTACTCAGGAGGCTGAGGCACGAGAATCCCTTGACCCTGGAAGGCTGAGGTTGCAGTGAGCAGAGATTGTGACACTGCACTCCAGCCTGGGAGATAGAGCAAGACCATCTCAAAAAAAAAAAAAAAAAAAAAAAAATTGCTGTAGAACAGCTCACAAACACTCATGTTTACTGGTTTGTTATAAAAGGTACTGCAAAGGACACAGATGAGAAGATGAATAGGGTGAGGCGTGGGGGATGTTGTGCAGAGCTTTCATGCCCTCCCCGGGTCATACCATCCTCCAAAAACCTCCACATGTTTCTATTTCTCTCTCAGGAAGTTCTCAGAACCCGACCTTTTGGGCCTTTTATGGAGACTTCTAAAGCATGTAGGCATGCTTAATTAAACTGTTGGTCTTTGGTGATCAACAAAATCTTTAGCCCCCTCTTGCCGGGGTTAGTGGGTGGGGCTGAAAGTTCCAAGGATCTAATCCTGCCTTGGTCTTTCTGGTGATAAGCACCCTTCTGAAGCTACCCAGGGCCTGTCTGCATCAGTCAGCTCATTAGCATACAAAATGACAGCACTTTGGAGATTCCAAGGATTCTAGGAGTAGTAAGACAGGAAACAGGATAAAGACCAAATAGAGATTTCAACAAAATGGAAAGCTGTTGGAGGGGAGACAAGTTCAGATATGTCAGAAATTTCCCTCTGGCAACTATGTGGGATTAGAGGACTAGAGGGTGTGGAACTGGAAGCAGGTGCTTTTCAGTGTTAGACGTGTCCTGAGGGCCTTTTTTTTTTTTTTTTTTTTTGAGAGGGAGTCTTGCTCTGTTGCCCAGGCTGGAGTGCAGTGGTACAGTCTCAGTCTCGGCTCACTGCAACCTCTGCCTGCCAGATTCAAGGAATTCTCCTGCCTCAGCCTCCCAAGTAGCTGGGATTACAGGTGCCCGTCACCTTGCCCAGCTAATTTTTTGTATTTTTAGTAGAGACGGGGTTTCACTATGTTGGCCAGGCTGGTCTCAAATTCCTGATCTCAGGGTGATCCACTCGCCTCGGCCTCCCAAAGTGTGGGATTACAGGTGTGAGCCACCGTGCCCAGCCAAGTTGTGAAGGCTTTTAAGACTGTGGCAGACGGGGCCGGGCAGGGTGGCTCAAGCCTGTAATCCCAGCACTTTGGGAGGCCGAGATGAGCGGATCACTAGGTCAGGAGATCGAGACAATCCTGGCTAACATGGTGAAACCCTGTCTCTACTAAAAAATACAAAAAATTAGCCGGGCGAGGTGGCGGGCGCCTGTGGTCCCAGCTACTTGGGAGGCTGAGGCAGAAGAATGGCATAAACCCGGGAGGCGGAGCTTGCAGTGAGCTGAGATCCGGCCACTGTACTCCAGCCTGGGCGACAGAGCCAGACTCAGTCTCAAAAAAAAAAAGACTGCGTCCGACGGTACGGGTTAAACAGATTAGGAAGAAAAATCTACAGGACTTGTTTGTTGAAGTCTTGAGTTAGGTGAGGGAGAGAGGGACTCTGAGATAACTGCACAGTGGAACTTCCTGTGGTAACTCAGATGTAATGACTGCTGTCCAGTATTCACTGGCTGCTTGTGGCTGCCGACCACCAAAAATATGACTCGTGTGACAGAGCTGTTTTATTTAATTTTATTTAATTAGCTTTATTTAATTTTACTTAAATCTAGGCCGCATTCCCCGTCACACATCTAGGGTGCAGTAGGAAGTACACTGTTCCAGGCTTTGTTCTTTTATTCCATTTAAAGCTTCCAGCAACCTTAGGAGGTATAAGATATTCTTTTCTTTGTAGAAAAGGTAAATAGTCTCAGGAATGAGTCCTTGCCCAGGTAGTAAGGATTTCAGCCAGTACTGATTTGTTGGCCAGGCTCTTGCTCCTATGTCCTACCTCCTTCCCCCAAGGAGCCTGCAGCGTCTCCTTGTCAGGAAAATGCCCTCCTCTTGAGTGGTGGCATTGTTCCTCCATGTGGCCCTCCTTATCTGTTCCCACCCCGCCAAGCTAACAGGGACAGTTGGGTGATAAGCACACTGTCCTGGGGCTGGTCTTTTTCCTGAGGCTGCTCTGCCTACAGCCTCATCTGTCTGCCTAATGGCAACTCTTTCTTTCAGCATTTCTGGGGAACGAAAAACTATAGAAAACAAAGCTCTGTGCCTTATTTGTAACAATTTGGTGGTACAGAGGTAGAAATGAGTGCCTTAAAGTGTTGGGGTCACAGTGGACCAGACAATGCCCGGGCCAGTGGGAAGAATATGGGACATGAGCCAGGAGTTACTCTATAGCTTGTTCCCAGCCCCGTGGGGGAAGTTGACGAAGTCACTGCTTCTCAGTCTCAATTTTCACTTCTGAAAAATTAGGGCATTTGGTTTCATGTAACCTTTAAGATCTGCCCGCTCTGAAATTCTGTCATTTTAAATTTTGCTGAAGGTTTGCCTTCTAGAACACGTCTTACGTATCCTTTCGAGGTGGGGTAAAGGCAGGTGGGTCCATAAGCCCCTGGCCTCTGTCTTGGCATGTTTTAACATTGGCTTGTTAAGTAACATGTTTATTTGAGTTAATGTGTCCCATCTGGTGGACAAACTGTATGTAAAACGTTGAATGTTTTAGTGGATGGCAGAGTTCCCTGTAAAATATCAGGTATATTTGTTTGCCATTTCAAGCTGCACTGATGTTAGGAGGGAAGGCGCAAGAATATATAACACACAACTTGGGGCTGGCCTGTTGGAAAGGTTCGGTGCTGGCCTTGGCCAGGTTGTGGGTCATAGTCACCACCTCATTGGGTTATTGAGAGGGTTAACTGAGATAGTGCGTTAAAACGCTTAGCATTTTCCCTTGAATCTCTATTAAGGGCTGAAAAAGTGGCAGTAATTAATGTTGCTCTTTGAATTAATTTGTGACCAAATTAAACTAAATTTGAATTAGATTGTTTTTCTAGTGGTAGGTTTTGCTGTTTTCCTGTATGTCCAAGCAGCTCTGTTTGGTGGGACTGGTTTCAGGAATCCAATTAACTTATTTCCATCGTTACAAAATAAGACATTTTTTCCATTAAGTTCAACGGAATAAAAAGTGATTGGTTAAGTGGAGTGCGTTCAGATTAAGGGTTCGTATTTTCTGTAAATTGAAGAAAATAACTCATCCTGAAGATCCCTTATTATTAGTAATGGCTGAAATTAAGTTTTACCAGAACCATGATTACATTGAAAGTAGTTGTGGTGACTGCTTTGGAAAAGTGGTGCTGGCGTGAGGCGGTTGAGTAACAGATTGTGCGCTTTACTGAGCACCTTTCAGGTATGCGTCTCCCTTGCAAGTCTGCAGCAGTCCAGTCGGTCCTGTGCATGTTGGAATCCCCATTTAGGAGACGGGGAAACAGGTTTAGAGAGGTCTACCTGGCTGGGGAAAGGGTGGCGTCTCCTTGTCTCCAGGTCCTGTGTTTTCTCCACCTCAGTCCTAATGCTGCTTCAGGTGGAGTTGTTGTGGTTTCGAGACTAAGCCTCTCCTTTGCAGTTCCAGAAGCTTAATTTTTTGCCCATTTGTGCCTTGTTTCCAGTGCAGGTGAACCTAGTCATGCTCATCACACTCACCTGTCAGCTAGGTCGCAGATGATTCATTTGTGGTTGGAAATATGACTGCCACATGTGCTTGAAGACTGTTGCTCAGTTGCTCGGTGATTTTTTTTTTTTTTTTTGATGGAGTCTTGCTCTGTTGCCCAGTGTGGAGTGCAGTGGCACGATCTCGGCTCACTGCAACCTCTGCCTTCCAGGTTCAAGCGATTCTCCTGTGTTAGCCTCCAGAGTAGCTGGGATTACAGGTGCGCACCACCACACCTGGCTAATTTTTGTATTTTTATTAGAGACACAGTTGTACCATGTTGACCAGGCTGGTCTCGAACTCCTGACTTCAGGTGATTCGGCCGCCTTGGCCTCCCAAAGTGCTGGGATTACAGGTGTGAGCCTCCACACCCAGCCTTGCTCAGGCTGCCACACTCTTCCGCCTCTCCCAAGCCTACATGGGAGACCTGATTGCTGTGAAAAAGGAAGTTTGTGGGAATCGTGTCTAGAATGAAGGGAGAGGAGGATATTAATGAGCAGGGTCTGGCCATTGAGCTTCCATGGCATGCAGTCATCTGTCATGCTGAGGGTCATGCTGGGAAGGGCTTGCTTGAAGGCTCCCCATCTTCCAGACCTGCCTTGGTATAGTCAGAATGCAGTGGATAGATTCTGGCCTCCTTTGAGGACATTCCAGTCCTTAAAATCCACCCTGGCTACACAGATGAAATTTAGTATTTCCAAGCCTCTTGTCTCCTGTCAGTAGCACATTTATAAATGGTTTCTTAGTGTGAGGCACTTTTGTAACAGTGGCAGTAGTAATATTGGAACTAATAGCCTACTGTGTTGCTGGGCTTTGCTCTAAGGGCTCAACATAAATCAACTCATTTGTAGTCACAGCGACCTTGTCTGACTCTCTTTGCAAATTCTGCGTTCATTTTTTTATCACTCTGTGGGTTGACTACAGGTGAGTTAAAGGTCAGCATTCGGAAACTTTGCCGAATAAACGTGATGCCACTCACTCCTGTGTGAGATGGATGTAGTTTGAGCATATGTTTACTCTAGTCCCTCTTGCTTCATTGTAATCAGATGCTGCTTGAACACTCTTTATCTCCCTGCTTTTTGAAACTGCTCAAAGCCCATGTGATCATCTGTTTATAGAAAGAAATTAAGCTTGGCTGGGTGCAGTGGCTCACACCTGTAATCCTAGCACTTTGGGGGGCTGAGGCAGGTGGATCGCTTGAGGTCAGGAGTTCGAGACCAGCCTCTGACCAACACGGTGAAACCTGTCTCTACTAAAAAACCACAAACTTATCCGGGCATGGTGGCATGTGCCTGTAATCCCAGCTACTTGGAAGACTGAGGCAGGAGAATTGCTTGAACCCAGGAGGTGGAGGTTGCAGTGAGCTGAGATTGTGCCATTGCACTCTAGCCTGGGCAACAAGAGCGAGACTCCGTCTCAAAAAAAAAAAAAAAAAAGTTTTCTTAAAGGATACTTTTGAGGATCCCACAATCTTGACACTTCCAGTTGATGGTTGTGCTTGTTAAGTGAAAATATAGCTTGTAATGGAAAGCGAGTAATTTAAGGTTTTTTTGTTATGCCACTTTTAATCATTACAGTTCTTGACACACATTCCCCTCTCCCCACAGACTGTCGTGATGTTGGTTCATTCGTCTGTCTGCTCTGTTTTCTTTGGCACTCTGGGCTTCTCCCTGTCCCACCAGGGTTTAGACAGCCACAGCCTATTTGCTAGCTCAGCGCCAGGCCCAGGCCCAGGTCCCTGCCCAGCAGGTTCTTCTGCCAGGCTCGCTGGGGTCACTCATACAGTTGTGGCCCAAGGCAGCCTTGCTTTTGTGTTGGTGGATGGTACCTCGGCTGCCCACCAAGTGGCAGGGCAGAGTTCCACTGGGACAGGCTCTGTGGTAAAGGGTGTGTCAGACTTGTACTTGCTTCCCATTATCCCATTTGCTGATATCTCAGCGGCCCGAAAGTCATGTGGCTAAGCCTGGAGTCTGTGAGGGGCTGTAGAAGGGTGTGGCTGCCAGCAGGCATGAGAGGGGCGGGGCCGTTAACATCCTCCCACAGTAGGGTTGTGAGGTACTTTGTTTCACTGCCTGTAAATAACAAGTTCGATTTTGGTAGCTTATATTTTGCATTGAACTCTGTTTGATGAACGTTTATGTAGTGCTGGATGCCAGGGATTGAAGAATACGACCGTCTCTAGCTACTCTGTGCTAGTTTATAAAATGCTAGTGATCTCAAGTTCTAAGCAGATAGCATCCTGGTAAGACTTTGGCTTTGGATTAAAAAAGACAGGAACTGCTTATAAGAATCTCTGCTGGGGCCAGATTTTGCTTTCAGAAATGCTGATAGGTCCTTGAAAAAAGAGAAGGGTTGCTATGATGACTTGGCTCTGGGCCTGCAAACCATGCTGACGACATAGTCACCAAGGAAACCAAGAGATGCAGCGTCTGAAAGGCCTCCAAAGGGTTTTGTTACTGTTGTCTAGGATCTGATTGGCTTAGATGGTGTCTGGATGGGAGCAGAACGCTGGAGCTTGCTGTCCTGCTGAAACTTCGAGGACCTGGTGCTGAGTGCTTTGGAGATCACCTTACTTGGATTTTGATTTAAAAACAAGGGGGAGATTTAGGGTAATTTCTAGGTTATTGTGAGATTTGACTCTGATGTTTATGCTGCTGTAAAACAGGAAATGAGGTAATGTCTTTAAACATGTAGTGTGATAATGAACTGTAAATGTCTAAATATGGGCAACTGTGCAGTTAAGCTTGCAGAGTTACTGTGTTGAGTTTTTATATAATTGGGTATGTCCCATCTGCCTATTGAGGTTGAACTCTGTGTGGTTCTGTTTGAAATACTGTCTGAGGAGCCAGTACCAGACTTGCAGTTCAGGCTGAGAGAGAGGTTTGGAGCACTTAAGCCAGCCACAAACCACCCAGGAGTGCAAGCTGTGGCCTGTTATGTAAGTGTTAGGAATAGTGATACCTTGTTCTTTTGGGAAACTTTGAAATCACTTAATTTCGGAGTTAAATATAGCCTGCAAAAGTTTAATTTGTTCATACTGTTTTTGAAGATGTGTAAATGCAATATTTAGGTTTTGAATTTGTAACTATAATCGCATATATATGGAGAATCAAAAGCAGTTGAACAGTAGTTGAAAGAACTAGAGGTAGATTTTGAAAGTTCTTTACTGTGGTAACAGTTTTGGGCATGTGGTTTTTTTAGGTCACTGGTTGACCAGTATGTGTTTAAAAAATATTCTAAAATGTCATGTACAGAAGGCTGAGCTAAACAAGCCCTTCTCATAGACAGGGAGGAGTAACTATTTGGAAGCGATGTGGATGATTTTGGGGGGGCAGGAGTGGGGGCACTTGGATTAGTCAGCTGATGAGCCCTCTTATCGTCCCCTTCCAAATAGGATTGAGCAGGAGTGGCTCCTGAGTCCTGCCCCGCAGCAGGAGGCCAGGAAGGGAAGTGCCGGGCAGCCTCCTCCACAGGCCAGAGCCTGAGCTGTTGGACTCAGCAGTTCCAACTTTCAGAGCACTTTCATACAGAGGCCTGAGCTTTCCAAACTCAGCGCATTAGCAAGAATCCATGTTTTATGGTTGGTAAAACTGAGGATTGGTGAACAGTTAAATCAGTCATTGAAATCTCAGGGATGGGGTCCAGAGTTGCTTATATTATTAACATATGGTGGAGGGATTCTCTTATACAGTGGAGAAACTCAACATTTGTTACTTTCCTTAGAAAGTATCTAGTAGATTAAAAAAACAAAAACGATGAGTTTGAGGATTGATGTTAACTCCTCGGTGGGAAGAAGGGTCAGTGTTAGGGCCCAGACTGCCAGCCTTACCCTGGGGCAGGTCACAGGCATCTGTGAGCCTGGCTTTCTTTGCCTGTGGACTGTGGTTTCTTGGCATTTGGGGGAAGGTCGCAGACATGTTTGGGAGTTGATGGAAGCTGTGAACTCTCCCTGGGAAAATGTATGCATGGACTTAGGCAGTTGTGTACATTTTCAGGGAATAACCAGGATCCCATTTAGCTCTGCGATCTAATGATGCTTATGGACTGATTAAGCCTTGTTTCCTTACCCTGGAAAATTACTTTTGATGGCCTGATTCTAGTGGCGGGGTGTGTGTGTGCGAGTGAAGATTACACATGTGAAAAAGTGATTTTTCAGCCAGTCGCCGTGGATCACACCTGTAATCCCAGCACTTTGGGAGGCCGGGGCAGGCGGATCATGAGGTCAAAGATCGAGGCCATCCTGGCTAACATGGTGAAATCCCATCTCTATTAAAAATACAAAAATTAGCTGGATGTGGTGGTGTGGGCCTGTGCCACTGCACTCCAGCCTGGCGACAGAGCGAGACTCCGTCTTAAAAAAAAAAAA
>NW_012102698.1:3128587-3139720 GCF_000951045.1 Mandrillus leucophaeus
TGGTTCACTGCAGCCTCAACCTCCTGGGCTCAGGTGATTTTACCATTCGGCCTTCCAAGTAGCTGGGGCTACAGATGAGCACCACCATGTTTGGCTAATTTTTGTACTTTTTGTAGAGATAGGGTTTCCCCATGATGTTGCCCAGGCTGGACTTGAACTTCTGGGCTCAAGGGATCCTCCCGCCGCAGCCTCCCAAAGTGCTGGGATTACAGATGTGAGCCACCGTACTCTGCCGAAGTAATTTTCAGTCAGTGCTGATTCGGATGTGGCAAAGCAAGCCCCGACGCGTTCTGCTGACCACTTTTCTGGAAAGCGGTTTGGTAGTGTGTGCTAAGATACTTTACAGTGTTCATACTCTCTAACTCAGCAGTTCTTCTCAGAAATCTCTCCTAAATAAGTAATTTCACAATATACAGGCTTTGTGCACCAAGTTGGTCGTCAGAGTGTTATACTGACGTTCTGCATGAGAGATGTGTCAGTAAGACACATACATGTACATTACACTTACATTTATGAATAGTTTTTAATAACATAAGGGAGATATATTTATTTTAATGCATGAAAAAGTAGGATATGCACTGTGTTCTCAAATGATGTCAACACTTTTGTTTGTTTATTTATTTTTGAGACGGAGTCTTGCTCTGTTGTCCAGGCTGGAGTGCAGTGGCGTGATCTTAGCTCACTGCAACCTCCACCTCCTGGGTTCAAGATATTCTCCTGCCTCAGCCTCCCTTGTAAACAATTTTAAAAGAGAGTAGAGAGAATATATAAATGTTAACAGTTAATGCTCAGAGGCCATAGGATTAGAGGCAAAACTTTATTTTTCTGTCTTTTTCCTTGCTTACAGTAGGTATTATTTCTAGAATTGGGGTAAAATGTGATTTTGGAAAATTTTTATTTTTTATTTTTGAAACGAGGTCTCACTCTTGCTCAGGCTGGAGTGGCGTGACATGGCCACAGCTCCTTGCAGTCTCGACCTCCCAGGCTCAGGCGACCCACCCACCTCAGCCTTCCTAGTAGCTGGGACTACAGGCATGCACCACCATGCCTGGCAAATTTTTAAAAATTTTTTATAGAGACAGAATCTTGCTGTATTGTCCAGGCCGATCTTGAACTCCTGAGCTCAAGCAGTCCGCCTTGGCCTCCCAAAATGCTGGGATTACAAGCTGGGATTACCACATCTGGTCTGATTTTGGAAAAACTAAGGAATATGGAGATAGCTTGGTGATAGAGACCCAGATGGTTTGGGATTTCTATTTTTATATAAGGTAAGAATTGGCTTTTTACTTGGATGACTTCTTTCGACTGGATTTCAGTAAGGCTGAGGGGAGGACTGGTGCCTTGGAGCGGGTGCTGATGCTGAGAAAGGGCCATGCTCCAGCCCAGTGCTGTGCGCCTTAGAGCACTCGTTGGCTTCCTCTGCAAAACCACCTTTGGCTTCGCTTTGTTGTGCTGGTTACTGTGTTTTGCTTCTGTGATAAGTCATCTGTGTTCATGTGCACTAGAAATTCTTCTAGAGCAGTGTCCCAAGAGACAGCGAAACCCCCAGCCTGGAGCCCACGGGGCCACCCCTCCATCTGCGCCTGTGTGTGCGTTTTCCAACAGCGAGAGTCCAGCTAGCCTGATGAGTCACGTGAGACGAGGAATGGTGGCTTAGGAAACATTCTGGATGTGCGTCATTTGCATATGACATTTTTCAGATATTCTAATTTAAATAAAGATCGAGGACCTTCGATTTTAATTCTAGCCTTAACTCTCTTCCAGGGTACAAATAAAAACTTTGACCTGGGAAATAGAAGTCACTTCTGACTAATTTTTCCCTTCAGAATTCACAGATGGATTCAGTGGAGAAGACAACAAATAGAAGTGAACAAAAATCCAGGTAATTAAAGGCAGCTCTGCCTTCAAGCAGCTTCATTGACTTCATCTAGCGTCTGTCGGGAGTCTGCGTACCTGTTCTTTAGTACCTGCAAAGGCCAAAGTGAAATGGAAATACTGGGGCATGAGGGAACCTTGAGGGCCATTTTCCACCCTTGACTTCAATGTAAGGAACATTCCAGTAGGCAGTTTTCTGCCCAGTCTCCAAACCAAGCAACATGTCATTAGAGGGGTCACGTCTAGAACTGGCAGTGTCAGGCTTCCTCAGAAAGAACTCTTTGACTACAGATGGACAGCAGGCTGTGTTTGCTGTAAAGTGAAGCACGATAAAGAGGCACTTACTGTAGAATGGTTTGGGAGTGGTGGGCGGCAGAAAACCAGCATTTGCCAGTAACTTTCTTATCCGTCACTGCAAGGAGGGGTCATTTTGTCATCATCATTTGTGTTCATAAGCTGTGTGCAGCTTCAAAGGAATGAAAATTGCTGAACTTCTGTTTCACAAATATGTATCACTTAAACATGAGCTTAACACTGGGCAACTTAAGACGCATGAGACACAGCTGTCCCACATCCTTTAAGGAATAAGGGTAGAACGTGAAATAAATACACGGAGAAGGATACACAGGCTGACTCCCCGCAGTGTAAGAGGGGACTCTGTGTGTGTGTGTGTGTGTGTGTGTGTACAGCACAAGGCCTGAACTCGCAGAGAGTTCCAGACTTTGTGTTTGCAATGTTTCCGCTTTGACTTTCGTTCTCTCGCTTCCTTGTTTTCAAGTAGAAAGTTTTTAAAAAGCCTCATCCGGAAACAGCCTCAGGAGCTGCTCCTGGTTATTGGGACTGGTGTCAGCGCAGCAGTGGCCCCGGGAATCCCTGCCCTTTGCTCGTGGAGAAGCTGCATCGAGGCCGTCATTGAGGCTGCAGAGCAGCTGGAGGTGCTGCACCCCGGAGACGTCGCCGACTTCCGGAGGAAAGTGACAAAGGACCGGGACCTGTTGGTTGTCGCCCATGATCTGATCCGGAAGATGTCACCTGTAAGTGTCAGACAAGTACCTCTGGTGTCTTGGGGACAGCTTGGTTCTGCACCAGGTTGGATGAGTCTGTGAACCTAATGTTAAACTCTGCAGGCCTAACTTGCTTTCAGTGTTCAGCAGAGTCAGGCTGATGAGCCAGAAATCCTTGAGTCCATTGGAGTGTCGTCTTTTAAAATTGAGGGAATGCCAGGCACAGTGCAGTGTGGGGCTCCTGAAGTAACTCCTATTAAATAGAGCCTGACTGTGTGAGATGGTCTCAGGGAGATGGTCCAGCTGCACTCAGTATGAACCTTGGGATTGTATGTTCACTTAGTAAAGGGATATCCCTTAGGCATGTTTGGTGTAAGCAGGCCAGCCATATTTCTTCAGATGACAAGTGCTTCCTAGAAAACATTTGAAGATGGGAGAAGTTCCAGCTTCTTTGTCTGCGGTGGAGATGATCTAGTCGAGGGGAGAAGCACTGATGATGCAGGAGCTATTCCTGAGTGAGGCCCTGGGGCCGATGGGTCTGGTGCAGGGGGAGGTGCGGCAGGCCATTGTTGTCCCACGTCAGCCCAGGTGTGGGCATAAAGGCTGGGAAGCTGGACCCTGTGGCTGGGGCTCTTGGCAGGTGCTGTCTTCTTCTACTCTTGTATTTACTGAAGAGGCACAGTCACCATCTGAGAGGAGGAGATGTTGGAGGTTTGAACAGAGGAGAGAGCAGGGAAAAGAGAGCTCGTCACCAAGGAGAGTGGAGAGTTGAGGTTGACTGTGAAAAGAGACCTTAAACCACATGGCTTCATGTGAGCACCTTTATACTTCCCACCTGGAGACCCGGGGGGGCAGCCCGAGGAGAAAACGGTGGCTGGGCAGGGCTCCTCTTTGCTGGCTCTGCCACCCTCAGCAGGCAGCTTCTGTCTGGTGCTCTGTGGGCAGCTGTAAATGGCATGCGTGCGCAGGGAGTGCGTGCAGGAGGGAAGCGCGGGGAGGGGAGGAAGTCAGGGCTTCAAGGGCCACCACCGAAGTCACATACACCACTTCTGTTTCATCTCATTGGCCAGTTTTACCTAGGGCTGCACCTAGCTTTGCCAGAGCTTGAGGAGTGTTTTTAGTTAGGTGACTCTGCCACACGTGGATGTTTTATTAATAAGGGACAACTCATCACAGGCCAGGAGTTGGAAATTTATGGCCTTGTTTGGGCCTGGTTTTACAAATGAGGTTCTGACAGGCAGCCACACCCTTTCATTTACTATAGTATGTGGATGCTTTCATGCCTCCAGGCCGAGGTGAGTAGTTAAAAGAGAGACTTTATGGCCCACAAGACCTAAAATAGTTCCTCTCTGGCTCTTACAGACAACTTCTGCTCACCCTTCCTAGGAAGGAGAAGGGAGGAGTTGAAGGGAGGGCAGGGAAGGGTAGTGGGGTCGCTGGGCAGCTCTGAGGGCCCTCATTGTCCTTCACGTGAAGAGAGGCCGTTTGTCTAGAATGAGAATCGTTTGTCTTGAAAACAGATAGTTGAGCGTCATTCAGCTCTTCTGCTCACTTTTGCGTGTTTTTGAAAACCTCCATCAGGAAGTGTTGAGGTGAGGCCGTCGACACAGCTGTGTTGAGAGTTGGAGAACAGGCACGGAGGAAGCCGAGAGTTGGTTGCATCAGGAATTCCAGCAATGCCAGAGAAGGGCGAGGGGCTTGCAAGTGTATTTGGGGAAGTTGTAGTGATCCATTGTAGACTCTAAGCTGCTCAATGGAAGAAGGCAGGACAGCAGGGCAGCGAGTGACTGGTCGGTGGTAGTGGGGTCAGTAGCTCACGGGCCTCAGTGGGCTTGAAGTTTCCCTGGGAGCCAAGTGCTAGAGAGGTGGGCAGATGGGAGTGGTTGGACAGGAGAAGCTGGCCCAGAGGTTCTGGAAAGGATCCGGGTCTTGGTGATGATGAGGCCTGGGGGGCCGTGGTGTGGATGGCTGAGATGGGCCAGGACCATGGGAGAAGAGTGATGGGTGGAATTTAGAGGCCATGATCCCAGGAAGAATCATCCAAGTGGACGTGAGAATCACCCCAAATTACGACAGCACAGCTGGAGAGACTCCAGGGAGCCTGGAGCCAAGCCCTCACCTTCATCCGTGCAGGGAGTGCAGAGGAGCTCCCCGGGAGGGGTCTCAGGGATGTGCAGAGCCAGGTCTCGGGTCAGGGAGAAGGTGAGTCTTCTCAGGAGAAGATGGAGATGTGGGGCTGGCTGACAGCAGACCCACTGGGGGCAGTGGGAGGGTTTGTGGGGGTGGGAGAGTCAGAAGGGCTGAGGCCATGAGTGGGAACCTGTGAGTCTTGGGTTTCTTGTGCCGGCCAAGCAACACGAACAGGCCCAGAGGGCGAGGGGAGGGATTGTGATGCCCAGGTGCCGAGGCAGAGGGTGATAGTGAGGCTGGGAGCCAGGCAGGGGGGACCCCGTGTCCTCCCAAGCCAGCCCCCGCCCCGCCTCTCTGTCCCCTCCAGCAAAGCTCTGCAGCATGGTTGCTGCATCTGCTGTTGCCAGCCCTTCTTTTTTCTCTTGAAGCCATGCCAGCCAGGCTTTGGCTCTCAAGGCCCCTTGGAGGCAGCTCCTGTCAAGGCCACTGGTGATCACTGAGGCTGCCTCTGGAGGCCAGGCCTCAGTCCTGATCCTCTTGTGTCTCTCAGAGTATATGCAGCACTACGGGCCGGGTGTGCTGGCTCATGCCTGTAATTCCAGCACTTTGGGAGGCCAAGGTGGGCGGATCACTTGAGGGCAGGAGTTCAAGATGAGCCTGGGCAACATGGCGAGACCTCGTCTGTACAACAAATAAAAAAAATTTTAGGCCGGGTACAGTGGCTCACGCCTGTAATCCCACAACTTTGTGAGGCTGAGGCAGATGGATCATCTGAGGTCGGGAGTTTGAGACCAGCCTGGCCAACGTGGTGAAACCCCATCTCTACTAAAAATACAAAAATTAGCTGGGTGTGGTGGTGCACACCTGTAGTCCCAGCAACTTGGGAGGCTGAGGCAGGAGAATCGGGAGGGGAGGTTGCAGTGAGCCAAGATCACGCCACTGCACTCCATCCTGGGTGACAGAGCAAGACTGTTTCAAAAAAAAAAAAAAAAAAATTAAAAAATTAACTAGGTGTTACGGCGTGCACCTGTAGTCACAGCTACTTGGAAGGCTGAGGTGGGAGGATCACTTGAGCCTGGGAGATCAAGGCTGCAGTGAGCCGTGATCGTGCCACTCACTGCACTCCAGCCTGGGTGACAGAGTGAGACTCTGTCTCAAAACATAAAATAATAAAATGAAAAATGAAATAATATAAAAGATGAAATTATTAGTTTTAAATAGAGTGAGCTGGGTGTGGCAGTGGCACCTGTGGCCCTAGCTACTTGGGAGGCTTAGGTGGGAAGCTCGCTTGGGCCCAGGAGTTGGAGGCTGCAGTGAGCCATCCTGGTACCACTGTGCTCCAGCCTAGACAACAGTGCAAGGCCCTATCTCAAAAAAAAAAAAAAAGAAAAGAAACACTGCCTCCCACCTCACTGAAGGTGCCATGAAGACACGCTGTTTCATATACCCCCGAGAAAGAGAAAACTGGGACTCTGCAGCGCTCAGGGAAAGACAGAGCCTTTACCGTGGTCTTCAAGACCCAGGTCATCTGCTTCTGCTGCCGACCCTTCCCCTCACTCCTCTCCTGCCTCAGTGGCCTCTTGCTGACCTGGGATGTACCTGAGCCATAACCTCAGTGCTGTGGCCCTTGCTCTTCCCTCTGCTTAGAACATTTTCCATGAGCCCTCACCTCCTCAGGGCCCTGTTCAGATGCCCTCTTCTCAGAGAGGCTTCCCTAGTGCCTTGGTCCTGTCCACCCTCCCCCGACAGCGCCTGCCCCGTCTCTGCTGTGCTTTCCCATGGCAGCGTCACCGGTGGCGTGCTACACGTGTGCATTGCCTGCCCCCTGCTCTGGAGTTTCAGTGCACTCTGTGAAGCCAGATTTTCTTTATTTTCAGCTGCTGTATCTCTGGCACCCAGAACATGGCCTGCTTAGCTGCTCAGTAGTTAAGAGCTGATGTTTTTGTAACTGTCATTCCACCTTTTTGTAGCGCACAGGCGACACCAAGCCTAACTTCTTCCAGGACTGCCTGATGGAGGTGTTTGACAACCTGGAGCAGCACATCCAGAACCCTCTGGTGCTGCAGTCGATCCTCCGCCTGATGGACAGGGGCACCATGGTCCTGACCACCAACTATGACAACCTGCTGGAGATCTTTGGGCAGCAGCAGAGCAAGCCCATGGAGTCTCTGGACCTGAAGGACAAGACCAAGGTACGGGCTGGGGCTGCGGGCAGCCACCGGTGTGGGAGCTCTGTGGTTAGGAGCAGCTTTCACTCATAGCAGTGAATTAATAATGAAGTAGCCAGGCGTGGTGGTGCCTGCCCGCAGTCCCAGCTACTGGGGACGCCAAGGTGGGAGGATTGCTTGAGCCCAGGAGTTCCAGACTGAAATGAGCTGTGATCATGCCACTTATTCCAGCCTGGGGGACAGAGTGAGACCCTTTCTCTTAAAAAAAAAAAAGTAGGAATGGGAGGTGGCACACTGGCATCCTCCGGGATACTGTGCTCCATCGGAAAACAAGACGCTAGGACGTAAAAGGCTGAGCCGGCCTCCGCAGGGCAGCTGGGAACTGATGGGGCAGTGTTGCGTGCATCTCAGGACTTCTCTTTCCTGCTCTTATTTTGTGTTTTCAGAGACAGAGTCTTGCCCTGTCATGCAGGCTGGAGTGCGGTGGCATAATCATAACTCATACTGCACAGCAGCTTTGAACTTGCGGCTCAAGTAATCCTCCTGCCTCAGCCTCCCAGAGGGCTGGGGTGACAGGTGTAAGCCACCAGCTCTGCCCAGCTTGCTCATATTTTCTTTATGTGTTCTGTCCTGTAGGTATGTAAGCGTTTCTCATCTGCATTTATTCATTATGGTCATTTGAGGAAATGTGGACAGTAAAGAAAATAATAAAGAAAAACAAAATCAGCCACAGTCCTATTACTGTGAATTTTTTTTAAACAAATTGCGATTGTAATATATGCAAAGATTTAATCCTGATTTTTTTCCTTTATATTATGGAGTGTGATTATATTATAATTATATTAGTATTATAAACTATATTACTATGTTCCTGTCATTAAGCATTTTTAAAAAGCATGATTTAAATGGCAATAAGATTATAATACTAAATTAAAATTGTTATCCTGCCTCTGTTGTTAGCGTATTAGGCCATTCTTACACTGCTATATAGGAAATACCCGAGGCTGGGTGTGGTGGCTCACGCCTGTAATCCCAGCACTTTGGGAAGCCAAGGCAGGTGGATCCCTTCAGGTCCAAGAGATCGAGACCAGCCTGGCCAACATGGCAAAACCCCATCTCTACTAAAAATACAAAAATTAGCCAGGCATGGTGGCACGCACTTGCAATCCCAGCTACTCAGGAGGCTGAGGCAGGAGAATAGCTTGAACTGGGAGGCAGAGGTTGCAGTGAGCTGAGATCACTGCACTCCAGCCTGGGCAACAGAGTGAGACCCTGTCTCACAAAACAAAAGAAAAACAAAAAATTCCTGAGACTGGGTAATATATAAAGAAAAGAGCTGTAATTGGCTCACAGTTCCACAGCTGTCTAGGTAGCATAGCAGCGTCTGCTTCCGGGGAGGCCTCAGGAAGTTTCCAGTAGTGGCGGAAGGCAAAGTGGGAGCAGGCATGTCACATGGCAACAGAGAGAGTGGCAGGGGGGAGGTGCCACATGCTTTTAAGTGACCAGATTTCTCAAGAAGTCACTATCACGAAGATGGCAGCAAGCCATGAGGGATGATCCTGCCTCATGATCCAAGCACCTCCTGCCAGGCCCCACCTCCAGCACTGGGATCACAATTCAACATGAGACTTGGGTGGGGACAAAGGTCCAAACTATATCAGTTAGCATGTATTTACAGTTACAAATAACACTACAGGGTCCTCATACTTTTATGTCCTATTTTCAAGGTCAATTCCTATAAGAGTTTTATGGTCAAAAGGTATGAATATTTTAAAGACTGATGATGTAAATTACCAAACTGTTTTCCAGAACGGGCGCCAGTTACACTCCTGGTAGCGGCTGTGTGTGGGAGTATCCATTTCCTGTATCTTGCCAACACATGGTGTTATTAAAAAACAAAATGAAATATGCTTTGTCCATTTGATAGCTGAAAATTTTCAACATTGATTTCTTCTATTACTAAAGGTTGAGCATAGTTTCACGTGACTATTGATATTTCTTTTGTGACACACTTGCGACTTTTCTGTGTCTGCTTATGTTATTCATAACTAACACTGCTGCCTGTGTTGTCTGGGCTGCCTTGTGGGGGAAGGCCCTGGCCCCGCTCTGTGTACAAAGAAACTGAATGACGCAGAGATGATGTCTCCTCCAGACGTCAGTGTCCGTGTGAAGGCTGGGCTCGGCTACAGCCCCTGCTCCCCTTCTGCATGGGGTGGTGTACACAGGGGCAGGGCCGCCTGAGGGGAACGGGGGGCAGGACCAAGGCACCCATTCCTGCCGGCAGTGCCATGAGGTAGACACCTGCTCTCTGCGTCTCAGCCACACGGTCCCCACTGCTGAGGCTTGCTGTTGGAAACAGACAGACAGTTGCATAAACAGAACTACCAGCTGGCTACCGCCCAGTGATGGCAGCAGGGCTGTGGGTGTCTGTGTCCCTTCCACCTGCTGCTGCACGGGCCCCGGGTGCAGACGACTTCACAGTGACCTGATGGGCATCTTTATCAGGTCCTGTGTTCTGTATCTTGAACTGGAAGGAATGTACTTAGCTATCTGATAAACACTTTTCCCCATATATATATATATATATTTTTTTTTTTCCCCTGGGTGTGTAGAAGTAATACAGAAATAGCAGTAATTAAAATATAACATATAACGTAGAAGTGAAAGTCCCCATAACCCAACTAAAGTAATCATTCTTAACAGTTTGCTGTAATCTCAAGTGTTAAAGACATTTTCTATGTAACTGTCTTTAAATAAGTTCCTTTTTTTTTCCCCCCCTAAGACGGGGTCTGACTTTGTTGCCCAGGCTGGTCTTGAGCTCCTGAGCTCAGGTCTTGGCCTTGGCCTGAGTAGCTGGGATCATAGGCATGAGCCACCACGCCCAGCTAAAGAAGCTCTTTTGCTATCACGGAACCCGCATGACTGGCACTAACAGCCGATCTTCTCTCAGGTTTGACAGGCGTAACTGTACTGTCGTAGGACGGGAATAACTGGGGCTCACAGCCGAGTTTCTCTTAGGTTTTGAAGGTGTAATTGTAAAGTGAAGCGTCTCTCTGATTCTTTCCAAGATAAGTTTAAAAACTATGGATCCAATTTCAGTATTTTCTTCTCTCTGTTTGAAACAGTTTGAGGATGTGTTTGTCTTGGCTTGATGTTTGGTAGGTCCTTGAGTGGGCAAGAGGGCACATCAAGTACGGCGTCCTCCACATTCACGGCCTCTACACGGACCCCTGCGGGATGGTGCTGGACCCATCGGGGTATAAAGACGTCACTCAAGACGCAGAAGTCATGGTACGGCCCGTCCTAATTAGCATCGGTGCGTCCTCTGGGGGATTCCTGGTGGCCACTGGCCATTGGCTGCAGTCGAGTGGCTTCGCAGGCTCCAGGCGTCTGTGCCCTTCAGGTCGGCCCTTCACACAGTTGCTGAGAGAGGGGCCCCGTCTCTTGTCCTCGTCTGTGTCTCTGGGATCCTGCATGGTGCCTCCATGTTGAGTAGATGCTTGGCGAACATTCGTTGGAGGAAGGAATCCATGATTGCTTTAAAAGCATAGATCTGCCCTTACCCTCTCCAGGAGCCCCAGCCATTTGGTAATTCTCACCTGCCCAGGTGTACAGTGGAACTCCTCAGCATGACATACAGGGCCCCGTGCAGTCTAGAATGTTGTCCTTATTCTTCCAGGCATCTTCTAGTCTGAAATTCTCTGCTCTCCTTCCTGTAGTTGCAAAGCTTCATTCTTGGCCTGGTGTAGTGGCTCATGCCTGTAATCCCAGCGCTTTGGTAGGCCAAGGCAGGAGGATCGCTTGAGTCCGGGAGGCAGAGCCTGCAGTGAGCTGGGATCACACCACTGTACTCCAGCCTGGGCAACAGAGCGATACTTCATTTCTAAAAATAAAAAATAAAAGTAAATAAAACTTCATTCTCTGTGAGGTTTTTCTTTTTCTTTTTTTTTTTTTTT
>NW_012102698.1:3139935-3141510 GCF_000951045.1 Mandrillus leucophaeus
CAGCCTCCCAAGTAGCTGGGACTACAGGCGCCCGCCACCTCGCCCGGCTAGTTTTTTGTATTTTTAGTAGAGACGGGGTTTCACCGTGTTAGCCAGGATGGTCTCGATCTCCTGACCTCGTGATCTGCCCATCTCGGCCTCCCAAAGTGCTGGGATTACAGGCTTGAGCCACCGCACCCGGCCTATTTTTCTTCTTCTTAAATAGACAGGGTCTTGCTCTGTGGGCCAGACCGAAGTGCAGTGGCATGATTAAAGCTCACTGCTTCCTTGAACTCCTGGGCCCAAGGATCCTCCTGCCTTAGTCTCCCAAGTAGGTGGGACTGCAGGTGTGCGCCCCCACGCCCGGCTGTGAGGTCTTCTTGATGCCCTCGAATGAAGTGTGGAAAAGCTGTGCTTCTGTTAATCGCTGAGAGACTCGGTGTCTGTGGATTCACCCGCAGGCACACAGCTGGGTGCCCTGTTCCTCAGTGCTCAGCGCTGGGCTGGCGTCATGCCGTGACAGGTGTCAGCCGGATGAGTGACGAGGCAGATGCTTTTCAGTTACATCATTAATACTGCTTGGTTATAAGAAATGCCTGTGCTGAGATTGAGCCTCTCTGAGATATTTGGTTAGCTGAATTGGTGATTCCCTCCTGCCTGCCTAAGTGACTCCACGCAATCTGCTTTCTCTTTGCCCACCCAACCCCGTCAGTCACAGTCACTGATGCCCTCCCCAGCCCTGCCCTCATTTGTAAAACCACCCCTGCAAGAATTCCCACATACGACCCACTGAGGCCAACGTTAATTTCAGGGTGTTTTATGTGCATAATTCTGAACTGAAAACATTTACTGTCCTCATTTGATGTTTTTTAGTAATTTAAAATTGTACCCAGTTTGAGAAAATTTGAGTTTGGTGACTTCCCTGGTGAGTGTGCGGAGTGGGCTGGCCTTGCTGTAAGGGGCGTGTGCACTGCCACCCACCTCGGCCAAGACCAGTTACCCTGGCTTAGGTGGGGACAGGCAGGCTCAGCCCGTGGTCTTTGCTGCCACGGGCTGCTGCTGTGAGGTGACCTGAGTGCCATGTCAGGAGAGGATACTGTCCTTCTAACTGTGTTCCTCAGTGTGGCCCTGGGAACGCCTGTCAGGGAGCAGTGATTTAAAAGCACACACATGTGACTCAGAGCAGTGATGTAAAAGCACAGGGATGTGACTTGGTTAGTCGTAAGCTCTTGCTGTCTTTCAAATGAGCACCCAATTTCTCCATTGGCCTTTTCTAGGAAGTCCTCCAGAACTTATACCGCACGAAGTCCTTTCTGTTTGTGGGCTGTGGAGAGACCCTTCGTGATCAGATATTCCAGGCCCTCTTTCTTTACTCCGTGCCGAATAAGGTGGATTTGGAGCACTACATGCTGGTGCTGAAGGAGAATGAAGACCATTTCTTTAAGCATCAGGCAGATATGCTTCTGCACGGAATCAAAGTTGTATCCTACGGGGACTGTTTTGACCATTTTCCAGGATATGTGCAAGACCTTGCCACTCACATCTGCAAACAGCAAAGCCCAGGTATGGGATCTGGCTTCACTTTCCTTTTTCTTT
>NW_012102698.1:3142454-3164844 GCF_000951045.1 Mandrillus leucophaeus
ACAGAGCGAGACTCCGTCTCAAAAAAAAAAAAAAAAAAAGAAAAGAAAAAAAAATAGCTGGGTTTGGTGGTGGACATCTGTGATCCCAGCTACTCTGGAGGCTCAGGTAGGGGGATCTCTTGAGCCTGGGAGTTAGAGACTGCAGTGAGCTGTGGTCAGGCCACTGCATTCCAGCCTGGATGTCAGAGCAAGCCCTGTCTCTAAACACAAAACATAAAGTAACTTTGAAGTTTACAACTGTACACATATGTATAGCTGGACACATTTATTCCTGTTTCAGGTTTCCTTAACCAAGAAAGAAAACTACCAGGCTAGGTTTATCAGTTGTGATACTTAACACTTGAAAGATGCAGATATCTCATATTTGTGTCCTGTCACTGCAGTTGAAAAGTTACAACTTCACAAGCACAACCTGATTTCATGATGAACACTTGACTTCTTTTTTCAAGTGATGTATTTTCCCTGTTCTGAATGTCCCTGTTCTGAATGCAGCACCTCTTTTAGGTAGTGCTCCTTGGCCCTTTTGAGAAATTGCTCATCTATCAGGAATGACCAGGATAATTGAGAAATTTTAAAACTTGGTCATCTTGACATAAAGGGAATTAATAGCTGCGAGTTTGGCATCATAAAACATTGATGATGGCAAGCTTGGAAAGGCCTGTGCTGGCTCATTTAATTGTAACAGGAAACCCAGGCACACTCACCACACACTGGAACCAGGTTAGCCACAGAGGCAGGTGTATGTGACCAGCTGTGAACTTGGAGACTAGAGAATGCACAGATAATCCAACAGCTCAGGTTTTTCTTGTTTTTTTAACCACTATCATTTCTTTTCAAAATTGCTAATAATTAGCAAAATGGACCAATGTAAGTTCCATTTCCATAAATAAAAGTTTAATTCTTATTAAGGGCAGAAGAAAGGAGCTCCTGCTTGCCGTGTGTCACCCCCTACTAGGAGTTCCATATTCTTACCTTAGTTGGGTTTTCAGTGGCAGCACGCAGCGCCAGTGAGTAGATGATTTCGTAGACGAGACGAGCGGAGCTGGCACAGGCACACAACGTGCCCAGTTAGCGCCCAGACATTTTGAAGCTGGGATTGGGATCCTGGCCTGACTGCAGAGCAAAATACACCATTTGGTGCGTCCTGGCACCGGCCCAGTGCGTGGCTCTGCAGAGAGGCAGCGGGCTTTCCTCATGTCTGCCCCGTCCGCCGCTTCTCATTCCGCCCCCACACTCCCCGAAGAACAGGGCCCAGAGCAACCCTGCGTGGGCTCGGGCTCCTGGAGTGGGGCTGCGCAGCTCTCTGTCCCGCCGAGGCTCCCTTTCCAGGTTGGGGCAGGCAAGTGGATTCGACAGGCTGCCGGAAGACTGCAAGGTCATTGGGAGTTTTAATCTGTGACTGTCATGAAGGACCTTTGTACTCGAATTCATGGAGTGCCACTCCTGATGGGAGAGGAGGCCCATGCCAGTGACAGTCATGCTAGCGACCACGGACACCACGCCACGCTCCCTGTGCCAGCTGGCGCCTTCAGCGAGTCCTCGCACCAAGCCTGGAAGGTGCAGAAGAGAGGGCACCGTCCGTGTGGGCCGAGCTGCCCAGAAGCCTGTTGCCGGTCACTGCTGTTCCTAGTCACTGCCTGCCAGCGGCTGAGGAGGACGAGCTCTGGGTGTCTCGGCTCCACTGACTGCTTTTCTTTCTCCTTCAGATGCTGACCGAGTGGACAGCACCACATTATTGGGTAAAGCAGATCTTTCTTCTCGCCAGCCTGTTTTTTGCCTACACATTCCATTGTCTTCTGTCATTCACTGTAAAATCATAAACGTTTGTTTTTCACCTTAAATAATTAGCTTGTATTAAGACAGCCCCACTGAAGATGATAAATAGCCATGCTTTAGCATGGTCCCTGCCACACCGAGAGACTAAAAGCCATCCCTTTGACGAGGAAGCACAGCCGGATCACACGTGGGCCAGCTGGCACCTGAGAATAATTTCTTGCCCTAGAACCAAGAGTGACAGGGGACTTGGAACAGGTTCTATTTGTGGGATACCATGTGGGGCAAGATGCAGTGCCTTAGAATGACCCAGCTCTTCCGCAGTGTTCATTGCACGGGTCTGAGCTTTCACACAGAAGCTTCTATTTAATCCTTGTTTGAAATGTGAACGCTCTTATTGCTGGGCTGAGTTCTGCCTGGTTATACATTTAACAAGACTTGGTGGCTACAAGCGTCCTCCTGTGTGTGAACTGGGCACCAGGTGCCTCCCCTTGCTGAGCCATTTGGGTAAAAGGGACTCTGGTGAGTGGCGCGGAGGCCTCTGTGCGCAGCCCCGTTTTCCCTGCCTGTTTGGCCCAGTGCGTTCACAGATGAGAAAACACGCATCGATGTGGGAGCTGCTCGCATCACATCCATGTTAGTGGTGCGGGAAGTATAAAACCGCCGCAGTCAGCTTCCCATCCACCTATTCCCGTGCGAAAGGACATCTTTATTACAGTTGCTTTCTTACTGAAATGCGACTCCTGGAAGCATGGCTTTCTTTGGAGAGAAGCCGTAGTGTGGTCAGTGTCATCTGCAGGGGATGGCAGGGTCTGTTTGGCCTATGCTTCAGTAAGGTCACATTTATAAACTGTGCCTCGGCGGTTGGATTCTAAATAAACAAGCTTAATAAATTTTCCTCTTTCAGGTAATGCATGCCAGGACTGTGCAAAGAGGAAGTTAGAAGAGAATGGAATTGAAGTTTCAAAAAAACTCAGACAATCAGATACTGGTATTGTGTCCGTTCTTTTTGTGGGGAGCTGCCTCAGGTCTGTCTGGTTGGCAGGCATCTTCAGGGACCATGCCGCGCTTTAATGCTCCGGGCCCTGTGGTGGGAGGATGGTGCATACATTCTGTCAGGGCCAGAGAGCACAGGAGGCTTAGCAGAGACCCTGACCTCTCACCCCAACCCAATTCCAACTGCCCAGAGGTGCTGGTGCCTCTTTAGAAAACTGTTACGGAGAAAACATACACTAGGAAGGTGCAGCGGGCAGAAGGGTGCTGTCTACAAAAAGAAAAGTTAAAAACATGAATAAAAAGTGCACAAGTTATGTAAGGTCAGCTCAGTGCATTTTTGCAAAGTGCACGCTCCCATCTAATCACACCCAGTTGAGGTAGCAGCATTGCCAGGACCCCCCTTGTCAGTCTCCAGCCTTCTCCAGCCCCTAAGGGTGACCACTAGCCTGATGCATGTCACCCGAGTCTCTGTAGAAAAGCACTTTAAATCATTTGAGCTGTGCTGCCTCTGTTAGACTGAGATGTAAGTGACTGAACTATCTAAACAGTGTATTTGAATAGGCCTCTCTGTCGACACTACGAAGGGCGATCTCGCTCGTTCGTGCCGCTCCCTCCCTCTCCCCTTCTCCTCCTCCTCCCAGGTTTGCGAGTGCTGTGTGTTATTTCTCATTCTTTAAATAACAGACTGAAGCCAGACTTCCCAACACGAAGCCTGGGCTGGATGGCCCCCCGCTTGCGTATCCCACCCCCTGGCCCGCCGGCTTCCCCGTTTTGTTGGTCTCCGTGGTGACAGGACAGAAGGGAAATGAGACCCCCAGTCTGTCTGTAGGTTGACTATAAAAGTCGGCAAACAAAAGCATTTCCTTGATGAAAACAGCGTCAGTGTTCTTTCCTGCTTAGCCAGCTTGTGGCGGTGGCTGTGGGCCCAGTGCCACGGCGCCTGTGCCAGCTGCAGATGTGTTCTCAATGTCAGGGTCAAATGTGGTTTGTTCTTACATTCCATTCTCCCAGGTTTTATTGTTTAATATTGGGGCTTTGAGACATTTGTGTTACTTCTTATTCTTTGAGGAGTTTTTAGGTTCTTCTTTCCCCTTTGTTTTCCAAAAAATAACGTTTCCCAATATTCTTAAATGTATGCATTCCCTCAGCTTTCAGAACTAAGAATTTTTTTTAAAAAAAGTATGCATTCTTTTCATCCTGCCACCCCACATCTCCCAGGACACCTTCTCCTGGTCAGCTCCGTGGGGGACTGCTGTGTGCCTGCCTCCCGAGCTTCCCTCCTCCTCTCTGAGATGGAGGCCCAGGTCTCCCTTGTTCTGGCCCCCCGTCCATCCTGCTAGTAGCTCCTGAGGCTGCTTCTGCAGAGCCCTGTGCGGGGTCGCCTCCCGAGGGCGATGTGTCTGCAGGTGTCTGTGCCATCCTCACGCTCGTTGGTAGTTTTGGCGTGGGATTCTTGGTTGTGATTCCCCCAGACTCCACTGTCTGAAGACCAGGTTTCCTATGAAGAGGGTCTGATGGGAACCTGTTCCCAGTGATTTGAAGGTACCCGTTGCTTTTTTTCCTGGGAGTTTTTAGGGTCCCCTTTTCCCTTAAGTAGAAATCCAATGAGGATGTATTTAGGTGGAAAACTTTTTTTACCTGCCTTATTCATGTGTTCTTTTTCTTCCTCCATTTCTCCAGTTCTGGAATAGTCTGTGATTCTCTTTATTTCTTCTTTCCATCTTCTCTGTTCTCCCTTTCTGGAAGTCGTACTAGTTAGGATTGCCTGGATTGATTTCCACTGTCTTTTAAGTTTTCTCGGATGTCTTTTTTTTAATTTTTTGAGACAGAGTCTTCTGTCGCCCAGGCTGGAGTGCAGTGGTGCAATCTCGGCTCACCGCAACCTCCGCCTCTTGGGTTCGAGCCATTCTCCTGCCTCAGCCTCCTGAGCAGCTGGGACTACAGGCGCCCACCACCATGCCCAACTAATTTTGTATTTTTAGTATAGATGGGGTTTCACTATGTTGGCCAGGCTGGTCTCAAACTCCTGACCTTGTGATCCACCCACTTTGGCCTCCCAAACTGCTGGGATTATAGGCGTGAGCCACTGCACCCAGCCAAGCTCTTGTTTTCTTAGTTACCTTTTCTCAGAGCATCTGCTGTTCTATGTCTGTGAGAACTCTGGAGACAGAAGTCAGCCTGGTTATCTGACTCTACTACATTCCTGAAAACAGTGGGAGAGAGGATTTTCATATAATAGTTTATATTTTAGTACTTTATATAAGTAAACCAAAGTAAAACACTCTTAAATACCTACATAGCAGTCCACCAAAAATTTCTGAGAGCTATGAAGCATCCAGCTTTTCCTCTTCATTTAACATTTAAAGTTACCTCTTCATTTAACATTTAAATCCTTCAGCGGGTATGCTGGAGCAGTATTATGTCCCTGCATATTCCTTCAACACCACAGGGACCATGTGCAACAGTACATGTTATAAAGATTCATAGTGAGTGCAAACTTAGTCAAGTAAAATAAGGCAGTTCTAAAAGGGCCACCTGCAGAGTGAATTATAGCGCAAGTGAGGGCTGGCAGCACGGGGTGGGGGCGCCCTAGTGTCCTGCCGTCCAGGGGCAGGAAAGATGAGAGTGAGCTGGTGTGGGGGTCCTCATGGGAGAGCTGTGAGGGGCAGCTGTCACAGACTCGACATCCTCTCGTTTAGTTTTATACAACTTTGGCCAGGCGCGGTGGCTCACGCCTGTCATCCCAGCACTTTGGGAGGCTGAGGCAGGAGAATTGCTTGAACCCGGGAGGCAGAGGTTGCAGTGAGCCGAGATTGTGCCATTGTACTCCAGCCAGGGTGACAGAGCAAGACTCCGTCTCAAAAAAGATAAAATAATAATAATAGTTTTATAGAACTTCAGGTGCACTTGGGGGCACACACGTTTTAGAGAATTAGATTTTGATAGTGTTTTGGATCAGACTGAAATCTTTTTGCAAATACTTGGATTGTGAGTTCAGCTAGTAGAACCATCGTGTAAGTAAAAACAAAACACAAAACTGGTGTTCTGTGAACTGTTTCCTCTGGGGTAGGTGGTTCTTTCCCACTACTTTCTTTCATGTTCCTTGTTTGTTTTCTGCACATCTGGGCTCCTCCAGTGCCTGCTGACAAGAACGAAGGCCCGGGCGATTATGCTCAATAGATTGGCTTTCTTCTGCCGTTGCTCTTGTTTTGTGTACATAGATTTTGTCCCCCCGTAGCCTACCTCTGACTGGTGTGCGCATCAGGAGGCAGGGCCTACTGCCTGGTAGACCTTGCTATGGAGCATTGGGCAGGGATTTTCTTCAGTACCTGTGAGATCTGTGCTCCTAGATGCCATCACCTGCACCTGCGGCCCCAGCTGTCCCCACACAGTCATGTCTCCTTAGGGCGAAGCTCCTGGCCTCTGTTGTACAGAAAGCCTTGGCCTGTCCTGCATGTGGGTGAGAGAAGCCAAGCCCGGGGATCCCAGAGGAATCGACAGGCTGCTTCTCCATACCTCCAGCAGGCTCTCACTGTATGTTTGTTGAAATTGCCCCATCCTCAGTCCACTAAGAAATAAAAGAGCATCCATGTTCATGGATTGAGATTCCCACAGATGGCTGCAAATGTATTTGTCATCACTTGCTTGATCCCCTGATGGTATTGATAATTACACAAGGTCATTTCCAGACAGCGGCTACTGTTTCCATTGTGGAGGGGTTTTCTAAGTCTTCCGCACGTAAGAACAATTGTAAAGCAGTTTCTGAAATAGAAATCTATTGCAAATAATTTCTTTTAGCTGGACTTTAACCCTTGGGCATTTCGTTCTTTTATTTAAACAGATGATGCTGGAGGGTCTTGAAATCTTTAAAACCAGTAAAACCTGCAACTTGAAAACCAGCCTTCTGTAACCACAGTGCCCAAACGAAGAGGAATTCGTGGAGAACTCCACGTGGATCTCTGATTGCAAAACCTCACGTACACCAAGAGAGCCACATGGGCGTGTGGCCCTCAAGGCTGGGTGAGAGGGCTCCCCTGTGTGTTGAACTGTGCAGGAGGTGACGCGGACACACTTCAGGTGGACTTTGCAAGGACTGATGGACAGCTACCTCAGGGGCCAGGATCCATGGGAAGGGGTGGACCTGGTGTTCCCGTTCCCATCTGACAGGCTCTCTTTTGTCAAGGTGGTATTTTTTGTAATAAAAGGGGAAGAGTAAAGACTGTCCAAGCAACAGTAGTTGCCAAAGAGAAAATACGAAATAGACGCTTTTTTTTTTTTTTTTTTCTCACTGTCACCCAGGACAGAGTGCAGTGGCGTGATCTCAGCTCACTGCAGCCTCCACCTCCTGGGCTCAAGTGATTCTCCTGCCTCAGCCTCCCGAGTAGCTGGGATTACAGGCGTCCACCATCATGCCTGGCTAATTTTTGTATTTTTAGTAGAGTTGGAGTTTCACCATGTTGGCCAGGCTGGTCTCGAACTCTTGACCTCAGGTGATCCACCTGCCTCAGCCTCCCAAAGTGCTGGGATTACAGGCATGAGCCACTGCGCCCAGCGAAATAAACACATGTTATAATTTGCATGTGGAAACATGTTACTATAGAAAGCATTTTAAAGGTATGTTTGTTCCACTGTTAAATAGTAAAGAATGAATCCGCTAGTGAAAATGGTATGTTTTTAGGGAGAACAACTGGATCAAAGGGCTTCTTTGGAATTAGTTTTAGTAACTTCTGTTCCAAAGAAACACAGGTCTGATATTGCTAAGAACTGTGAAATCGGAGGAGCCAGAGGCCCTTTGCAGAAGTTCAGGCCAGCGTTGTGCAGGGCCACTGTGGCACTGACAACCAGGACAGCCCAAGTTTGAAAGACCAGGTTTCAAACATTATAAATTCCAGGCTTTGCAAGTCTGTTATTGTCTCTTAAAATTCTCTTCTATGGCCCATATTAAGGGAGTTTGCAGAGAGTGAGGGAGGCAAAACTTGAAAAGGGCCTGCAACACTTTAAACCTTCTCAGGTTCACCCACATGGAACGGCTGTGCTGGGTGCGCTGCTGGTGCCGGGGAACTTCTCTGACTGTGACACAGCAGCGGCTTCTGTGGTGGTTCATGAGTGGCCCTACGGTCAGGGGTTCTCTTTGGAAACAAACAGCCCTGCTTGGTTTCAGTTTGAGGCCACTTATCTTCAGTGTGACATTTCTTGCCAAGCCCTGTGACACTCCCCATTGATGACTCCCACAGGTACAGAGAAAGTTAAGAACAGGAAACAGAAGGGTAGAATGCAAAGGGAGGGAGATAAGCCCTGAAAACTTTTTTTTTTCTTTTTGAAGCATGGAAAACAAATCTTTTATGCCACTCCAGCCATAAATAAAATTTTAACTTCAACCCTGTGTGCTCAGTGTTTCTTTAGTTATGCCAAGGCTTGCTAGAATGCTATTTAGTGAGAATTTGCAGCTTGAGTTGCCACCCAACTGTGAAATCAACTAAATGATTACTTGAATGTGTTTAAATGTTTTAAAAAGCCAACATTATAAATTATTGTTTTAAATGTCATTTACTAAGTGCAGTCAGGGAATATCTGAATCTGAGAGCTGGCCAGACACAGGGTATAGCAGAATTACAGGCATAGAGGATGCTGTGCAGTAGGATGTAAAGCTCATTACAGCCCATTTTAAGAAAAGCTTTGTGTTCTCTGCTGGAGGACGCAGCCATGTTGCTGTACTACATGGATGTATCTAGTTGGTTCTGTTGTATGCTCGTTGTAGAATGTAAAGTTTATTCCAATGCGATTGATAGATTAGAGGCAACTCCAGCATAGTGTACTTGCTTGTGTATAGTTTAGTCAGTGAGAAACATCACATGAGGAGGCAACAAAGTTGGCCCTGCTGTTTACTGCCTCAAGCTAGAATAGCCATTACATTTAAAAATGGTTACATTTTAAGGAAGGGCAGGTAGCTGAAACCTGTAATCCCAGCACTTTGGGAGGCTGAGGCGGGCAGACCACTTGAGGCCAGGAGTTTGAGACCAGCCTGGCCAACATAGTGAAACCCTGTCTCTACTAAAAATACAAAAATTAGCTTGGCGTGGTGGCGTGCGCCTGTAATCCCAGCTACTTGGGAGACTGACGCAGGAGAATCACTTGAACCAAGGAGGCAGAGGTTGCAGTGAGCCCCGATCGCACCACTGCAGTCCAGCCTGGTCGACAGGGAAATTCCATCTAAAATAAATAAATAAAAAATAAAAATAAAATGGTTACATTTTAAAGTTATACAAGTACCTGCTAAGAACCTCCTTACTATCTCAACAAAGCCTGAATATGTACTGTGGCCCTTAAATTAGGTTACTGGGCATGCTCTGTTATATCAGAAATGACTGAATTTGGTGGGATCACTGATGGTCTGTCTGTAAGTCAAAGTTATGAAAGAGAACAGCCAAGTGCGGCGGCTCACGCCTGTAATCCCAGCACTTTGAGAGGCTGAGACGGGTGGGATCGCTTAAGGCCAGTAGTTCGAGATCAGCCTGGCCAATGTGGTGAAACCTTGTCTCTGCTAAAAATACAAAAATCAGCAGGGCACGGTGGCGGGTGCCTGTAGTCCCAGCTACTTGGGAGGCTGAGGCAGGAGAATTGCTTGAACCCACAAGGTGGAGGTTGCAGTGAGTAGAGATCGTGCCACCGCACTGCAGCCTGGGCGACAGAACGAGACTCCGTGTCAAAAAAGGACAAATAGAGTGGCTTCTGTCTGCAGTTCATAGAGGTCAGCTATCTCACCGTACTGGAAGTCCCCCCCTCAGGGAAGGAACCGAATCTTTTTGAGATTTAATTTCTTCCTCAGAGTGCATTCTGTTACTACATGAAACAGTGTTGTTAAAACGGATACATTTACTCAGGAGGCTACTCCTTGGTTAGCACTTGGGCCCAAAGTGGTCTAAAGTGGAAGCCCACCTCAGAATTTTCTTGTTCCTTTTTTTTTTTTTTTTTTTTTTTTGAGACAGTCTCTGTCACCCAGGCTGGAGTACAGTGGTGCAATCGCAGGTCACTGCAGCCTCCACCTCCTGGGTTCAAGTAATTCTCCTGCCTCAGCCTCCCAAGTAGTTGGGATTACAGGTGCACTCCATCATGTCTGGCTAATTTTTGTATTTTTAGTAGAGACAGGGTTTCACATTGGCCAGGCTGGTCTCGAACTCCTGAGCTCAAGTGATCCACCCACCTCAGCCTCCCAAAGTGCTGGGATTACCAGCGTGTGAGCTGCCGCGCCTGGCCTGTCTTGTTCCATTTTGAAGTGGAAATGAAGTGGTGAAAGTGCAGCTTTCCTGCACATAACAACGTTTGTAAGTAGAGAAGTCAGTTGTCACTTGAGAAACTCTGTATTCTTCAATATTTCTGTAACAGAAATTCTATTTAGAAGAATTCGGATTGCATTGAAACAGATATAATTCAATTTCACCATTAAAGTATTTTTTGGCTTCTAAAATTCTACATTGGAGACATCTGAAATTAGAACATTTTTTGATATTTTCAATACTAACATAGTTTCTCTGAAACCATTTCCCAAAAGCCAGGTTCAACAGTTTATTAACAATCTTATAACTAGTATGTTTAAAAACCAAAGAGTAGTTCCCTTCAGGATTACTTGGGTACAAGGCAAGATCAGAGTGAAGATGAAGCCGAATTCAAAATTTTTCTAACCAGACTAGCTTATTTCAAAATAGAAGTTAGAATTATAGTACAAAGTTGTATCTTTTGTTTGTTTTTTAAAAACTCATTTAACACCAGCTCTCACTGAAAACTTTCCCTACTAACTAGAAAGGGGTCTGAACACTCAACTGAAGTGAGCTACAGCCTCTTTAGCTACAGCAACTAAGGTTTCTCTTAAAAGGTGCACCAGGCTGGTCCCGCTTGCTCCAGACGTCGTCTGTGGAGGAGCTGTGTGAGTATTAGAGTGGAAACTGAACAGTGATCGGGAGCCCGCTGCAGGGCTGCCCCTAGCGGGACTCTCCGTGTCTCTTGTTGCTTTCTTGGCCTTCAGTGTCTGGATACTGAGAAAGATCTAGGGTCAAAATTCGGCTGAACATGCAGTCATCGTACTAAAATAGAAGACAGTTAAAAGTTCTCTTAATTAGGGAAAAAGTATTAAAGTAAAATAAGAGCCATTAGTGAGTCTAGAATTGCATTTAAAAGGAATCTTCAACCTAAAAAGATATCAGCATTTATATCGGTTGTGGGTTTTTTTGGTGTTATCTGGTAGGAGAATTTCCATTGCTCATGCATTATATTTCCAGGTGGTCCCCTAACATTCTGTAGGCACAGGAAGGTAAATTTTTACCTTTGCTTAAAGGAAAATTCAGGAAGTAAATCCTAACTGTCCAAAACCACATGACCTGAACTAGTGGCTCTACTCCATGAGTTCAGATTAGAATTTTCAATGGCTTGAGAAAGGTGTGTTCACATTTTAGAAGTTACTATACAATTTGGAACTTCTAATGTATTTCTTTGTTTTGTCCTCAGATACTTTTGGAGGATAAATGGTTCCTTGCTCTACCATAGTGCATTTGTTTTTGCTTAAAACACTGAAACATTACAGAAATAAGTATAATGTTAACAGTTAGTGTAAATTAACATGGACTGTTATTTCACAAAACAATACTTATTGTTCTGCAATTTTCCATTTGCTTTTTTCACTTAAAATATATCTTCAATCTCTATGTATTGTCTAGGAAAACACCAGTAGTTATTTTTAATCTTATTTGACTAAAAAATCATTTCAGCCTTAGACTCCATTTGGAAGTTTTCATTATGAAAGGAAAGCCCTGTGGCTGTCAGGGTCCTAAGGGAAGTTGGCAGTGGGTACACTCCTCCCCTCTGATTTGTCTTTACCTCAGGATAGATGCCGATCAGTGCGTCGGCTCTGGAGTAGAACTCTTCTTTTAGGGAGATGACTATCATCTGAAACTGGTCTTGAGTTTGCTCTTTGATGTAACTTGACACCTGGAAGAAATAAACACATTTCACTAGGAAGGAAAGGCCTTGCCTGGGCTCTGGGGACAGTAATTCTGCATGTCTCTGAGTCTGGACAAGGACTTATGCACCTTTCCAATAATTCAATAAATCCCTAACAACTGCAGAAATGGAAATAGATTCTAAAATGAGATAAACGTCATTAAACCTATGATCTAAAACTTTAAGAACATTTTAAAGAATAAAGCTCCAACTTAAGATACTGTGGTGTAAATAGGTAATCAGCCTTTATAACAAAAAAAAACTACCACTCGAAGTATTTTTTGAGGGTGAAAAAGGACTGGTATTTACACTTACAACCTCCAGGCCAGGCGCAGTGGCTCATGCCTGTAATCCCAGCACTTTGGGATCCACCCGAGGCGGGTGGATCACTGGAGGTCAGGAGTTCAAAACCAGCCTGGCCAACATGGCGAACCCTGTCTCTATTAAAAATACAAAAAGTTAGGCAGGCATGGTGGCAGGCGGCTGTAATCTCAGCTACTCAGGAGGCTGAGGCAGGAAAATCCTTTGAACCCGGGAGGCGGAGGTTGCAGTGAGCCGAGATTGTGCCACTGCACTCCAGGCTGGGCGACAGAGAGAGAGACTCCATCTAACAACAACAGCAGCAAAAATCCAAAATAATTTCCATCTTCCTATTTTGCCAACTCAAAGCCTGAAAGGAAAAACAGGGCAATTATGTATGTATTTGTAATCCATAATCAAGTCATTTGGTTAGAGGTGAACTCTGGTTCCTTAAGGAAGCTCAATTCCAAGGAAATGAGAAGTGCAAAATGGACTCAATAGAGATGAGTCTTGGTGAACAAACTACTCAGAACTTGGACAGTGATAAACCCCAAGAAAAGAAAAGCTACCAACAGTTTAACAAAGGTACTGCCAACTCCTGGGATTTCGCTGAGGGCCTAGAATGGGTCTTCTCCATGTGCACCAAAGATCCTGTGGACACAAGCTCTGGAAGTATTGGAATGGCAGCTTCCATTGAGGAATGAGTGGCCATGTTTTACATGAGAAAGGAAAGAACTGCTCTATGAGGCTGAATTCATAGAAGGAACTTCCAGTATTAGAGGCAATGGTAGTAGCCACTATGACAGGGCTGAAAAAAGGTCTTGGGCCCATAATAGGAAAAGAAGGGGAGACAGGATGCGAAGATGCAGGGCATGCATTTTTCCTGCAGAGTTACCTGTTGTAAATGTTGGGTACCCTGATCACAAGAGGGAGTGAAGGGTGCTTCATAGTTCCTCATACTACATAACTGCTCATACTCAATTCAGCAACGGAGTGTCAGAAAGATACGTCTCAAAGGGATAATGCAATTAAGAGGTTTTAGTACATAGGATGGGTACTAATAAGAGTCTTAAGTAAGACCTAGTACCTGGAGATGCCACCAATGCAAACATCTAATTTTTCCTCAAACATAGATACCTTAAATGCAGCCAAGAAAAGATAGCCACAAGATTTCCCCTCACAGAATGTGGGATATAAAGTGCCAAAATTATCCTCCTAAGGGGAGATTTCTCCCAAATGAGTCAGCCATGGAGTCCAGTCATTTGATGCACACTCGCTGGCATTCAAGAGACAACTCAAGATGTTCTTCTGTTCCTATGTTTTCTTTCCCCAGCTACCATGAAGTTTCTGGCAGAGACTTTTTGGGGGTATGGAGTTGATGTGATACTCTTGTGTATCCTGTGCCATGTTAAAAATGCAGGGCCTTCAAGAGATTTTCTCAGATGAATACAACTTGAGAAATGCCCAAAGACTACATTCATGCCATCAGAGGGTACCTCAGGTTGCAGCTACCCAGGCAATTCATGTGAGACTCAACAGAGTAAGAAACCAAGGTGGTCAGCTTCGGAGGTGCAAAACCTGCTGGGCAAGTACCCTGAGGCTGCAAACATCTCTCAGGCATGGGCTCCTTAACATCACTCACAAGGCCAGGTTATAAACCAGAATGCCAATTTCTTTCTTTTTTTCTTTTTAAATTTCTTTATAATAGAGGCAAGGTCTCACTATGTTGCCCAGGCTGGTCTCGAACTCCTGAACTCAAGTGATCCTCCCGCCTCAGCCTCCCAAAGTGTTGGGATTACAGGCATGAGCCACCGCACCTGTCCCAGAATGCCAATTTATAAATAAATGATGAGAAATACATATGTCAGCATGACCACAGCAGCCACCTTGTAAGCAGCCATTAATACAAAGCCTGGTCATTTCTAGAAGATGGATGGGCCTGGAATCAGAACCAGGAGACTCTAATTCACCCATCTCCAAGAATGAATGGCCCCAGTAGCAGAACCATGATACCGGGAACTCTGCAGGCCGATGCGACTCTTCCCCTGGGCAGTGTCAGGCACTGCCAGGATTTGCCTCCATCCTTTGTTCATGTTCCATAGCAGACCCCACTCTCACGTCCAAAATTCAATCCAGTCACCATCAAGATGTGTGGGCTGAGAGCCCAGCTCTTTCAGGTGCGCTCTGAGTATCTACCCACTGATCCTTGAGTGCTCACTAAAGTTTAACTCCTAAGTGTGAAACTGTTCCTTAGTTCTCTCATTCTCTCAAAGACTGAAAACAGGATCATGCTCAAGTACAGTAAATTGCTGGATACATTTTGATAGAACTGGGAGGTAGGGCTGGCGTGGTGGCTGACGCCTGTAATCCCATTGCTTTGGGAGGTTGAAACGGGTAGATCCCTTGAGCCCAAGAGTTCGAGACCAGCCTTGGCAACATGGTGAAACCCCATTTCCAACAAAAACACAAAAATTAGCCAGTCTCATAACCTGGTCTCAAAATAAATAAATAGATTAAAATTTTTTAAAAAATGGGAAGGTAGGATTTTAAACTTTAATTCTTTTGGAATTTATTTAGAGATGGTACTCTTGGACTTTGTAAGTGGAGACTTAACAAGGCCCTGCCACAGGGCCTATTAGGGGTTCTCTAACTCCCAATATCTAGATTTGGTGAGAAACCTGTTATGCCAGCAGTAACACTGTTGATCAAGTACAGTGATCCTCATTTGACCCCCATGTTGATTGCCCCATCAACTCTGGAAGGTCCCCTAAGCTTTGAACGAAAACTACCCTGAATCAACTTGTTTCAGATATTTATCTTAGATTTTAAAAGGACTAATTTTGTTTTTTGTTTTTTCTTTTTTCTGGAGTACAGTGGCACGGTCTCGGCTCACTGCAATCTCTGTCTCTCAGGCTCAGGTGATCCTCCCACCTCAGCCTCTTGAGTAGCTGGGACCACAGATGTGTGCCACCATGCTCAGATAATTTTTTTTTTTTTACACTTTTTGTAGGGACAAGGTCTCCTTATATTGCCCAGGCTGGTCTCAAACTCTTGGACTCAAGCAATCCACCCGCCTTGGCCTCCCAAAGTGCTGGGATTACAGGCATAAGCCAACAAGCCCAGCCTACAATGAATGATTTTTTTATTTTATTTATTTATTTTTTTGAGACAGAGTCTCACTCTGTTACCCAGGCTGGAGTGCAGTGGCACAATCTCGGCTCACTGCAACCGCCGCCTCCCGGGTTCAAGCGATTCTCCTGCCTCAGCCGCCTGAGTAGCTGGGATTACAGGCGCGCACCAACATACCCGGCTAATTTTTGTATTTTTAGTAGAGACGGGGTTTCACCATATTGGTCAGGCTGGTCTAGAACTCCTGACCTCAGGTGATCCGCCTGCCTCGACCTCCCAAAGTGCTGGGATTACAGGCGTGAGCCACTGCGCCCGGCCCAGGGACTGATTTTTAATGAGCATTTTCTATTGCTTGCCTCACATGATCCTTGAATTGTAGACAATCTATTGAAAATGAAAAGCAGAAACTTACTTTGCCTATGTTAGTATTGTCTAGGGCTGCATCCACTTCATCTAAAACAAAGAATGGGGCAGGACGAAAACTAGAAAAAAATTACAATCAAGTAAGTTACAATTTTCTATCTGTTTTATAAAAGACTTGGAGGAAAAGATTAACAGTATTCAGAATAAAAACAACACACTCTTTTGGATATTTCTAAGTATTTGGTGACCTCTATGTTACTAAATCCAATGCTCAGTTATCAGTCCACATGTATGTGACCTATGCAAGGAGTATTTGGGGTTGGTCACTCCCTCCTCCTTGAAATACTGCTCTGTGACTTGCAGGGGGACATAGTCTACTTCCCCTCAGCCCCTGCAGAGTCTGCTGAGAACTCTTCATCTCTGTGCTTATCTAATCAACTCCCTTGGTGATTAAATCTGGCCTCGGGGTTTTAAATACCACCCAAATACTGATGGCTCCCACCCTTCTACCAATAACTCTAACCTGTCTCCTGAATTCTCACCTCAAATGTCCAACTATTTTCTCTACAATTCCATGTGGGTGTCTAATACATATCTCAAACTCATCTCAAACTCATCTCAAAGCAAACTTCTCCCCTGCCCTCCAAACCTGTTCCCTCCTGTGGTTTTCTCCATCTCGGTTAATGGCAGCTCTTATTACTCTAGTCGATTAGGTCAAAACCCACAGAGCCATCCCCTTCACATCTCTTCCTTCACACCCGTACCTGTCAGCAAATTCCGTCTGCACAACCATATCCTCTCACCCTGGCCCAATCACCATCGCTGTCTTTCACCTTGATTGTGACCAGTCTTAGCCCTGTGCCTGCCACTGCTGCATACAGTCTATTCTCCATCCATGCTAGGCTCACTCTGGCCTTGGAGCCTTTTGCACTTGCTATTGCTGATCTCTAAGAACATTCCTCCCTTAGCTGTCCACATGACCTGTTCCATTTATTCCTTCAAATCTTTGCTCAAATGTTACCTTCTGAAACAGACCTTCCCAGATGACTCTTTAATATTGCTAACCACTTCCCTGCCACTCACCATCTCCATTCCCTGCTTTTTTTCTCTACAGAACTTGTCACTTTCTAATGTTCTCTATATTGGGTAATTAGTTTACTAATTTACCTTATTTATTATCTGCCTTCCCCAACTAAAATGAAGTATCTTCAAGGCAGGCGTTTTGTTTTGTTCACAGCTGTCTCCCCACTGCCTGCAGCAGCACCTGATACACAGTAACTAGTAAGTATCTGTTGACTAAATGGATGTGGGTGCCACCTAGTCTGATTCTGCTCAGATTACTTGTTCAGAGCAGGCCTCCAGCTACTATGGTTTTCTCTTTTCCTTTCCTGTGGCAGCCTATTCCTTTTCCTTCTAGAGACCAGTAAAAAGTTGTCAAACTCTTGTATGTTTTTGTTCCTGGTCATGGAAATAGAAAAGCAGCAGCATCTATATTTTACTGATTGTATTATATGTATATTTTTTGAGACAGAGTTTTGTTCTTTCACCTAGGCTAGCGTGCAGTGGCGTCATCACAGTTTATTGCAGCCTCGAACTCCTGGGCTCCAGCAATCCTTCCACCTCAGCCTCTGGGTAGCCGGGACTACCGACATGTGTCACCACATCTGGCTAACTTTTTTCTATTTTCTGTAGACACGGGGTCTCACTATGTTGCCGAGGTTCAGCATCTATACTTTAGATCTTCATCTAATATTCTGAATGTTGAAAGAGGCTAATTGCCTTAATTGTAAATAACTTTTTATTTCTTGATTTGTTTTACAAAGAAACAGTTCCACCACCATCAGTGGAAATAAGGAGATTAAATACTTTTATAGAAGAAATACTTCAACATTCTTTACTAAGTAGCAGATCTCTGAATATTGACTAAGAAAATAATATACAAATTGGGATTTTTTTCAATCCTGATGTCACCTCTAGCCATTCCAAATATTTTTTCTTTCTAAAATGGAATAGTAGTAGCTATTGATAATAACAGAAATTGAATAAAAATCTGTCACTAACTAGCTGGGCATGGTAGCACGTACCTGTGGTCCTGGCTACTCAGGTGACTGAGGCAGAAGGATCACTTGATCTGGGAGTTTGAGCCTAGCCTAGGCAACATAGCAAGTCTCTGTCTCCAAAAAAAAAAAAAAAAACCCACTAAAAATCTGAATTCTCTCTTAGATTTTCTGTCTAAAGTCTAAATTGTTGTAGGCCTAAAACATAATCTGAATTGTCTGGCTGAAGAAGATAGTTTTGTATCCCATTTGCTAAATATTAATAAAGACAATAGTTAATATATCTTCTGTAGGAAGGTCCCCTTGGCTTCTGCCCTATATGAAAACTGAATAGCTTTTGTGACCTTACCTGTGCACGGCAAACAGGAGAGCCAAGGCGGCCACACACTTTTCTCCCCCTGACAAATTGTCCATTGGCATAAACCGTTTGCCTGGGGCCACACAGTTATAACTAATTCCCTCCAAGTAAGGTTCTTCAGGGTTCTCTGGGCTAAGAAATGCCTGAAACACATATGTTTATTTAGCAATATCAGAAAAGCAACTGATAAAGTTCAACTTGGAGTTTAACTGCAAAATATTCTATTGGTTAGCTTTTCTCCAATTTTGATGGAAAACTACCAATGCCTATAAATAATGTATTTAGTTCTACATGTAATCACAGAAAACAGGGTTGTCTGGATAGGCGGTAGATGGAAAACACTCTAACATACCCAGGGATCAGCCCTTTCCACCAGACTGCCAGTCAAACCTCAGAGGCACCTGCCACAGTCTTACAAAACAGTCTTCATGCAATTCGCTCACTGATATATTCATCAAACATTTACTGAATACCTATTATGGGCCAGGAACTGTAGATACAGAGATGAATCTTGTTCTCAAAGAGTTAGGCGTGGTGGCTCACACCTGTCATCCCAGCACTTTGGGAGACTGAGGCAGGCGGATCACTTGAGGTCAGGAGTTTGAGACCAGTCTGGCCAACATGGTGAAACCCTGTCTCTACAAAAAATACAAAAATTAGCCAGGCTTGTTGGTGTGTGCCTGTAATCCCAGCTACTTGGGAAGCTGAGACACTTGAACCTGGGAGGCATAGGTTTCAGTGAGCTGAGATCGCACCACTGCATTCCAGCCTGGGCAACAGAGGGGAACTCTGTCTCAAAAAAAACAAAACAAAAAAAAAAGGAGTTAATGGGTTTAATCTTACTTTACTGAAAATAAGTTATTTTCAGTTGAAGTTCTAAATATCTGATCCAGGATCACCTTTTAGTCATAAAAGAACATGAGAAAACAAAAGCAGAAGAGGTACGTAAGCCCCGACCTACATCTTCATTTCACATTCAATTCCACGAGTATTTGCTACGGATATTGATAATGGAATGGGAGTGGTTATCATTAAAAGGGTCATATCTGAATTTGAACCCTGTCTTTAGTTCTTTACCTCTCTTTTGTTACTCTGGTCAACTCCACAGATGAACCACCTTCCCAGGATCCTCTAGTATTCCACATTTACCACAGAAAACAACAGTTCTATAAAATCAAATTAGTACCATACTACAGAATTTTGGAACTAAAAGAGAATTTGGAAACCAAATGATTTAGTACATTCATTTTTCGGATGAAGAAACAGACCCAGAGAGGTTTTGACTTGTCCATACTGAATAGTGTGGAGTGAACGGGATCTACAATGCAGGTCATTAGATAACCACTCTTCATGAACTGACTTTGCCCCATGAGTGAGTTGCTCAAATAATGTGGCAGCGGTTATTTCCCACCAAAAAAAAAAAAAAAAAACCACCACCAGTAACACAGATTTCCCACTAGTATTGGAGGATGAAAGATACATACTTGGGCGCTGTTGTTTCTGCAGAGCTTCTTGTAGATTTGATCAATTGAGACTGAGACATGTTCAAAACACCGGGTGAAAAGATCATATCTCCTTTTTTTCACTTGTTCAAACTCTTGCCTACACATTCTGGCTTCCTTTCTGCTGGCCTCAAAAGCTAAGAGAGAATCAATGTTCTTTATTTTAGAGACCACTGAGGAGGTTCTTTTACTTAAACTGTAAAGCATAAAATATTTTTAAAATTGGATTTGAGTTTGGATCTCTTGAGTAAAGTTACCTTCAAAATACCTAAACTACTATTAATTCCAAGAGACTAGCTCTTAGAATTGATGAGTCTCTTTTCCAGTAGGGCTAACTGCTAAATAATATTGACAAGTTCTGATAGGGTATTTATTTATTTATTTATTTAGAGATGGAGTCTTGCTCTGTTGCTCAGGCTGAAGTGCAGTGGCGTGATCTCGGCTCATTGCAGCCTCTACCTCCCAGGTTCAAGTGATTCTCCTGCCTCAGCCTCCCGAATAGCTGGGACTACAGGCGTGTGCCACCACACCCAGTTAATTTTTAAAATATTTAGTAGACACAGGGTTTTACCATGTTGACCAGGCTGGTCTTGAACTCCTGACCTCAGGTGATCCACCCACCTCAGCCTCCCAAAGTGCTGGGATTACAGACGTGAGCCACCGCACCCAGCATGATAGAGTATTTATTATGTCAATTTTGTTGGTGTGAAAAAAATATATGTGTTTTAAAATCACCAATAAACTTGGTTTTAAATTAAAGCAAAACACTTCAAAAAGGAAACAATTAATGATTCAGTATTAAAAGTACACATTAATATAAGACCACAGAGGAAAAAATCTACAACAAAAAGGGACAACAGAGGGGAAACTGTTGGCAAATGTTATAGAAATCAAAACACCCATGAATATAATCTTGTTAGTGACTAAACTCAATTTTACCATCTGTGGATTCTTGAAACTTGTCTCTGACAGTCTTTAAGTTCTCTAGTGCTCGCAGGTTTGGGGCTGCTGTTTTCAGTAAGATATCTTCCTGGGATGCTACTTGCTGCCGTAAGAGCCTAAGGTGGGCCTCAACTTCTTGATCAGACTGTAGAGCCTATTATGGGCAAAGAACAACACTGACTGGCATGGCATGCCTTCTACATCCAGCAAGGTAGGGTGTGTGTGTGGCCCTTCGCCATCTGGACCCCCCAGGTCTTGTCATCCACTCCTTCTCTCCCCAAAGCCCTCTCTGAGCCCGGGAGGTGCAGTCCTGCTGCAATACTTATAGCTTCCTGAATCGGCTGTGCTCTTTTCTTGGAACACATTTCGGCTCATTTTTTTAATCTGGCTAAAAAGCAACAATTTATACTTCACCTTCATTTATTTAAAAATATTCATAATCTACTATGTATTACACTGAGGATTCAATGATGGAAGCTATTCAGTCTTTGCCTTTAAAGACTCACAGGGAAGTCAGACACATTAACTGGATTAAAAATTTTTTCTAAGAGACAGGTCTCACTCTGTTGCTCAGGCTGGTCTCGAGCTCCTGACCTCAAGCAGTCCTCCCACTTCCCGAGTAGCTGGGATTTAAACCGGCTTTTACAGTGGGGTGAAAAGACTTCTGACAGGGCAAACATAGGTACTACAGGGCAGGGAGAGGGGATCCAATCCAGCTAGACAGGTTAACACTTAAACCTGGTGCGAGTGATGAAGAGAAAAAGTAGCCACGCCCTTCCAGAAAATCTTTTTTTTTTTTTTTTTGGCCACAAATACAATCAGTGTACAAAAAGTAGGCCGGGCATGATGGCTCATACCTGTAATCCCAGCACTTTGGCAGGCCAAAGTGTGTGGATCACCTGAGGTCGAGTTCGAGATCAGCCTGACCAACTTGGTGAAACCTCATCTCTACTAAAAATACAAAAATTAGCCGGGCATGGTAGCAGACACCTGTAATCCCAGCTACTCGGAGGCTGAGGCAAGAGAGTTGCTTGAACCCGGGGGGCGGAGGTTGCAGTAAGCCGAGATTGCGCCATTGCACTCCACCCTGGGCAACAAAGCAAGACTCTGTCTCAAAAACAAAACAAAACAAAAAACAAAACAAAAAAAGTCTAACAAAATATATTAACAGCATATGAACTGAAAAGATGTGGTGGATATTGTTACTCAGCATCTGTTTCCATTTTTTCTTTTAATGCAGCACATGCTTTTGACCAGGTAGATCCACTTCTCCCTCCTGGACCCCATGTACTTAGACTGAGAGGCAGGGCCTGCTTGGTTTAAGGTAAAGTTCACCATCCTCCTCCCTCTACAGTGATTGGTTCAGCAATGAATATGTGACCCCATTCAGGCAACTGTGATGAGGGGACAATTGCTAGGGCTTTGTAGGTAAAACCTTTCTTCAGTTTTAGAAAAGCATGTAAACCAAAGAGTATCTGAGATAGGTCTCAGTCAGTTGAGTTTATTTTACCAAGGTTAAGGACATGCCCCAGAGAGAAGTCTGTGCCTTTCTCGAAAGATGATTTTGAGGGCTTTGATATTTAAAGGGGAAAAGCAGGCAGAAGCAAGAGGAAGTATATGGTCACATCACTGAATCCATATGTTGCAAGAGAAAAGTAGGTAGGAAACAGTCAATTATGTATTCACCTCATGCTCAGTAAATTAGCACTTTACCATAAGACGAAAAACCACAAATATCTCCCCACGGAGTCTCTACCTGGGGAGATAATTTTTTTTTTTTTTTTTTTTGAAACCGAGTCTCTCTCTGTCACCCTGGCTAGATTGCAGTGGCACAATCTTGGCTCACTGCAACCTCTACATCCCAGGCTCAAGCAATTCTCCTGCCTAAGCCTCCTGAGTAGCTGGGATTACAGGCACATGCCACTGTGCCTGGCTTTTTTTTTTTTTTTTGCTTATCTGGGAATCAAACAAAAACTTGC
>NW_012102698.1:3164894-3174054 GCF_000951045.1 Mandrillus leucophaeus
GTGGAGACAGGGTTTTGTCATGTTGGCCAGGCTGGTCTCGAACTCCTGACTTCAGGTGACCTGCCTACGTTGGCCTCCCAAAGTGTTGGGATTACAGGCGTGAGCCACCACGCCTGGCCTGATACTTAATTTTTTATATGTAGCTCTCTGCTTAGGAACAAAAGGAAAGGCAGTTTTTTGCATGACTCAGCTTTCAGCCTAATTTCTTTCTCTTGGTATAGTGAATTGGGGTCCAAGTTTTCATTTTCCTTTCACTAGTACCACTACAAAAGACAGCTTCTTTCTTCTCTGAAGGTTGCAGCTGTGTGGCCTGAAAGCCAAGAATATGCGCTCATTTTGTCTTCAGGAGAGAAGCAGCTTCAGAATGAAGCCAACGCCCAAAGACATGTATGGCTACAGGGATGACTGGGAAACAGAGCCAGAGCTGCTCAATTAAAGGCATGAAATTAAGTTAAATTAAAGCTGGAGTCCAGCTCTGTGCTCTGCAACTGTGAAGGGTGTGCCACACCATCACCTACAATCCTGAGAGAGGCCTGTGTCTACTGAGGGTACTGCAGTGGGATGCCAGCAGAGCAAATTTGGGATGCTGGAGTAAGTAGTTGGTTACTTTTGTTTATTGAAGGACTTCTCAAAAACTTTAATATACATTGTGAATCTCTTCCCTTCCCAAGAAGGGAAAAGACTTTCTCAAAAAGTAACCACAGAAACTTTTCTTATTTGGCTAGACATTTCATGATACCAGTGTTCTACACAACACAGTCAGAAATGCTGACATAAACATTTTTTAAAGTAACCAATATATTTACTGCTATTTTGTGATAACATGATACAATAAATACATATTTGGTTTTCATCCCAGTTCTAGGCACAGCATACCTAAAACATTTGCAATTTCCTGAGTGGTAGGAGTGAGAGGGGCATCTTTTATTATTCATGATAAGCCCCTTTCAATCATACCTAATGAGCTGACTGTTGGAAGATGGGGACTATTGCAAGAGGAACCAACCAGGTGATTGGAGGGCTGGAACCTTCAGTCCCTCTTCTCTAAGGAGATGGGGGAGAAAGGTTGAAGATTGAGTCTGGATCACCAATTGCTCATGATTTATTAATCATGTATGTAATGAAGCTCCCATAAGAATCCCTAAACAGTGGGTTGTGAAGAGCTTCCAGGTTGGTGACCACACAAGAGATGCTGGGAGGGTGACAAGCCTGGAGAAGGCATGAGATAGGGCATGGACCCTTTCTCATACCTAGTCCTATGTATCTCGTCCATTTGGCTGTTCCATGAGTTGTAGCCTTTAAAAATGAACTGGGTAATGTAAATGAAGTATTCCCCTGAGTTCTATGAGCCATTCTAGCAAATTATCAAATCTGTGGAAGGGGTTGTGGAAACTCCTGATTTACAGCCAACTGGCCTTGAGTCTGGGAGGCCTGGACTTGTGATTGGCATCTGAAGAGTGGCCAGTCTTGTGGGACTGAGCCATGACCTTGTGGGATCTGATGCTAACTGCAGGTAGACAGTGTCAGAATTGAACTGGATTGTAGAATACCCACTTGGTATTCAAAGAATTATAGAGAACTGCTTGGTGTGGGAGAGACCCACAATTTGGTGTCAGAAGTTTCATGATTATACTGTTTTTCCTTTGTATATTTCTTTCAAAACCATTAGGAAATCTTTTTTAAAAAAAACCTAAATTCTATCTTCCAAAAATGATTCTGTAATATTTAAATATTCCATATTACTGTGAGTGATAAACAACAGAAAGCTTTCCATTACCTTCAAATCCTCATTTAGAGAGCTGTAGTCTACTTCGAAGGCTTCTTCTTTTTCATAGATATCAATTGTTGCCTGGGTACTTTCTGCTTCAGTTCCCATCTGAAAAATACGTGAACACATGCATTTGTTGATTAAGTTTGTTGTCTTATATGGGAGTGGTTCATGGCACTCCAACAGCAATTACAATAGTAACATCAAAGATCACTTATCACAGATCACCTTAACAGATATATAATTTAAAAAAAAGTTTGAAAGATTTAGAGTTATCAAAATGTCACAGAGAGACCCAGAAAAGTGAGCAGATGCTGTTGGAAAAACGGTACCAACAGACTTTCTCAACATGGGGTTACCACAAACCTTCAACTTGTAAAACAAAAACAAAAACAAAAAACCCTGCAATATCCGTGAAGCACAATAAAATGAGGCATGCATGTGTATGGGAGGATGTGCATAGGTTATATACCAAAACTATGCCATTTTAGGTAAGAGACTTCAGCATCCTCGGATTTTGGTATACATGGGGGATCCTGGAACCATCCCTGTGGATACCAAGGAATGACTGTACTTCCAGCCAATCTAAAATGTTCTGTATAATCCAAATGTGGTGAAAAAGAAAGAAAAAAGGCCAACAGGGAAATGTTAGTGAGGCTTGGTTTTATCTTGTGATTTCTTTGGTGTCCATTCTTGCCTCTTCCTTTTCCCTCACCACCTAGAGATACTCAGCAGGGCATGTTTCTTCTGAGAAGGACCTCAATACAACTGTTGGAGAAGGTGCAGAGCAAGAACCACCCCCTCCACATGATGTAAAATATTACGAGAGTCCAGGGAACCGCCTAAGCAGCAGATGATCTGTATACTGCCTGTGGCTCATTGTGCAAAAACATTCTTAACTCCAACAACTTTAATTCTCTGATTTCTCTTGGGTATCTAATATGTAGGTAAGAAACATGGGTTCATCCTGTGGCCCTAGTCCTCTGAGATGACAGTCATTTTGCCCTTTTTCCCTCCTAGGAGATGTCTTCACCATCCCTAAAGGGGCTACAGAACAAGAGAAAGAATAAGCAAAGGGCAATGCATTAAGTTCCACACAATGGCACATATTTTACAGTCATTTGCTAGAATACCTCCACTTCAATGATGTCATCCAGTGACCCGAACAAAAGGATTATCTCAATGTCTTGCACTTTGCAATCAAGCAGCAAGTTATGCTTCTCTAATCGTTTCTGTTCCAGAGAAGTTTGAGTAATTACAACTTCTTTTTGCAACTTCCCCACTTCCCTGTAATTACACCGATATGAAAAAGTAATTTTACTCATTATATAACACTGCACCAAGGAAGAAAAATGTATGCTATAAACTTATATGAAAAAAAGATTATTCCTGTGAGTGCTGTAAGTTCTAGAATCCTCTCACTGATGCTTGTAATTTAATTGTTAACACTCCTGAGAAAGGTCATGAATATACTCAGTTAATCTAAGGGAGCATTTTCCACTAATACATGTTACTGATTCAACCAAAGACAGTGCTTTCCTAGTTACTTTATTTTTAAATCTGAGCAATTTTTCAAGCTGCAATTCTCACTCAAATATAAGCTCCACATTTTAGACCTCAAACCAAGATAAACAGTCTCTTAGCAAAAGAAATCCCTTGCCAGGTAAGTCATATACACTTAATAATCTGGTTTCTTTACTACCACCACCACTAATGTAGTAATGCCTTCTATCTGAAAATAAGGGCTTGCGTTTTACTAATCGAAATGATGTGGGATTTTTAAAAGAACTGGAAAGAGGACCAAAAGAAAATGGAAAAAAGAAAAAAAAAGAAGAAAGTAAGAACTATGTATTTTTCAAGAATATGAAGGGAAAAAGAAAGTATTCTGTTTGGGCTGAGTGTGGTGGCTCACGCCTGTAATCCAGCACTTTGGAAGGCCAAGGGAAGAGTATCATTTGAGCCCAGAAGTTTAAGACCAACATAATGAGAACTCATCTCTTAAAAAAAAAAAAAAGGAGAATGTGTTCTATTTACACAAAATACAAGAGTTTTTAAAAAGCAAGAGTAAACAGACTTTAATTCCACTCCAAAATCTTAGAACTTTCTGGCCGTATCTTGAAACACTGAAGGTCTTCGAATAGTGAGAAAAATTGTGAAATGCCAAAAGGCTGAGCAAAAACAGAGAATTAATTTTGTCTAATCACTCATAGTTGTGTAAATCATGATGCATGACAGGAAAGCAAGTGTCATTTTGGTACAGGCCAGTCAATTCAAAGTGTCGTTGCCATCATCATGGCAAACACACAAGCTAATCTTATGCCAGGTACTGGTCTAAGTACCTGGCACAGGTACTTTTTTTTTTTTTTGAGACAGAATTTCACTTTTGTTGCCCAGGCTGGAGTGCAATGGCACTCTAAGTGCATATGAATATTAACATATGTAATATTTACAGCAATTCTGTGAGGTAGGCACTATTACTATCTTCATTACTGATGAGGAAATTAAGGTATCATATGTAAACAGCAGAGCTGGGATATGAAACCAGAAATTGTGGCTCCAAATTCTATCTCCTTACTCTCTACGCTATCTTGCACAGACTAGAGGGAATCTCTGTACAATAGGAAGACAGAAATGTCAAGGTAGAATTAGGGTAAGGGACTCTATACAGGTTCATGTTTTCATCTAACAAAAATAACTATTTGTTCTACGCCAGGAACAGTGGCTCATGCCTGTAATCCCAGCACTTTGGGAGGCTGAGGCGAGCAGATCACTTAAGGTCAGGAGTTCGAGACCAGCCTGGCCAACATAGTAAAACCCGGTCTCTACTACAAAAGAAAAATATACACACACACACACACACACACACACACACACACGCCGGGTGTGGTGGTGTGCTCCTGTAGTCCCAGCTACTCGGGAGACTGAGGTAGGAGAATCACTTGAACCTGGGAGGCAAAGGTTGCAGTAAGCTGAGATCATGCCACTGCGCTCCAGCCTGGGCAACAAAGGGAGACTCCGTCTGAAGAAAAAACAAAACACCATTTGCTCTAAACAATTAACCACCTCTCCTGGTTTAGAATGTTTGAAAAAAATTAGAATGTCTGAAGGGTGTGATGTGAGACTAAGAGCAACAAAGAGCACATATTCAAATGCAACTCATTTAGTATATTTCAGATAGTTGGTGTCCATGTTTAAAACTCTGACTAGGTCTTTCAAACTGATGAAGTCTTAATTACCTATCAACAGCCAGAAACTTCTTCCGTTCCTCTTCAATTTGAGTTTGAACTTTCTCGGCATTGGAGTTCTGAGTGACACGTATGTCCTTAAGTTGCTGCTGCTTTGCCATGAGTTCATTCACTATCTGCAGACAGTTTTCTTCAGCCTGAACAGAGAGGATCTGTATTGTAGATTTACCATCTTCTATATTAATAAGGTAATTCTATGATCTTATCAATAACACCAAACCAGTTATCCTGAGATGAACCTTCTCACCCTATGTGCTACTTGACCCTCCATCATGGACGGTGACTCACATTCTATACTTTTTAGAAACTGGTGATCATTACCTGCCTTTGTCGTTCATTTTGCTATTGTTTTTTATCCTTCATTTTGAATTCATTCCTCAGCTCACTGCCATCTGACTTCTGTTCCCACTCTCCAATGAGAGTGTTTTTGCTATCATGATCTCTAATTGGGAATTAAACATTTTCCAGACTTTTATGTTTTTGACAGCCTTGATCATTTCCTCCTTCCTGAAACTCTGGGGCTTCTGTGATACCACCTCTTCTGGCTCTCCTCATAAGCTAAGTGACCATCTTCCAGATCCCATCGCTGCTCCACTGCTCTTCACTGCCTACCTCCCTGCTAGGGTGTCTCAACCATTCTCATGTGGTTTCAGTTTACTCCCATAAACCAGCAACTCCCAAATCTGTATCTTCAGCCTAGACTTCTCCCATTATCTACTCTTTAACAGCCTGCTGGAAATTGCCATCTAGACATTACATAGGCAACTCAAGCTCCACAGGTCCAGAATTTTCTCTCCTTAACCTGCTGCTCTCATTCACCAATCACCCAAGTTAGAACTAATGAGTCATCTGTGGCACCCCCTTGCCCTTCCTCCCATGCTGACAGCCAGCAAATCATAAAGCTCTGCTGATTTTACTTTATTTCTTTTTTTTTTTTTTTTTTTGAGACGAAGTCTCACTCTGTCACCCAGGCTGGAGTGCAGTGGCCGGATCTCAGCTCACTGCAAGCTCCGCCTCCCGAGTTCACGCCATTCTCCTGCCTCAGCCTCCCAAGTAGCTGGGACTACAGGCGCCCGCCACCTTGCCCGGCTATTTTTTTTTTCTTGTATTTTTTAGTAGAGACGGGGTTTCACCGTGTTAGCCAGGACGGTCTCGATCTCCTGACCTCATGATCCGCCCGTCTCGGCCTCCCAAAGTGCTGGGATTACAGGCTTGAGCCACTGCGCCCGGCCTAAGTATTTCTTAAATCTGTCCCCAACCCCTTCGATCACTAACAGGACCCTTCAGGAGATCGCAAAAGGTTTACCACATGAAGGAAGTCATAATTTCAATGAAGAAGCACTTCAGCCACCCATTATTAATTACCTTCTTTAGGTGATCAATATCTTCACTACCTTTCTGGATAGTTTCTTTTAATGTGTTCATCTTATTCAGTTTCTTCTTAAGGTGATTGCGACTATACTCAAGTTGAATATTAAGCCGAGTTTTTTGTTTTTCAAATTCTAATCTAGTATAATAAAGTCAAGCATTACAAGTGTTAACAGAAAACTTTGATTCCTTCTTAACTTTTTCTTATGGGAAATTTCAAACAAATATAAAAATAAAAGGAATACTATAATGAACCCCCAAGTAGCTGTCACCCAACTTAATAATTATCAATTCATGCTCATTCTTCTTTCATCTATAACTCCACTAATTGCCCCTCTTACCGCTGGCTTATTTGAAGCAAGTTCTAGACGTGATGTAATTTCATCTGTAAATATTTGTGTATGTATCTCTGGAAGTGAAATGACTTTTAACTCATAACCATAAAGTATTATGGCTAAAATATAATTCATTAATATCAAATTGCTGTCACTGCCAAATTTCCTTTTTAAAAATTTTCTTTTAGTCTGGGTGCAGTGGCTCATGTCTGTAATCCCAGCACTTTGGTAGGCCAAGGTGGCAGATCACTTGAGATCAGGAGTTCGAGACCAGCCTGGCCAACATGGTGAAACCCCACCTGTACTAAAAATACAACAATTAGCCAGGCTTGGTGGTGTGTGCCTGCAGTCCCAGCTACTCAGGAAGTTGAGGCAGTAGGAACTGCTTGAACCCGGGAGGTGGAGGTTGCAGTGAGTTGAGATCACGCCACTGCACTCCAGCCTGGGTGACAAAGCGAGTCTCCATTTCAAAAAAACAAAAACGAAAACAAATACAAAAAAATTTCTTTAAAAAAAAAAAAGAAAAATTGGTTGTTTGAATCAGTATCCACACATTGCATATGGGTATGTTTCTTAAATCTTTTATAATCTACAGATTTCCTCCCCTCTTTTTCTTTAAATTATAATTTATGTGTTATTCTTGTTATTTAGTCTTTTCAAATTATTATTATTATTATTATTATTATTATTTTTTGAGACGGAGTCTCGCTCTGTTGCTTAGTCTGGAGTGCAGTGACACGATCTCAGCTCACTGCAACCTCCGCTCCCTGGGTTCAAGCAATTCTCCTGCCTCAGCCTTCCTAGTAGCTGGGATTACAGGTGTGTGCTACCATGCCCGGCTAATTTTTGTATTTTTAGTAGAGACAGGGTTTCGCCTTGTTGGCCAGGCTGGTCTCGACTACTGACCTCAAGTGATCCACCTGCCTCTGCCTCCCAAAGTGCTGGAATTACAGGCGTGAGCCACCGCGCCTGGCCCAAATAACTATTCTTATATAAACACCAAACTTGGGAACTTTCATTTCTACTGTGCAGCTTCATAAACTCCTCATAAAGAATTCCATTATCAACTGTAGCTCATCCCTCCATGCTCCACCTACCCCTCTACACACCCTGCTAACAGAATCAGTTGTTCAAGAAACACTAAGTACCTCTACACACCCTGCTAACAGAATCAGTTGTTCAAGAAACACTAAGTACCTCTACACACCCTGCTAACAGAATCAGTTGTTCAAGAAACATTAAGTACTAACAGATATTGTGCTAGATACTGCTAATACAAAAACAACTATAACAATTAAAACATTAAAAACTATTTAATGAGAGGTTACTATATACCTGACACTGTTATAAAAGTTTTTACATGAATTAACTTACAAGTTGTAAAACTCTCCTAGGTCAGTAATACTATCATCTTTATTTAACAGATGAGAAGATCAAGGAACAGAGAGTTAAGCAACTTGCCCAAGGCTACCCACTTAGTGGTAGAGCCAGGGATGACACACTCAGACAGAGGGACAACGAAATCCCTGCTCTTCATCCGTGACCACACTGCCTGTAGGAGAGGTTAAGAAATTTATTTGTGCCGCAGGAGGCAGACATACAGACGATGTAGAAGTGAAACACTTCTTCACTTGGCTTTAGGGCGTCACATTACCCTGGCTTTCCTTTCCCCTGACTAGCTGCTCTTTTAATGATTCTTTCTCATCTCTTCAACTTGCTAACATCTTGTAGGATCTCTTCTCCTTTTTTTTTTTTTTTTGAGATGGAGTCTCGCTCTGTTGCCCACGCTGGCATGCAGTGGCATGATCTCGGCTCACTGCAAGCTCCGCCTCCCAGGTTCACGCCATTCTGCTGCCTCAGCCTCCCAAGTAGCTGGGACTACAGGCACCCACCACCACACCCAGCTGATTTTTTGTTAGCCAGGATGGTCTCGATAGTCTGACCTCGTGATCTGCCTGCCTCGGCCTCCCAAATTGCTGGGATTACAGGTGTGAGCCATCGCACCCGGCCTAGCTGTTTCTTGATGAAATGAAACTCAGGCATAATTCCTCTAAATTATGAAATAGTAACTATTTTTATAAATATGTAAGCTTCTTACCAACATATAATACTTTTTTTTAATAAAAATACCTTTTTTGATCAATTTCTTGTTGCTGTTTAACACGTTTGTTCTCAAATTCACGAATATTTTCCACACCAATTTCTTCACAGAAGTGTTTGAAGATATCATCTTCTACCTTTTAAGTTATTTTTTAAAAACAGATTTAATAAGCAATTTTAAGAAATATATAATCTTTTTTTTTTTTTGAGACAGAGTCTCGCTCTGTCGCCCAGGCTGGAGTGCAGTGGCACGATCTCTACTCACTGCAAGCTCCGCCTCCCAGGTTCACGCCATTCTCCTGCCTCAGCCTCCCGTGTAGCTGCGACTACAGGCGCCCGCCACC
>NW_012102698.1:3174123-3214867 GCF_000951045.1 Mandrillus leucophaeus
AGGCGCCCGCCACCGCGCCTAGCCAATTTTTTTTTGTATTTTTAGTAGAGACGGGTTTCACCGTGTTAGCCAGGACAGTCTCGATCTCCTGACCTCGTGATCCGCCCGTTTCGGCCTCCCAAAGTGCTGGGATTACAGGCGTGAGCCACTGTGCCTGGCCAAGAAATATATAATCTTAAATATAAGTTTTTCCCTCCAAGATTTTCCTGAATTAGGCCAAAAACTAATCCCACCAAGCATTACTATATTCTGAGAAGCCAGTACTTTCTTTTCCTTTAAGTCCATAAATTATGCCCACCTACTTTCAAATCTCTTATTCAAAAAAACTAAGAAAGCTCATAACTGGCCTTATTAAGTGTTTTGGCTTTATGAGTGTTTAGTATAAAACTGGAAGAATTCCATTTACTTTAGACCCACCAAAATATAACATTCTACATAAATAAAGAAAAGATTCTTTATGTATGAGTAATACAATAGCACCTTTGCCAGTATAATAACAAGTGGAATGAGGCATAGAATTAAGAATGAAAAAGATTTGGAAAAACTAGAATGGGGAAATTCAACAAAGTGAAATTTAACCTCAATGTTTTAAAGCTCTGATTTTATGTATAATTATAAGATGAGAAAGACCTATTTTAAGAACAGGACATTTTAAAAACTTCCAGATTGTAGTTGAATATACATTAAATATGAATGTGATATGACTGATGCAGTAGTAAGCTACAATTAGCATGACTAGATAATCCAAGTCATGGAAAGTTACAGTTATAAACATAAAAACCCACAATATGCTGTACTGGCTAGGAAATATTTTGACATGCTCTGTTCAGGGGCATTGATAAACATCCAGAGGATGGTTACCAGAGCTGGTCTTAAATCCATGGTAATGTGAAATGAATAAAGAAACTAGGGCTATTTAACCTGGAAAAGAGATAACTAATTAGGAAGCACAAAAAGTATGGTTCCAAATCATGTGGTAAAGATCAGGCCTAAAAGCAATGGGTGGAATCAATAGAGTGGGGGTATAACAAATCACTTTCTAAGGATCAGAGATACCCCACAGTAGAATGAATTAAATCAGAAAGTTTCTGTCCCTTTATAAGCAGAAGCTAGGTGACCAAATTTTTATTGTCCTAGAGCCAAGTACTGTGCCTGACACAGAATAGGTGTTTTAAAAAGAACTACTGAGTGAATAAATAACTTTAAAAGATAAGCTGAATGACAGTTTTCTTTCCCTCACAGTATTAGGGAAGTGGGAGAAAAGAATGAGCCTATAATTTTCACAATGGGTAAGGAGAGGTTGGAGTGCAGAGGAGAGTAGGCACAGGTCATTGTCTCTTGAGGTGAGCAACAGAGGTTCTCAAAAAACACAAGGAAATTAATTTGGCAAACCAATAAAACTTAGCTTACAACACTGTTGTTTCTGATAGGGCACTGTTACCTATCAACCTTTGCTTTAGCATATATTTAAGAAGCCCTAAATCTAGTATCTGGTCTAGAACTACATATACCATTTAGGAATAAATATAACATTTATGACCTTATCTATCTTTTCTTGAAATTCTTTAATTCTTCGTTGTCGTTCCTTTATTCCTTCACTCAACATAGTACATTGAGACTCAATATTTAGTAGTTCACTTTGTAGCTGAGATTGTTCCTAACAACAAAAGAGAAAATTTTTTTTTAACATGGCTGTTTTAGCTTTATATAGTGAAGCCAAAAATGTGATAGGTATCTTTTAGAATAAAAGAAGAATCTATGAGATAAGATGAATTCACCTGGATAAAAGATTAAATACCACATAAATAATTAAGGGACTATAATATAATCTCAATCATGGGATAAAGTATCTAAAAATTGGCCAGGAGTGGTGGCTCTAATCCTTGGGAGGTCAAGGTGGGCAGATCACCTGAAGTCAGGAGTTTTGAGACCAGCCTGGCCAACATGGTGAAACCCCATCTCTACTAAAAAAATACAAAAATTACATGCCTGTAATCCAGCTACTCAGGAGGTTGAGGCAGGAAGAGCACTTGAACCTGGGAGATGGAGGTTGCAGCGAACAGAAACAGAGCCACTGTACTCCAGCCTGGGTGACAGAGTGAGACTCTGTCTCAGAAAAAAAAAAAAAGTATCTAAAAATTACATGGAGCTATATAAATGTAATTCCTGAAATTCTATGTCCTGGGTCAAGTGCCCAGCATATTTTATGTAAATCTATATTACCCGGTAAAAAGCAACAAGGTGCTTCTTTTTAATCATCTCCAGTTCATTTTGTGAATATTTGAGTCGTGTTTGAGTTCCTTGTACCAGGGTCTGTAATTGTTTCAAATCTGTTTCTTTGCGGAGTGTCTTCATTAAATCCTAAAAAGAAAGAAAAATATGAGAATATTTTATGATAGAAAAGCACTTTCACTTTTCAAAGTGCTTTCATATGTAATAATTCACTGATTTTTACATACCACCACACCCATGCCTTACCTCCCTTTCCTCTGATAAGAGACTGGGCAATTAAGTACATTAGTGATCTGGAGTAACTAAAACGCCATACAGCTTCCTCAAAAAAACTAACATTGCTTAACAGGAAAGAATTGGGAATGGAAAATGAAGAGGGGTGTGTATATTCCATCCAACACACATTAATGACATAAATAGGATCTTGTAATTGCCTTGTTTTTAGTGCATCTTTACCTTTTGGCTTGCCTCCCTCATTCCCTTCTTCTTTCACTCACCTTATGCCTCAACCAAATTAACTCCCTCAGACACTCCCTCCCATTGACTCCAGGGTTTTTTTTTTTTTTTTTTTTTTTTTTTTTTGAGACCGAGTCTCACTCTGTAGCCTAGCCTGGAGTGCAGTGGTGCGATCTCTGCTCACTGCAAGCTCCACCTCCCCGGTTCACGCCAGTCTCCTGCCTCAGCCTCCCGAGTAGCTGGGACTACAGGTGCCCACCACCACACCTGGCTAATTTTTTGTATTTTTAGTAGAGATGGGGTTTCATCATGTTAGCCAGATGGGCTCGATCTCCTGACCTTGTGATCCGCCCACCTCGGCCTCCCAAAGTGCTGGGACTACAGACGTGAGCTACTGCGCCCGGCCGACTCCAGGTCTTTAGATAAACTCTTTCAACCAACCGCCAAGCAGAAACTCTGAATCTACCTATAACTTGGAAGTGCTTTCTCCAACCCCAGCTCCCAGTTCTCCTCCCTTCTGGACTTAACCAAGGTACATCTGATATGTATTGACTGATGTCTTAAGTCTCCTAAAACATAAAACCAAGCTGCAGCCTGGTGACCTGGGACACACGTTCTCAGGACCTCTTGAGGCGGTGTCACGGGCATGTCCTTAACCTTGGCAAAATAAACTTCTAAATTGATTAAGACCTGTCTCAGATACTTTTGGTTTACAATAATATAGGGCACAAAATTACTTTCTCCAGATATGCTGATACCATTTATTAAATAATCTATCCTTTTCTCACTGAACTGAAACATCATTTTGCTGAACATTAATTATTAATTGTTAAGTATACTGGTCTCTATTTCTGGAGTTCCTGTTGTTTCATTAACCTGTTAGATACCTGTAAATAGCTATATCTTGAATTTAGTAAGATTACCATAACTTCTAATCTTGAGGCTTTAGGCAATCTAGTCCACAGGCAGTAAGGTTTTGGGAAAGGACTGTTACTGTCTTTGTTTCAAAGCTAAACTATAACCTAACTTCCTCCCAAAGTTAGTTTGGCCTATCCCCAGGAATGAACAAGGACAGCTTGGAGGTTAGAAGCGAGGTAGAGTCAGTTAAGTCAGATGTTTTTCACTGCCTCAGTTATAATTTTGCAATGGTGGTTCCATAACTTTAAATGATGACTACTGCAGTTTTCATAAATAATATAGGTAAATTATTAAAATAATTAGGCGAATGTGATGGGATAAATACTTATAGACAAACTCATAATTTGGAATCTAAAGTTATATTAAATAATAGATATTTCATTATTTGGGTATTTTCCAATAAAAATATATTGTAGGAAAACATTCTTAAAAAAAAAAGGGTGTCCATTTCAAAAAGGTGAACAATTTTTGTCTAATTCAAAGCTTATTTAAAAGTTATGTATAAAAACAAGGTAAAAGGAATCAGAAAATAAGAGAGAAGTAAAGAAAGTTATAAAAATAGAGGGTTTTTTTTTTTTTTTTGGTAAGAAAGCTTAAAGAGAAATAATTTTATATGAGAAAGAATCTTGTATGGTAAATTTAGTCCTAGAATAAAATGAATGGTTGTTTAAGAAAAAAGGATGTTCAGGACAAACCAGAAAGTTCAAGCATATCATGAATGGTCTGTGTAAATCACAATAAAAGGATTTATAGAAAAAAACCCAAAAAACTTTTATATGATCAAGTTGTCTTGTATTAAAGGGAAATTATAATGGTCTTTCTAGAGATTGGGCTTGATGTAAAAAAAATTATTCTTGCAACATTATATACAAATAATCAGGCCAAGTATATAATACAGCATTCAGTCCAACCATAACTTGTCTTTAGTAAAAACGGAAAATTGGAGAGAGAAAAATTATGTTTCAAAAACTAGTACACTTGTTGTTAGATTCTAGTCTTGCCTAATGTTTTTGAATTTTTACAGTTTGGACCAAATTCTAATTTTTCTTGGTTACAAGTCTTCAAAATAACGTTTTCAATTTTTCCCTTCTTTTTTCCCCATTTTTCCTAATGTGGAGTCACTGAAAACTAAGCTGTGCTTTTCGTAAAGCCCTACGAACTGAAGCTAGACAACTTAAATTTCAGAAGAAAATAACAGCAACCTATTTACGTACATAAGCCACTTTCATACCTGCCTGCTAATGTATGGACTTCATAGTAATGTGACCTATATCGATTTTCCAGGATTGTTGTTTCTTGTTGTTCTTCCTTCCTTCTCCTATTTTCACAGGACATGAGAAAATCAGCTTTCCTAGTAACTTGGAACCTACCTGTCTAGAAATAAACCATCCTAGCCATAAGAGATCACATGAAACCTGAGACCAGAGACTCATTTTCCTCTAAAATGCTTTCACCAAAAGATTTTTAAAAAGGGGGGAAATGTGAAAGGAAAATAAATCTTGGGGCTCCAAAATCACTAAGCTAAAAGGAAAAGTCAAGCTGGGAACTGCGTAGAGGAAACCTGCCTCCTATTCTATTCAGAGTCCCCCCTCTGCTCACCAAGATAAATGCATATCTGACTGCCTCCTTTGGAGAGGCTTCATCAGAAACTCAAAAGAATGCAACCATTTGTCTCTTATCTACCTATGACCTGGAAACCCCCTCTCTGTTTTGAGTTATCCTGCCTTTGCTTCCAGTTGTCTTGCCTTTTCCAGACCGAACAATGTTCATCTTACATGTTGATCGATGTTTCATTTCTCCCTAAAATGTATAAAACCAAACTGTGCTCTGACCACCTTGGGCACATGCTGTCAGGACCTCCTGAGACTGTGTCATGGGTGTGCATCCTCAACCTTGGCAAAATAAACTTTCTAAATTAACTGACACCTGTCTCAGATATTCAGGGTTCACACTTCCAAGACTACGTTGAATAGTGGTAACAGGTAACTATTTCTTGATTTTAACTAAAATGATTTCACTGTTTTCACCATTTAAGCAATTATTTCTGTTCAAGAGCTATTTATTTTATTTAAATAATTTCCACTAATTAGTCTTTTACTTAGTATTTTAATTAGGTCTGGCTGCTGAATTTTATCAAATGCCTTTTTTACACATGATGACATGACTTTTCTCCTGCCTTTAATTCATTAATATAATGGATTATGACGATCACTTAAACACCCATGTATCTGTGAAATAAATTCCATCGAGCCAGATGTATTATTTTACTACAGTGCTCAATTCTCTAATACTGACATTTTATTTAGATATTATATATTTATACTCATAAGGGAAGTCAGCTTTTAGGTTTTTTTTGTACTATATATTATTTTATATTAAAGTTATACTACCTTTATAAAATAAGCTGGAAAGTTTCCATCTTTTTTATATATTACATAAAACTAAGCTGTAAACTCATATGGTCTCAGAGGTTATTTTTGGTTTTTACTCGTGGTCAAACATACATAACATAAAATTTACCATCTTTACCATTTTTATTTGGCTAGTCAAGCACAGTTGTGAGATCTTTACCATTTCTAAGTGTACAGTTCAGTAGTGTTTAAATATATCCACATTGTGTGCAAGCAATTTCCAGATCTCTTCATCTTGCAAAACTGAAACTCTGTCTCAATTAAACAACAACTCATTCTCCCCTTCTCCAGCCACTGGCAACAACTGGTCTCCTTTCTGTCTCTATGAATTTGACTACTCTAGGTACCTCATGTTAGTGTAATCAGACAGTATTTGTCCTCAAGTTTCATCTATGTTGTAGCATATGTCAGAATTTCCTCCCTTTTTAATGCTGAATAATATTCCATTGTATGTATATACTACATTCTGTTTATTCATCTGTTGATAGACACCTGGATTGCTTCTACCTTTTGGCTGTTGTGAATAATGCTGCTATGAATATGGGTGTATAAATCTCTTTTTTGAGACCCTGCTTTCTTGTTTTGGGTATATGCCCAACATATTCACAGGTTCTGGGGTGACAAAAGAAAGAATTGCAGGATAATATGGTAGTTCTATTTTTAATTTTTTGAGAAGCCATCATACCATTTTCCATGATATGCTATATACCATTTTATATTCCTGAAGCCTTTTTTCAGTGTAGAGCACAGTGGCATTAAATATATATATATATATATTTTTTTCCTCACGCAAAACTAGTTTGCCATTAATCAATAATGGATCTAATTTTCAGCTCCTTAGTACAATGACTTTTATCCTCATGCTTGCTTTTCCTTTGGTGCAATATTGCTGCTGCATCTTGACTGCGTTGCAGTCAGGAGGAAGAAACGCAGAAGATAACACCAAAACTTTCACTTATATCTCACTGGCCAAAACTGTCACATGGCCAGCCCTAGCTACAAGGCAACTTGTGAAATTAAGTTGTTTTTATTTTTCACAATCTTGCAATAGAGTCTAGAAAGGAAGGAAACTGTGGATGGGGATTAGGCCAGCAAACCACACCACTGCCTACCTTTTCAAACATTTCACCTTTTTTCTGTTCAATCTTGGTAATTTATATTTTCTAAAAAATATCCATTTCTTCCAAATTTTCAATTTTTAAAACCATATAGTTATTCGCATGTAGGATTCTTTTAAAATTATTTTAATGTTTTCATTCCTGATCATGTATGTTTGCTTCTAGCTTTTTTTCCCCTTCATTAGGATTGCAGAGTTTATCTAGTCTTTCAAAAGCACTAGCTTTTAGATTTGCCCCTTTTCTATTTTGAGTTGTTTTCTACTAAATTAATGTCAGCTTTAAAAAAATTTCCTAGCCTGGGCATGGTGGCTCATGCCTGTAATCCTAGCACTTTGGGAGGCCAAGGCAGGCAGATCATGAGGTCAGGAGTTCCAGACCAGCCTGGCCAGCACGGTGAAACCCTGTCTCTACTAAAAATACAAAAAATTAGCTGGGCACAGGAGTGCGTGCCTGTAATCCCAGCTACTTGGCAGGCTGAGGCAGGAGAATTGCTTGAACCCAGGAGGCAGAGGTTGCAGTGAGCCGAGATCACCCCACTGCACTCCAGCCTGGGCAACAGAGTGAGACTCTGTCTCACAAAAAAAAAAAAAAAAATTCCTTGTATAACTCTTGTTATTTTGTGGGTATTCTAATTTCTTTTATTTTTAAATAGAGATGGGGTCTTATCATGTTGTCCAGGCTGGTCTCAAACTCCTGGACTCAAGTGATCCTCCTGCCTTGGCTTCCCAAAGTGCTGAGATTACAGGCAAAAGCCACCATGCCTGGCCAGTTGTTCTAATTGCTTTCCTTTTTTTTTTTTTTTTTTGAGACAGGGTCTCTTTCTGTCACCCAGGCTGAAGTGCAGTGACATGATCACTGCTCACTGCAGCCTTGACCTCCCAGGCTTAAGTGATCCTCCTGCCAAGTAGCTGGGACTATAGGTGCATGCCACCACTCCCGGCTAATTTTTTAATTTTTAATTTTTTGTAGAGAAGAGGTCTCACTATGTTGCCCAGTCTGTGGTTCCTCTAATTTTTCAAAAAGTGACTAATAAGTTCCCTTATATTTTTTCTTTCTTCTTTAGTAATGTAGGCATTACTTGATTACATCCTCTTGATGTAGCTTTTACTGTGTCTCAAAGATAATGGTAGGAAGTATATTCCTATTCATCATTTTTGAAATACTTTGTAATTTGCCTCTGGATTACTTCCTTAATTCCAAAACTATCTACATTTCTTAATTTCTACAGAGACAAATATTATTTTGGTCATTATTTCTTGTTTCATTAAATTATGATCAAGGTGACCTATAAAAAGCTCTACTTTTAAAAAACTATTGAGGTTTCCATTGTGGCCGAGCATATGATCAATTTTCATAAATGTTTAACAGATATTTTTAACAGTATCTTGCATTTATTGAGCACTTATTGTTCTATGCAATTTACATTTATTAACCAACTTAATCCTCTTAACAATGCTACGAAATAGATGTTATTATTCACATTATACTGATGAGGAAACTAAAGCATAAAAGCATGTAACTTACTCAGAAGTCACTCTGCTGAAACGTTCCACTATATTTTTATTTTTATTAAGAAGTAGTTTCAAGCCTTCTTTTCCCTAATTCAACCAAACTAAACACTTAACCTTTCCTTCTAAGAGTGATTTTCCAACTCCTGAGTTATCTTTTCCATTCTATTAAAAAAATTAGTTTTACTCTAAATATTAATATTTAGGTGCTATGTGCTGCAAACAGATTTATAATGGAAATCTTTGTCTTATGTTACATATAATCTTCTTTATTCAATTAAATTATAAGTACTTACTGAAAGCTTACTACACACAAGGATTTTTAACCTTTAAGTTCACATTGTCTAATATTATTACTTTTGTTTTCTTTTTGTTTGCATTTGTCAGGTGAGCATCCCATTATTTTTCAACATTCAGGTTTTTTTCTGTTTTCCTTCTTTTTTTTTTTTTTTTTTTTTTTTGAGGCAGAGTCTTGCCTGTTGCCCAGGCTGGAGTGAAGCGGCATGATCTCAGCTCATGGCAACCTCTGCTTCCCAGTTCAAGCTATTTCTCCTGCCTCAGCCTCCTGAGTAGCTGGGCCTACAGGTGCACGCCAACACGCCCAGCTAATTTTTGTATTTTTAGTAGAGACAGGGCTTCACTATGTTGGCGTTCACAGGGTTCACAGCTGGTCTTGAACTCCTGACCTCGTGATCCGCCCACCTCAGCCTCCCAAAGTGTTGGGATTACAGGCGTGAGCCACTGCGCCCGGCCAAGCCTCTGTTGTTTCAAGGCCACTGCTGTTTTAGGTCAGTTTTAGGAGCCGGTCGAGTGAAGTGCCTGAGAGCCAGTTCTCCTTGGGTTCAATCCCAAGCACCCACAGTTCCTGGGGGTATGACCTCGCCAAGCCACTTAACGTGTCTGTAACTCAGGTTATTCAACTAGAAAATGTGAGTAGTAAAAATACCCATCACCAGCTGTTGTGAGAATCAAATTAGTGAATTCTACATGAAGTGTGTGGATTTGCACATAGCTTTGCATTTGGAGATGGGGTTTTGTCCTATTGGCCAGGCTGGTCTCAAACTCCTGACCTCAGGTGATCCACCCGCCTTGGCCTCCCAAAGTGCTGGGATTACAGGCGTGAGCTACCATGCCTGGCCAGAAGTATGGTTTTTAGTCCTGGAAAATCTTTTTGTGCGTTGGGGATTGGCAGGGGAAGGATGACCCTATACTAAATTTCCTTAATGCTCCGTTACTTTTTTGCTCAAGTTGTTGCCTGGCTCCTAGAACACCTCAGATACATTTATGTATTTCTTTCACCACTGAGGACCATGTCTGAGTATTAAAGTCCCCGAAATCACAGCACCCCACAAGGATTTTCTATACCTGAGGGTCAGTGATTACAAGAGAAGACTGTCAGTACCACCCTGAGACAGAGACTACCCTGAGGCAGAGGAAAAGATATCTCTCTGGTATCCCTGGACTCTTCCAAACTCAGGAATAGGGAGGCCACAAATTTCCTACTAGGCTAATATTTAGCTTCATGGGGTTCAAGAAGATCAGGCATCCTTACATGGGACAAATGTTTAACTTACCCCCAGATTCTGCTATGTCCTGATTCTTACCCAAGCACTCTTCACATCAAAAGAGAGGAAGCCCTATATCAGCTTTTCCCAGCAGCCTCCCTCAGAACCCAAGACATCATTCTCACCTAGCTGCCACCTGGTTCAGGTTGTGACACACAGATGGAACCTTGGCATGGACATGGATGGGAAGCAAGATTGACGTTAAGTTGGTATCTTCCCAGAACTCTCTCTGTGCCTAGGCCTAAATTTGTTCAAGTCTTTAAAAGCTGAATATTTCTACACCTTAGATTAAAACATAAAATGTAGTCTTATGCTTCAGAAAAAGATGAAAATTAGTCAAGTAACTTTGCCAAAATAAGTGCTTGAATCAACCAAGGAAGAAAACTAAATAGAAACAATAAATAAATAATCTGAAAGCATTCTATTGATTTAGCATCTGTAAATTTGGCTTCAATAAATGAGGGAATTACAATATTCAACAAATTATACTTTTGTAAAATGGTAAGTCAGTCGGTAAAAATAAAGCAGGGTCCCCAGTCATCAAAATAAATTCCAGATAAAAAAAAAATCTAAATGTTAAAAACACAAAAGCACTAGAAGGAAGCATTATTGAACTTCTTTTGTGATCTTCAGAAAGAATTAGGTCTTTCTAAGCATAACATATCCTAAAATCCAGAAGTTATAAAAGATTAATAAATTTGGCTACATAAAGATTAAAAACACATGCATGACAAAAAGAACAAAGTCAATGTCAAAGAGATACTCAGCAATTAAAAATAATAACTTTTGATACACACATGAATCTCAAAAATACTAAGTGAAGAAAATGCAACACAAAAGACTGCTGACTGTATGAATCCATTTATATGGAAGTCTAGAAGAGGAAAAACTATAATGATAGAAAGCAGATTGGGTTGTGAGGCCCCAAAGGGTCCAGAAGAGGGGACTGACTAAAAGGAACCCAAAGGAATTTTGGGGGGTGATGAAAATGTTCTATCATGAGTGCATGATCATGATATAGATATCATGATATATCATGATGGTTATGTGACTATGTACATTTGTCAAAACTTACTAAATTATACTTAAAATTAGTGACTGTTACGGTATATAAATTATATTCCAACTGAAGCTGACTAAAAAGTCAAATGAAAAATGTTTACAACACATATGACTAAGGACTAAATTACTTAATACAAATAATTCTTAAAATAGTAATAAAATAAGGAACAATGTACTAGAAAAATGTGCAGAGAAAATAAGCAGTTCACAGAAGGAAAAATTACAGAGGACCATTACATTCATGAGGAAATGCCCAACCTCAGTTATATTTTAAGAAATGCCTAACAGGCCGGGCACAGTGGCTCACAACTGTAATCCCAGCACTTTGGGAGGCCCAGGCAGGCGGATCACCTGAGGTCGGGAGTTCAAGACCAGCCTGACCAACATGGAGAAACCCCATCTCTACTAAAAATACAAAATTAGCTGGGCATGGTGGCACATGCCTGTAATTCCAGCTACTCAGGAGGCTGAGGCAGGAGAATCACTTGAACCCGGGAGGCGGAGGTTGTAGTGAGCCGAGATCACACCATGGCACTCCAGCCTGGGCAACAAGAGAGAAACTCCATCTAAAAAAGAAAAAAAAACTTGCTGCAAACACTATAGCAACAGTCTATTATAAAACAAAGAAAATAGGAAAAATAATACATATGCTTGCACATACCGAGAAAATTTCTGGAAGCTATGTATCAAACCGTGTTTAGTAAATACCACTGAGATATAAGGAAGAGAGTAAGGGAAAGATTTTTATTTTTTATTTTTATTTCATTCTGCATTATTTCAATTCTTAAACTACAGAAATGGTTATTATAAAAAACCCACCCAGTTTAAAAACACAATTATTCTACTTACTATATTACAACTTTTATGGCATGGATTTACCTTTAGCTCTTGGATTTTCTGGCTTCGTCTGTCTCTTAGATTCTTTAACTCTTTCTCATCCCAGCATCTAGCCTTGTATTTTAAGTCACTTGACCCTCCGGAGATCACTCCAGATTTTAAAAATAATGTTCCATCAAGAGCTACTGTCTGTAAAATTAAAAATATTTTGCCCTGAAGAAATGTACACAAAGATACAAATAAAAACATACTGTGGCAATTTTTAAAGTTAAGAATAAAACAGATGAGAAAAGACACTTACTGAACTTTACTAATAAAATATCTAGTTTATGAAGAGACCCCAAACAATAAACAAACCACAAATTTAAAATCCATTTTACTAAGGCCTAAAGCAATTCTAGGCAATAAATTATTGATTTAGTCTTATATCAATATCTGGGTTGGTTCCAATTTTTCCTGTTATACACAATGATTCAGTGAATAAAGCTTGTACACACATCATTTCATACACATGTAAGTTAATCTACAAGCTAAGTTCCTCAAAGGCACAAGTGAGAGAACTGCCCTTCATTGAACAGGTATAAATTTAAGTTCCCACAACAGTGAACAGAAGAATCTCTTTCCCCATAAAGTGTTACTAAACATTTTGATGTTGGTCAATCTGACAGGTGAAAATAGTACCTCAGTGTAATTTTAATGAGTATTTTCCATATGAGTGAGGTTGCATTTCCATGTTTAAGAATCATTATATTTCCTTTTATGAAAACAAGTTTGTTCATATCCCTTGCCCATTTTCCCACTATATTATTGTTCTTTTCCACAGTGATTTGTAAGAACATCTGCTCTTTACTATGAGCTACAAATATTTTCCCGTTTGCCATTTTTCTTTTGATTTTTCTTATGGTAGTCTTTGCCATGCAGAAACTCTTTGTTAGGTGAATTCATTCATCTTTTATAGCTTTTGGGTTTTTTTTTCATATTGGAAAAGCCTTCCTGTCTCTGAGATTAAGAAAAAATTTCCCAGGCCAGGAGTGGTGGCTCATGCCTGTAATCCCATCACTTTGGGAGGCCAAGGCAGGCGGATCACTTGAGGTCAAGAGTTTCAGACCAGCCTGGCCAACATGGTGAAACCCCATCTCTACTGAAAATACAAAAATTAGCCAGGTGTGGTGGTGGGCACCTGTAATCTCAGTTACTTGGGAGGCTGAGGCACGAGAATCGCTTGAGCCTGGGAGACAGAGGTTGCAGTAAGCAGAGATCGCACCACTGCACTCCAGCCTGGGTGACAGAGCAAGACTCCATTTCAAAAAAAAAAAGAAAAGAAAAAATTTCCCATGGTTTCTCTTAGAAATTTTATGGTTTTACTTTTTACATTAACATTTCTAATTCATCTGGAATTTATCCTGATACAAGGAATGAGGTTTAGATTAACGATATTTTATTCCAGGTGGTACCCAGCAAAGTGGTACCCTGCACTTTATTTGCTATTGTTTAATATGTGAAATTTTGGAAAAAATAATATTTTCACAAATTTTCCAGCTACTTACTGACATTTTTCTAGGTGTTTTTTGCTTCACCATATTAAAAGGGCACAGTACAAATAGATCTTTCTATATGTTTTAGAGTAACAACCAACCAGTCTATAGGAGAAGAAAATAAATAATTGTATCTCTGGTTAAGGGAAACAGATAGAATAATTACATATATGTAAAGAGATTCGGGATTTTCAAATTTTGGTACATAAATTTTTAAAATATGTAAAAACCCAGTTATCACTAAAATATGGTGACCAAACTATAGCTAGCAGAATTGATGTAATTCATATTTGTAGTTTATAGATACTGTATGTAGTTTATATATACTATAGTTTACAAGTAAACAAGTAAACCAAAATATTTAATACTACTCGCAATGTTTGACTAAAGAAAATTCTAAAACATGGTATCAAGTATATAGAAAACCAAAAGCACAAATTGCAGATGATTCACCAGATGATTTCTGTGAAAATGTGACATCTATCCAACGGTTTGACCCAATCTAAAATAGAGAAAATTCTTCCAAAGTTCCTGAGATATAGTCAAGATACAAATAAGATACACCTGATTAAAATTTTGAACTACTGATAAAAATAAGATACAACCTAAAGGGGTAAAGATGTTATTGTGAACAAGATAGAAACCATAAATATTTGTTATATGAAGGAATAAGCAATCATATCTTCACGTGACTTCTTTGACCACACAAATCTTCAAATATCAATTCTATGAAATATACAAATATACAAAAGTAGATGTGAGTGTAGTTAATTAGGCAGCAAAATAAGAAAAACAATAACTACACTACCTTAAATTTAACATGTAGAATTCAACGACAGTGATTACATTATGCTTAAGATTATTGATCAGACACACCAAAATGTATGAAAAATTAATCATATTACATAAGTCAATAAATTTAACACTGGAAATCTTCATGTCTCATTAAGAAGTGCCTGTTTGTGTTAATTTGCAATTCTGGATATTCCAGATTAAATGTGTTAATTGACTAGTAAGTAATAAAATTACTACCAGTTTTTGAGAGCTATTTGCCAGGCACTATAATAGCGTTTTTCATGTTATTACTTAATTTAATTCTCATAATCCTATAAAACAGGTAATATTATTTCCCCAATTTTAGATGAGAAAACTAAAACTAGAGGTTTACAAACTTCCCTAAAGTCACATAATTAGTTACTAAGTAGCATCACTGGTCTTACTTTATAGCTTATATACCCTCAAGCATTATGTTATACTTCATGGTAAATGCAGTTTTTAAAAAAAAACTACATCAGATTATTTGAGTTTAACATTGCTCAACTAAATACAAATATAACTAAATACTCTCTATTCAACTAAGAGTAAAATAGTACTTACTTTTAAGACCAAAATTATTCCCTCAAGATACCTGTATTTAGTAATCTCATTTCAATTGTGTTCTCTAGAAATTCAAATATGTTAAACCTTGAATACGCAAAAGGACAGTTAGTATCTCCACTAAAGTATGGAAGAATTAGCCCACGTTGTAAAATAAATACCCAAAATCTTTCCTGGTATTCAAAACCACAGGTACTATATCCAGGGTTCCATGTAAGGTTAAACAACAACAACAACTAACTGCTTTAGGATATTATTAAAATAAATCTAATTTCCGAAATATAATTTATGATGTTGAGAAATGCTGTAAGGGTTTTTTTTCTAAATTCAACAGAAAATTATAAAAACCACTGAGGCCATAACCACCTTAGGTTCTATGTTGGTTCTCTTTAGAAAAAAGAACATATAAAACGCATATATAAATATTTGTGTTTGTATATGTTAGTCATATAAATACTACTTCAACTTATCCAAAGATGTGATCCAAGCCTCTTTTCTTACTTTCCGTCTTTCAGGTCCACCGAATGCAATATGCCTTGCTTCTTCCACAGTCTCACAAACAAGACCATTTCCACACACAAACTGAATCACTTTCTTCAGCTGAGGAAACTGAGTTTTTATGACATCAATCACCATTTTACAGCCTTTAAGTTCCCTTAATCTTTCGTTGATTGGCTTGATCTAAAGGGTTTTAAAATATTTAACACGTTAGATACACTGAAATAAAAACAAAATGTTCATTATATTCTTTCTCACAAAACATATATACGCATGACAGCAAAAGATTAACAGTATGTACGCAGCCGGGCATGATGCTCACGCCTGTAATCCCAGAATTTTGGGAGGCCAAGGTGGGCAGATCACTTGAGGTCAGGAGTTTGAGACCAGCCTGGCCAACATGGTGAAACCCGGCCTCTACTAAAAATACAGAAAAATTAGCCAGGCATGGTGGCACATGCCTGTAATCCCAGCTACTCAGGAGGCTGAGGCAGGAGACTCGCTTGAGCTTGGGAGACGGTAGTTGTAGTGAGCTGAGATAGCACTACTGCACTCCAGCCTAGGTGACAGAGTGAGACTCCATCTCAAAACAAACAAACAAAGAAACAAAACAAAACAAAAAAACCAAAAAGACAAAAAACAAAACAAAACAAAACAAAAAACCAGTATGTAATTACACACCATAAAAGACTGATAAGAACATGATGAACTACATCCTACCATGGGTTTTGGTAATATATTTTAAAAACAAAAACTTCATCAAAAGCCAGAAGACGTAATTTCCAGTTTCAACTCTGCCACTAATCAGTCAGGATAAAACAATGTATAGGAAGTGTTCCACAAGACACTTTCAAAATCATAAAATCTAGTGGAAAATAATGCCCATTTAGATATGTGTCAAGAGAGCAACAAAACACTATGGAATTTTTAAAAACCACTTTTGGGCCAGGCGTGTAGCTTATGCCTGTAATCCCAGCACTTTGGGAGGCCGAGGCAGGTGGATCACCTGAGCTCAGGAGTTCAAGACCAGCCCAGCCAACATGGTAAAATCCTGTCTCTACTAAAAATACAAAAATTAACCGGGTGTGGTGGCAGGCGCCTGTAATCCCAGCTACTCAGGAGGCTGAGACAGGAGAATTGCTTGAACCCAGGAGGCGGAGGTTGCAGTGAGCAAAGATTGCGCCATTATACTCCAGGCTGGGCAACAAAGAGTGAGACTCTGTCTCAAAAAAAAAAAAACAAAACAAAACAGAAAAACACAAACAAAACACTTTCGACTTAAATGATCAGGAAAGCCTTCAGACCTTCTTAGTAATGACTTTTAGGTTGGGTTTACAACAGATCACAAAAGTGTCTACAATGTATTACCAAAATCCAGCAAGTATGATCTCACTTTTTAATAAAACAAACAAAACAAAGAAGAAAACATATATACAACCAAAACGTGTGTGTGTACGTGTGTGTATATACACTTGGGAATATACAGTTATATAAATTGAGTGTATGGAAGCAATCTAAAGTTGTTACTATTAAGGAATCAGACATTATGAAGGGGTAGGAGTATTCCCTTTATATTTGATACACTTCTGTGTAAGATTTTTTAAAAAATGAGTTTGTCTTGAAAAAAATCTCAAGTGAGAAATAAGTAAAACAGGATTCTAACAGGCAGATGAGATGGGGTAAAGAATTTCAGTAAGCAGAAGGTAACAACAGTGTGGAAGTACAAAAGGGAGGTCTGGACCATGAGTAGCACCAGCCCCTCCTCTGTGGAGATCTTATGCCAAGTGCTTTACATGTAACAACTCCTTGTAGTAATCCAATATGGTAAGAACTAATTCTTCCATTTCCACACATGGAAAACTGATACTCAGAAAAATTAAGAATAGGCCAGGCGCAGTGGCTCACGCCTGTAATCAAAGCACTTTGGGAGGCTGAGGCGGGCGCATCACCTGAGGTCGGGAATTTGAGACCAGCCTGACCAACGTGGAGAAACCCCGCCTCTACTAAAAATCCACAAAAAAAAAAAAAGAAAAAGAAAAAGCCGGGTGTGGTGGCACATACCTGTAATCCCAGCTACTTGGGAGGCTGAGGCAGGAGAATTGCTTGAACCCGGGAGGCAGAGGCTGCAGTGAACCAAGATCGTGCCACTGCACTCCAGATTGGGCAAAAGAGCAAGACTCCGTCTCAAAAAAAAAAAAAGAAAAGAAAAGAAAAGAAAAAAGAAAAATTAAGAATAAATTAGTAAGATCTAATTAGAAGTAGGGCTGAGATTCAAACTCAGAGCAGTCTAGCTCTAAGGCATGTGCTCTTAACTACTATGAAGACTGCCTGCAATTCAGGGTCTTGACTGGTGAACCAAAGAGGACACTTTTTTGAGTAGTCAATGAATAATCACTGAAGGATATCAATCATGATATGACAGAGTTTCTGCTTCACGAATTTACACTCAGGATATGTTAAGGTATCTCAATACATACCTCAAGGCTCAAAATTTAGCCTCTTTCACAAAGAGTTAACACACTGGGTCAAATATTTACAATTAAGACTGAATTGGCATTTCACCAACAGACCATACATCTTATCCATTTCCTATACTTTGCTATATAGGACAAAATACATTGCTGGCTAATAGGTAGAGTGGTGCACTGCTAGTGCAATGAAATCAAAGGTAGAATTCTGTAAAAACTAGATAAGGAAGAAATGATATGATGTCAAGAAAGAGAATAGCCACTTGATATTATTCTTTGCTTGCCAATATATTTAACACCAGCCATTTAAATGATTGCCTAACTGACATACAAGCTACAATTTTTTTCAATCACTATCATAGTTTTAGGCAACAAGATCATTCTTTAAAAGACAAGATTTTTATCACTATAAATACCAGGCATTACAAAGTTCTTACATCAAGGTAATCTAGAGCGAGGAATGTCTCAGGTTCAGCTCTTTCCTCTTTCAGAAATCGAATACAATCTTTTGCTACCTTTTCAGAGGCTACAACAATGGCAATAATGTACCGGCCAAAAAGCTTAGTAACAGCCAGCTGGTATTTCTTATGAATAGGATGACACAGGTCAAGTAGTCTTCCAAACTTAGCAGGTTTCAAAAAAGGAGAGAAAAATAGATATATTAGACTGAAATATATAATTCATTGTTATCTAATGTAACAAAGTAGCACAGACAAAAACTAATTTTATAAAATTACATACATCATAATTAATAGAGTTTTATTCAAATAGACCTAAGTTTCATTATGCAATGTCCATCTAGCTATGTAACACTTCATTTAAAAAAAGAGTAATAAAGAGGGACTAGCCTTACTAAAATATTAAAATAGTTTCTAAAACTACATGATTAAATACTAATTTATTCCCTTATCTATTAAACAAGAATCTATAAGAGACCTGCTATTGCAGGTACTGAGCTAGGCACTGGATAAAACATTAATGAACAAAGTAGGTACCTTCTGACCTCACAGAATTTTCAGTCTAGTGAGGAAGATATAAATAATCAATAATCACATGTAGGTACAAAATGGAGCTAGACACTGACAAAGTAGAGAGTGCTCTGAGAATATTTAACAGGGACCAGGTTGGCATAAGAAGTCTAGGAAGGATTTCCAGCTGGGCGTGGTGGCTCACACCTATAATACCAGCACTTTAGGAGGCCGAGGAGAGTAGATCATGGGGTCAAGAGATCGGGACCATCCTGGTCAATGTGGTGAAACCTTGCCTCTACTAAAAATACAAAAATTAGTTGAGCGTGGCAGTGCGTGCCTGTAGTTCCAGCTGCTCAGGAGGCTGAGGCAGGAGAATCACTTGAACCCAGGAGGCGGAGGTTGCGGTGAGCCGAGATCACGCCACTACACTCCGGCCTGGCGACAGAGCAAGACTCTATCTCAAAAAAAAAAAAAAAAAGAAAAGTCGAGCAAGGATTTCCACGAAGTGTTACTTGATCTGAGACCTGAAGAATGGTCAAGAATGTATTAGATTGAAGTTCAAAAACTTTACTAGAAAATGTTTGGATGTCAAGCATCATGTATCAGTGGTCTCTAGAATATCTGAAGGTTTAATTTTCTGTCTTTGGACTCCTTCCTCCATTTGTTAGGTTCTACTTCAAGAATACCATTTTCCTATGATAAAACATCACTGTCTTTGCTCTGTTTAAATATCTTTGACTTTTTCTTCTCCATTAATTTGTGATTATCTCAAGCCTTTCTTCAGGGTCAATAATTTGATTTTCAGTTGTGTAATCTATTATTTTTTGCTACCTTTTTTTTTGTTTTTTTTTAAAGAGATGAGGTCTTGCTATGTTGCCCAGGCTGGTCTCAAACTCCTAGGTTCAAGCTATCCTCCTGCCTCAGCCTCCGAGTAGCTGAAACTAGGTGCACACCATCACACCTGGCAGCTACTTCTAATTTATTAACATTTCTTACTATTAATGCTTCTAATTTGTTAATTTGTCTATGTTACTTATTACCTACATGCTAACTATAATTATTTGGTAATAATGCCTATTCCTGATTTGTTTTCACAGCTTACATTTTCCTTTTTATCTTATTGTTTTACCTTATATTTGAATCTAGTTTCATAAATTCAAGTTCTTATTAAATTGCCCATAGTGCAAAACATTTACAGGGGATTTTGTTCTGTAACCTTCTAGACTGGGCTCTTTGACTTCTAAATGTTTTTAAATAGTTTCTTCCTCTTTGTTATTATATGTACCTATAGCTGCCACAGTGATTCTTTTCACTTTGCTTATGTTTAATGTGAGCAGCTCTGTTCAGATCTTTGATTTGCTATGGTGGATAATTTTCTTAATTCCTTTTCTCACAGAACTGAGACAATTACCTCCTCTGAGCAACACTTGATAGAATAAGTATTTCCTATTCTGTTTACTTTCTTGTAAGGGATTGGATAGCAGCGGCAAGTGAGAACTCACCTAAGACTTTTTAAGAACACACTTCATTTAAGTACCTGAATTCTCTCTCATCTGAGTTTTTAATTAATATCCCATACCAAGTTCTTCTACCTTGAGGGAGGAGGACAAATCTCATCTAGAAAAGAGGGCTTCAAAATGGCCTCCCAATTTTAAAGCCCTAGTGAGACCTAGGGTCTTCACTCTCAATAGAGAGCATATGAGCTTCACGTTCCCCAATTCACCAGTGTTTTTTGTTTTGTTTTGTTTTTTGTTTTTTTGAAACAGAGTCTCGCTGTCACCCAGGCTGGAGTGCAGTGGTGCAATCTCCGCTCACTGCAACCTCTGCCTCCCGGGTTCAAGCAATTCTCCTGCCTCAGCCTCCCAAGTAGCTGGGATTACAGGCATGCACCACCACGCCCTGCTAAATTTTTTGTATTTTTAGTAGAGACAGTATTTCACCATGTTGGCCAGGCTGGTTTCAAACCCCTGACCTCAAGTGATCCATCCACTTCGGCCTCCCAAAGTGCTGGGATTACAGGCACCCAGTTCACCAGTTTTTAAATCTAACTCTCTCCAGTTAGAAGAGAAAAGGAAACAAATACATGTGAGTTTGCTTCTTGCTAGATCAAGGAATACTAGGTGAGAATTCTCAGGAATTAGTCAATTTATCAGTTCAGCTTCTGTGGAGTTGAGAAAAAGCAATGCTATACTTCAATACATTTTTTTTAAAATCCTAGATTATCACCATTTTCTAAAGTTTATGGCATCAGGTAGATTTTTTTTTAACTAGTTTTGTGTGTGTGTGTGTGTGTGTGTGTGTGTGTATGTGTGTTTTACTAGCTGTTGTCATTTGGATAGGAATTGGGGGATCCAGATTTTGTGACCTAGACTTACTCCTGCATCATTATCTGGAAGTCAAAACCAACATTTAAGAGTCAGAAAGTCAAAACAGATGCTATAAAGGAGATGAAGATGGGTGGCCAGACAGATAGGAGGAAAACCATGAAAGTGTGGATATGGAGGCCAATGGTAGATGTTTCCTTTTTTTGGGAGACAGTCTCACTCTGTCACCCAGGCTGGAGTGCAATGGTGTGATCTCAGCTCACCGCAACCTCTGCCTCCTGTGTTCAAGCGGTTCTCCTGCCTCACCCTCCAGAGTAGCTGGTATTACAGGTGCCTGCCACAAAGTGCGGCTACTTTTTGCATTTTTAGTAGACACAGGGTTTAACCATGTTGGCCAGGCTGGTTTCAAACTCCTGACCTTAGCTGATCCACCTGCCTCAGCCTCTCAGAGTACTGGGATTACAGACGTGAGCCACTGCCCTGGTCGGTAAGTGTTTCAAAATAGAGTAGTGGTTACCAGTCTCAAATGCTGAAAATAGGCCATACCATAAAATAAGGACTGCACAGTATACACTGATATTAGTGACAAGAGGGTCAGATGCCACCTCGATACAAAAGGAAATAATCTTGTGATGCTGACACCCCAAGCAACAAGTGATATTGTATTTTGGTTAATGAAATACACTAGCAATACCGGATGCACAGTCATACTTAAGAGAATAAAAATATGCCAATCATGTCTGCTGAAAAAATATTTCAAAAACAAATAAAATCATGAAAAACATGAGGTTCGAGGCTATGTGTCTAGAGGGCTCAGGTTACTTTACAGCATCCAAGTCCTTTTGGGGATACTGGCCACAATTTGAACTTTCTGAGTACTACGTTCATGTCATGCTTCCCCCCAATAATTACGTACCTACAGCTACTACCGGAAGTTTTACCCTAATTATTTACTGTTACATTTTAAATATAAAGAGTCAAACACAAAATTTAAAGACGTCTAAAATAATATTGCTTTGTAATAATGGTAATATTTCTAATCCCAAATGAGAAGATACTGCTGTAAGCAAACAGCAAAGCTTAGTTTTTTTGTTTAAATTAACTATTCCTTCTCATTACCACAGAATCTGGGTACAGTCTTTTAAGATGTTCCAGAACCTCTGCTCTCTTTTGCTGACATTTTCCCTCATGGGTATCAATCCCAGCATTCTGCAATTCACTTCTAATAAGATTCAATTCTTCATTAACTTCAGATATTCTTGATTTTGTTTTTTCAATTTCATCCACTAGGGTTTCCTCTTGCTGTTTTTTCTCTTTCAAGCAATCCCTACAAAATAACAACAAATTATATAGCAAAACGATAAACCAAAATTTAGGAATTACCAGGTACAACATACTCTTGTCTGGCATTGCAGGGGAATAGAGCAGTGCTCTATCAATTTTTAAAGGGTAAAAAATGCAATAAACCTGACACCAAACATGGGCAAAAAAGATTTTGCTCATTCTTCATTGATTTGAAAAACGTGGCTGGGCCAGGTGGCTCACTCCTGTAATCTCAGTACTTTGAGAGGCTAAGTGGGTGGATAGCTTGAGTCCAGGAATTTGAGACCAGCCTGGCAACATGGCAAAACCCTGTCTCTACAAAATACAAAAAAATTAGCCAGGTGTGGTGGCACACACCTGTAGTACCAGCTATTCAGGGGGCTGAGGCAGATGGATCACTTGAACCCAGGGGTGGGTGTAGGTTGCAGTAAGCCATGATCACGCCACTGCACTCCAGTCTGGGTGACAGTGAGACCCTGTCTCAAAAAAAAAGAAAGAAATACATAAATAAGAAAGCTGCAAAGGGTGCAGTGGCTCACACTTGTAATCCCAGCACTTTGGGAGTCCAAGGAGGGTGGATTGCTTGAGTCCAAGAGTTCAAGACCAGCCTGGCCAACATGGTGAAACCCCATCTTTACCAGAAATACAAAAAATTAGCTGGGTGTGATGGCATGCGCCTGTAGTCTCAGCTACAGGCTGAGGTAGGACAGTCATCTGAACCCCAGAAGTTGAGGCTACAGTGAGCCATGATTGTGCCACTGCACTCCAGCCTGGGCGATGGGAGTGAGATCCTCTCAAAAAAAAAAGAAAAGAAAACAGCTGCAAGAAATTTTTTTTTACTCTACCTACATGCATGTCTTTGTATACTCCTCTAACTTCTCTATTCGTTTTTTATGATCTTCTATTTGTTCTTTTATTTGTTTTAGATTTCCCTAAAAGAGGAAATGAAATCTAAAATCAATTACAGCAATTCCAAACCAACAAAATCACATGCCTATAATTTACTATAATATTATAAGCTGTTACAAATTTGAAAGATGTCAAATATAATTATATGAAAACATATCAGAGCAAATTACAGATCAGGGTTCAACTCCTGACTCTTACCATTTGCTAGATATTTGATCTCTAGCGATTTCTCTGTAACTTCAAACTTCAAGGAGATTATTTTCAAATATCTATATAGTTCTTATCCCTAACTAATTCACTCAACAAATATATTAGGTTGGTGCAAAAGTACCGCAACTACTTTTGCAACAACCTAAATATATTCACTGGCTACCACGAGATAGGAACTAGAGGTACAGAAACAAGCAGGAAAGAGTCCCTGCCCTCAAAGAACTAATGCCTAGTAGGAGAAACAGACAATTAAATAAGTAATTATATAGTAGAGTGGTTTTGTGTTATAATAATATAGGCACCTATAGGGCAACTAACAGGCTTGCGGGTAAGGATTTCACAAAAGTTTTGTTCTATTCACTTTATCACTAAATCCAACTGGAGACTACTACAAGTCTTCTCCACCTGTCTGCAACTACGTATGTTCTTCTTACTGTTTTTTTGTATCCAAAAGACAACAGCAATTCAACCAACACTTATTGACATCTACTAAGTGCAAGGTTTACAATGGACACAATTAGAATCCTGTCTTTAATAAGCTTTCAGTCTAGTAGAGAGGTACCAATTCATTGTTATTTTTATGCAATCTGACAAAGGCCCTTAGATACAGATAAAAAATTGGTCCAGCACGGTGGCTCAGGCCTGTAATCCCAGCACTCTGCGAGGCTGAGGCAGGCAGATCACCTGAGGTCAGGAGTTCAAGACCAGTTTGACCAACATGGAGAAACCCCGTCTTTACTAAAAATACAAAATTAGCCGGGCACGGTGGCGCATGCCTGTAATCCCAGTTACTCAGGAGGCTGAGACAGGAGAATCGCTTGAACCTGGGAGGTGGAGGCTGTAGTGAGCCGAGATGGCATCATTGCACTCTAGTCTGGGCAACAAGACCAAAACTCCATATCAAATAATAATAATATTAATAGGTAGTTATATGAGGAAGACATTATTTTTGGCTTTTTTAGGAACTGGGATATAAAGAAAAGGAGGGACAGGGAAGGCTTTGCAGTGTTGGTAACTCTAGATTTTAACACGTAAAGATAAATAGATTATTCCAAGAAGAAATTAGCATGCACAAAGTCAAAAATGTGCAATGTGTATTTTCATAAATCAGCATATAATTTTATAACATATCAATTATACAAATGTTTTAAAAGTAATTCCTGCTATGTTACCACCTTTGTTTTTCTTCTTGCACAAAATACCCTCTTCTACTCACAGAACTATCATAGATTATGCCTTTTATATTTGTATCTTCATCTGCCAAATCATGAAATAAATGAAATGAGGCAGTATAGTGTAAGGTTAAGGAGATTCATTCTGGAGACAGGTACAATAAGGAAATAAAATTTCATTAAGAATAATTCTAAATCATTACTGTACAACCCAAGATACCTGAACTTCTCCATGCCTCCTCTTTTCAAATGCCAGTCTTTCTTCATCTGTCTTCTGTTCCCATTGCAGTTTTTCCAGTTGTTGAGTCATCGTAGCTACTTTCTTTCTTACTTGTTCCTTAAGTTCTTTATAATGATCCAGCTGCATAAACAGTATTGAAAAATTGCTAATTCATGACAGCAAATTCTTTGTATGAAATCCTGTACTAGAAGATAATTAATCTTCCCAAAAGTTTGCTTTATATAAATTAAATCATAATCGACCACCTGCCCAGGGAAAATAATGTGAGCATGAAAGCTCCTTTTAAAAAACTGTTTATTATTTATTTATTTATATTTGAAACTGTTATTTATTTTTATTTTGCTCTGTTGCCCAGGCTGGAGTACAGTGGCACAATCATGGCTCACTATAGCCTTGGTCTCCTGGACTCAAGTATTTATCTTATTATTCATAAGGTAACCATTTTTTCCTCTCATAAACACTTAAAAGATACATGTGGCTTTGAGGGGACATGATCACTTAATTGACAAGAAGGAAACTAATTACTTAAGGTGCTTTAAAATGTTCAGTGACGAATTAATCTCTAACTTATTATACAAGATTTAATTATAATCAGTAGATGGCAGAAACACGTAATTGACAACCACATTTTTATCATTTATCTTTTATCAATTTTATGATAATCTTATATCACAATTATATACAAAAATAATTATGACTATGTAAGTAGAAAAAATACATCATTTTCTCTGGATTCTCCTTTCTCTTTTAAGATTTTTGGACAGAGACCTTAGTATAGAGGTTTTTGTTGCTCTATTTTAAACAGTCTTTTAGGCCAGGCACAGTGGATCATGCCTGTAATCCCAGCACTTTGGGAAGCTGAGGCAAGAGGATCACTTGAGCCCAGGAGTTCGAGACCAGCCTGGGCAACACAGTGTGACCTCATCTCTACAAAAAATTTAAAAATTAGCCAGGTATGGTAGCATGCACCTGTAGACAGGAGGATAGACTGAGCCCAGGAGTAACACTGTAGTGAACTATGATTGATAGCAGCAGGAGGCACATAAATCCTAGGCAGACAGGGGTGGGCCCCCAGTGAAACCTTCAAGACAAAGACAGTTTAAAGCCTAGCCACAAGTCCTGGGTAAATCCCCAGACAAGATTGAGAACCTCTCTTCCTGTTTGGTGTGCTTACCTCTGATTGATCCCTACCCATCACCTATTTTACATACACCTACCCTTCCCTAATTGACTTTTCACACTGTTGTACCCACTTTAGAGTGGTGCCTTTATTTTAGCCTTTTTATGCATACTCACAAACCAATCAGCACACATTCCCCCACTGTGAGTCTATAAAAGCCCCAGACCCAGCTACACTGGGGGAGAAACAACCTGACTTCACGTAGTGGACGACGACCTCTTGCATCCCCTCTCTGCTGAGAGCTGTTTCATTACTCAATAAAATTCTTCTTTGCCTTCCTCACTCTTCGATCGCCCGTGTAGCCTCATTCTTCTTAGACACAAGACAAGAACTCAGGACCCACTGAACATGGGTACACAGAAGGCTGAAACACTGTGGCCCTCTGCCCTCTGCTGGCAGAGGGCAGCCGCCCCACATGACAGGAAGCAGTGGCGGGGCTGAGTCAGCCCTGGAGCTGAGGGCCAGAGTGGGCCAAGAGGCTGACAGAGCTGTTAACACGCGACCATGGCAGCTGTGGCATTCGCACCAGAGTGCAGGCTAGGTGCAGCCTGGCAAGCTGAGTGGACGGGGTGTCTCCTGCAGTGAATGTGGGACCAAGCAAGGCCTGGAAGCAAGGCCTGGGCAAGGGTGTCACCAACCGAGGGTCTCTGGCTAACAAAGTGACTGAGAAAAATCCTGCATCGGCCAGGCATGGTGGCTCATGCCTGTAATCCCTACACTTTGAGAGGCCGAGAGGGGTGAATCACCTGAGGTCGGGAGTTTGAGACCAGCCTAACCAACATGGAGAAACCCTGTCTTTACTAAAAATACAAAATTAGCCAGGCATGGTGGCGCATGCCTGTAATCTCAGCTACTCAGGAGGCTAAGGCAGGAGAATCACTTGAACCCAGAAGGCAGAGGTTGCAGTGAGCCAAGACCACACCATTGCACTCCAATGTGGGCAACAAGAGTGAAACTCCTTCTCAAAAACAAACAAAAAAAAATCCTGCATCATGATCATGCCACTGCACTCCAGCCTGAGTGACAGAGCGAGACCCTATCTCTACAAAATTAAAATTAAAAATAAATAAATTTAGATTCTGTATACAGGCTGAAAAATTTAAATCCCCACAATTTACACTGAGGATAATCTCTTAAAATATCACACAGGTCATCTTTTAAATTTTTTTCTAATTCAAAGAAGCTGAAATAATAGAAACATAAGATTTCCCCTAAGTTGACCTTTTTTACCTGACTGGCTTCCAGTTCAATGTCTCGCCCTTTACGTAAAATTTCTTCCTCAATCTGTTTTTCGAAACTTCTCCATGCACCATCTAAATCAGCCAGCTCTGTCTCCAGGGCTTTTATATCATCTTCCTGTTTAGAACATTGTTTTTCGCTGTCCTTTATTGATTTCTTAGCCACATCTAATTTCTTAAGGTGGTGAGAAGTGTTTTCTTTGGCTTTAATGTACTGAGGCCTCTTCTGATTTAAAAGGGTTTCAAGTGACCTGAAAAGGGAAAAACATTTGCTTTGAAGAAAATTTCATTTCTTTGATATATAAAGGGAAGAAGTTGTTTTGATCAAACCACTTTAAAAAAGAAATCCTAAAATCAACTTTCAGAGACTGTAAGCAGATCAGTGGTTGCCAAAGGTTGAGCAAGGTCAATGGGAGGGTTGAATAAAGCACAGGATCACTTTTGAGAGTGGTACTGTAGTGGTAGACACTTGACACTATGAATTTGCCAAAACCTATACTACTTTACAGCACCAAGAATGAACCTTAATGTAAGCAAATTAAAAAAGAATCACTCAGGAGGCTAAGGGATCCTAGATGGAATGTAGAATGCAATAAAAGAATCTAACTTTATTACAAATGTAGAAACAACCTTACTGAAGTGGTGGAAGGAAAACATGCTGACCAAATTCTAGAAACGAGTGGAGTCTGTAAGACTAAAAACAGAAGAATTGTACATAAGTACTCTGTAACATATAGTTACAAAGATGCTTTCCAAGGGGTATGGGTTAACAATTCTGACACTATTACATATGATTACTGGAATTGCACAATTAAGCAAATGGATGGCAGATGGTAGAAGCCAGATTTCCCACTGTTGAAGTGGGAGGTTACAGATAAGCAAGAGAAGGCTAGAATGATTAATGTGGTAATGGCTTAGAATTGGGAGACATCAATATGAACTCATGTTTAGCTTAATATAGATGGTCACATATGAAAATATTTATAGCTATGTGTATAAATAGTATACACACGTATTTCCTAGTTCCAACAGCTGAGAAAGCCTAGAAGCAAGGATACTCCAGTAACAACGAACACATCTACCACCTAGATGTTGGTTCCCAATACCATTCTTCAATAAGAGGAACCAGGGTTCCTTGGAGAGCCTGGGGCAGGCTCACACAAGTTGGGGCAAGCTGATGCTTGGACTGCCTTATACAAGATGACACTAGAAGATACTTATCTTCTAGAAAGTAAGGAAGAGCTCCAAAAAAAATCACAATAATGAGAATATTTCAAAGGGATGCAGGAGCCAACTCAAAGAGTTCTCAGTGGCCACAGCAGGAACAATCTAAGCAATAAAATCAACAAGGTAATATTGGATTATAACTCCAAATGTAAAATATCCATAAATCTATACTGATGTAAATAACAACTAATTTAATTTTAAAATAAACAAGTAGAGACAAATCTGTGCAGAATTCCAAATAAATCATGTAGATACTTTGCCCTCAAGGTAAAACATAACTCTCCCTATTCCTTAAGTGTGGGCTATGCATAGTGACTTCCTCTCAAAGACTGCAGTATGAAAAGGGAGAAAAACTTATAGTGGAGAAACATGACAAACACTACTTCAGTCAGGTGATCAAGGTCAACATCAACAGTGATACCATGTTGATATGACATATGATATACTATACGATAAATGTCATGTGACATATATAATACACTGACACTCTAATAGAATATAATGCAAATGACATTTTACTTCTGTGGTCTTCCTCCCCACAGTCTGTATCTTCAGTCTAATTATGAGAAAACCATCAGACAAATCCCAGTTGAAAGATGTTCTACAAAAAAACTGACCAATATTCCTCAAAATTGTCAAGCTCATCAAAAACAAGAACTGTCACAGCTAAAAGGTGCCTAAGGAAACATATAACTAAACGTAATATGGCATTTTGGATCATAAAAAGGACATTAGGCAAAAACTGAGAAAATATGTATAAAGTATGGACTTTAGTTAATGTATCAATATTAGTTTATTAATTGACAATGTATCATAATAATGTAAGATTTTTTTTTTTTTTTTGAGACGGAGTCTCGCTGTGTCTCCCAGGCTGGAGTGCAGTGGCGTGATCTCGGCTCACTGCAAGCTCCGCCTCCCGGGTTCACGCCATTCTCCCGCCTCAGCCTCCCAAGTAGCTGAGACTACAGGCGCCCGCCACCACGCCCGGCTAGTTTTTTGTATTTTTAGTAGAGACGGGGTTTCACCATGTTAGCCAGGATAGTCTCGATCTCCTGACCTCGTGATCCACCCGCCTCGGCCTCCCAAAGTGCTGGGATTACAGGTTTGAGCCACCGCGCCCGGCCAATAATGTAAGATGTTAATAGCAGAAACTGAGTGTTGGGAATATGGGACTGATGCAGGAGCAAAAAATAAATTATTTAGGCAGATAGTAAAGGTTAAGAGAGTTCTCAGCAGAGCTTCCCTTTTAACAAAAAGCAGCCCCCAAATCATTTCTTTTATAACAAAGAGGAGCCTGAAAAGTCAAGCTACAAACATACATAAGCAAGCTGGAAGCTTGTACGAGTGAATGCCAGCAGCTGAGCCAACAGAAAAGGGCTACCCAGAAGCCAGCTAAGTTCAACGTGAAGGCTCCATCTTCCCTTTTCTTTGTCACCATGTGTACAGTAGAAAAGTTGGCAACATGGTATCAGCCAGGTACAGAATCTGCACAATAAAAAATTAGGGTGGGTGGCCAGCTTCTTTGTGCACTATGCAAATGGCACACCTAGTCCTAACCAGTTCTTCACGTGCTCTGCAAATGGCATACCTGGTGTGAGCAATCCTTCATGCCCTAAATCAGACACCACCTCCTCAAGCACATCTATAAAACCTCCTGTACTTCGCTGTGGACCAGAAGACCCGATCAGGAGCCCCTCTCTCTGCATGGAAGAAAGCTTTTCTCTTTCTTTCACCTATTAAACCTCCACTCTTAACCTTACTCCTTGTGTGTCTGCATCCTTGATTTCCTTCGTGTGAGGCAATGAACCTCGGGTATTACTCCAGACAAACACCACCACTTCAGGACCATTCTATACTATTGTTTTTTTCCTTGAGATGGAGTCTCACTCTGTCACCTAAACTGGAGGGCAGTGGTGCGATCTCAGCTTACTGCAAGCTCCACCTCCTGGGTTCATGCCATTCTCCTGCCTCAGCCTCCCAAGTAGCTAGGACTATAGGCGCCTGCCACCATGCCCAGCTAATTTTTTGTATTTTTAGTAGAGACGGGGTTTCACCATGTTACCCAGGATGGTCTCAATCTCCTGACCTTGTGATCCACCCGCCTCGGCCTCCGAAAGTGCTGGGATTACAGGTGTGGGCCACCGCGCCTGGCCTGTACTATCTTTATAATTTTTCTGTATATCTAAAAGTATTCCAAAGTAAAATGCTTATTTTTAAAAATCAATTTTCAAAGTGTCACTTATATTATTTCCTCTGTCAATCTACATATAACCCAATTGTTAATATCAACTTTTAAAAACTCACTTTAATTCTTTTTCTGTTTGTTGTAGTTGTCTAGTTAGAATTCCATGTTCCTTTTTCCTGGCTTTAACTATGTTTTCATGATGAGACAAAGACTCTCTTGTGACACTCAAATCCCTTTTCATATGCTCTAACTTGGTGTTCAGGAAATCAATTTTTTTCTCATTATGGTATAGTTGAAAAAGCTGCAGTTGTATCTTGTTCATTTTCAGTTCTTCAAGGAGACTCTGGTAACGTTCTGCCTATAAAAGAGTATAATTCAACAGCAGTTAAAAGGGAGTATATTTAAGTTGGCCTTTAATAAACTCAACTATTGTACCAACAAATTAATAAATTTTTATTTGTCATTAGGACATAATATCCTTGCCAAAAGTAGCATAATTTGGCGAGGGTTTCTGAATATACTTTTTAAATAACCCAATAAACCAGTAAATGATGTTGTGTTCTTGTGCTCAGTGGTATGATGATAAGAACAATGAAGTGGCGTGCATTCACCTGGGTCCCTTTTGTCTGGACCTGTGAGCTTGACAACTCAATCAGTATTTCTGGCATCAGCTTCCTCCTTTGTACACTGAAAGAAGAGTGTGATATGACTAATAAAGTGCTAGCAACTTTAAATTCAGTGACTCCAGGAAAAATTCCTACTACAGGAAGTAGTTTTTCTACTGATAAAACAGGACTCTTACAATGCTAAATTATATGTGAAAAATAATAATTTCCTTAACATTTGTGCTATTAAAGAAATAAAGGAACAGACTACCTCAAGAGGAGCTCCTAATCAATACTGGAAGTATTTCAAGTAATAGGATATCTGCTAGGATGTTTAAAAAACAATTAGGAAGTTGTTTTGTTCTAACTGTCCTTAAAATGTTTAAATTCTGCAATTCAGTATATCGTGATTACTACAGTCTGATTTCCACTGCTGCCACTCCTTTCCACTAACAAAACCAAGGACATGTATACACACATTCGAAAACATGAAGACATAGAGAAACATCACTAATAAGAAACATCCACTTTTCATTTACTTCTTCAAATATGTATCGAGTACTATGTGCCAGGCACTGGTCTACGCATTGGCAATACAGCAGAAAATAAGACAGACTATCCCTGATCTTATTTGTTTGTTTGAGACAGAGTTTTGTTCTCTCACCCAGGCTGGAATGCAATAGCACGATCACAGCTCACTGTAGCCTCGACCTCCTGGGCCCAAGAGATCCTTCTGCCTCAGCCTCCTGAGTGGGTGGTCTCCTCCCTTACCACCACACCTGGCAAATGTTTTAAGTCTTATTTTTGTAGAGATGAGGTCTCACTATGTTGCCCAGGCTAGTCTCGAACTCCTGGGCTCAAGGGATGCTCCCACTTCGGCCTCCCAAAGTAGTGGGATTAAAGATGTAAGCCACCATACCCAGCCCAACCCTGCTCTCATGCAGTTTATATTCCAGTTATTCTAATGGGGAGAAGAGAGGAAGAAAAGTCAGAGAATAAATACGAGGACCAAACTCTGACCTTTTTTCTTCTCTTGCCCAAATTTCTATCTAAGGAGCCTGGGGAATCTGCTCTACAAAGTGTCATCAGAGAATTTTTTTTTTTTTTTTTTTTTTTTTTGAGACAGAGTCTCACTCTGTCACCCAGGCTAAAGTAGCGCAGTGGTGCCATCTCGGCTCACTGCAACCTCTGCCTTTTCAGTTCAAGTGATTCTCCTGCCTCAGCCTCCTGAGTAGCTGGGATTACAGGCATGTGCCACCACACCTGGCTAATTTTTCTATTTTCAGTAGAGACGGAGTTTCTCCATGTTGGCCAGGCTGGTCTGAAACTCCTGACCTTAAGTCATCCGCCCACCTCCGTCTCCCAAAGTGTGGGGATTACAGGCGTGAGCCACCACGCTTGGCCAGAGGGGTTTTATTCAACCCTATATAATATAGCTTACTTTCCAACCTGATGCTGGCATAGTATCACATGACAGAAAAGAAAGGAAATTAAAATATTTTAACTGCGAATATGTTTCTTTGCCGTATCTTGAAATAGCCCTGCAAAGTTGTCTCTTGTGGGGAAAAATCTACATTCTGTAAAGAATCCCCTTTCCCTTTTCCAAGCCTCTTTTCCCGAACCAGGAGACAATCAACTAAAAGTCCAATACCTTTTTAAGTCTGATAAGAAACATTTACAATCTATTCTCTCTGAAGCCTGCTACCTGGAGGCTTCATCTGCATAACAAGAACATTGGTCTCTACAATCCCTTATCTTAACCCAGACATTTCCTTTCTGTTGATTCCAGGTCTTTATATAAGACTCTTTCAACCAACTGCCAATAAGAAAATCTTTGAGGCTGGGCGCGGTGGCTCAAGCCTGTAATCCCAGCACTTTGGGAGGCCGAGACGGGCGAATCACGAGGTCAGGAGATCGAGACCATCCTGGTTAACACGGTGAAACCCCATTTCTACTAAAAAGAATACAAAAAAACTAGCCGGGCGAGGTGGCGGGTGTCTGTAGTCCCAGCTACTCGAGAGGCTGAGGCAGGAGAACGGCGTAAACCCGGGAGGCGGAGCTTGCAGTGAGCTGAGATCCGACCACTGCACTCCAGCCTGGGCGACAGAGCAAGACTCCGTCTCAAAAAAAAAAAAAGAAAGAAAATCTTTGAATCCACCTGGAAGCCCCGCTCCCCCTCCTTTCCAGAATGAACCAATGTACATCTTACAAGCATTGACTGATGTCTTATAGCCCCTAAAATGTATAAGACCTAGCTGTGGCCCGACCACTTTGGACACATGTTCTCAGGATCTCCTTAGAGCTGTGTCACAGGCCATGGTCACTCATATTTGGCTCAGAATAAGTCTCTTCAAATATTTTACAGAGTTTGACTCTTTGTTGACAAACAAACAAATAATAAACAAGATAATTTTATACAGCAATAAATGCTACAAAAGAAACAAAATAGGGCAATGTGCTAGTACAAGGGAAAGGGTGCTAATTTAGATTGGAGGAATGAACAGTAAATGCCTACCTGAGAAAATGGCTTTTTAATAAAAACATGAAAGAGAGACTACCAGGTATGCAAAATCAGGCATACAGCTATCTAGGCAGAGGGAATAGCAAAAATCCCAGAATAGAAACAAGTTTGTTGTGTTCAACACATAACAAAGGTCAATGTGGCAGCAAAGCACAGGAAGTTAAGGTTCAAGAGGTAAACAGGGACAAGACCAGTACGCTTTATAAGAGACAACATTATCAGTGCGGTGAGAAGCACTGCACTGGAAGGTTTTATGCATGGAAAGTTAGGATCTGATTTGAGTTTCAAAAATATCACTTTAACTACAACCGAAGACAAGGTACTATATTAGGCATTGTGAAGCGGCCCAAGAAATGTACAGAGATACATTTGCATGTAATGTGGCCATGGCCTCCTAGGAGCTTCCCAAGACACTTTCAGGGAGTCCTTGAAAGCAAAATTATTTTCATAGCAATACTAAGACTTTATTTGTCTATTTCAATGTGTTGACACTTACACTGACAGTGTGGATAAAATTGCTAGGTCTTATCATAAGTAAGATTTAACACAGAAGTATTTATGAGAATCCAGCTGTCTTTTATTAAGTTAGACATTAAGGAAATTATAAAAGTGGTAAAACAATGTCTATTGGTTTCGGAAAATATAGTCATCTTTCATAAAAATGCTATTTATGTTAACATGTAATGAGTTTATTGCTATTTTTACAGGGATCAGTAAAACAGGTTTTAAATTTCCAGTGTTAATTTCAAATACAATAAATATTAATAGATATAACCCATATGAACAAAAACTCCTTGGGGTCCTCAATAATTTTTAAGAGCATAAGGGGTTTAATATCCAAACATCTGAGAGCCTTTGCTACATAAGACATAAACCCCTCAAGCTTGTTTTCAGTTGGGAAAATCAGACATTTTTCTAGTTTAGGCTGTCCTGCCTATTCGGAAAGAAAAGCCCAAATAGTGGGAAATACATAAAAAAGTTTATCTTAATGAATATTGGGCTTTAATTGTCTTATACTATTAAATTAATCTTCTTGGTAACCCCAAGCCCATATCTAGTGATTCTAATATAGAAAATTTGGTATCCAATACTTAATGGTTACATCTTCATGACATCTTACCTCTTCCTTCTCTAATTTTGCATGTCTGCGCTCTGCCGCTACATTTTTTTTCTTATTAAAATTAAACTGTGCATCCTCTTCGGCTTTTTGTAACTTTCTTTTCTTTTCTTCGTATTCTCCTATAAGCTCTCCTGAAGTGCTGATTTCTTCAAAAAACTGTGTCCTTTCTTTGGGTTTCTTCAGTGAAATCGACTCTACAGTTCCCTTTTAAAAACAGTAATGCACACCAACATAAAAAATATAGTGATGTGTTTTCAAAATTCTGAATCAAATAAACTACTACAGCTACTTACCTGAAAAACTAAACAATTTTGTGCTTTGGCTATTATGCCTATCTTTTCCAACTCTGCAATGTAAACAGAACGACTCACAAGATTATCATCAAAGCGAAATTCTGAGCATCCCCCTAAAATAAAAGAATAAAAAGCCTGTTAAAAAATATATAAGTACCAGATATATCTCAAAATCCATTGAAAGTTTAATAAAATTACTTTTACATGGGAATAAATGCATTTAATGAGTCAACAAATATTAAGTGTCTATTACATGTCAAGGTCTATTTTACAGTGGCGAACCAAACACATGAAAGTCTCTGATCTGAAGGAGCATATATCTGAGTCAGGATGTAAAAGGAAAATAAATCTCAACTCCCAAGTCACTAAGCCAAAGGGAAAAGTTGAGCTGGAAACTAGGTCATGCAAACTTGCCTCCTATTTTGTTCCTAAATAAGGTAGCTGTAAAGATTAAACAACAACAACAACAACAACAACAACAACAACTGCATGCCTCCTTCACAATTTACCCACAGGGAAATTCCTTGTGGGCCCCAAGATCTTTACCCTAAAACAGTTCTGTTGAATTTCAACCTGACAATATAAAATGACAGCTTATCTTCACATGTACAGGACAAAGGACAGAACTCAAAGTCATCCCTCTGCTCATCTGAGATAACTGCATATCTGATTGTCTCCTCTGCCCTATCTTTATCTTTTTTTTTTCTGAGACAGGGTCTTGCTCTGTTGCCCAGGTTGGAGTGCAATGGCGCAAACTTGGCCCACTGTATCCTAGACCTCCCAAACTCAAGTGATCTTCCCAACTTAGCCTCCTAAGTACTGGGACTACAGGCTCACGCTACCACACACAGCTAATTTTTTGTACAGACAGGGTCTCACCACGTTACCCAGGCTGGTCTCAAACTCCTGAGTTCAAGCAATCCTCCCGCTGTGGCCTCCCAAAGTGCTGGGATAACAGGCGTGAGCCACCATGCCCAGCCTATATTATCTTATATAAAAATGCAGATTCACTGAGCTAGCCTAAGGCATGAATGACTCTGCCTCTACCCCCATCACATGTAAACAACTGATCAAAGGCTCAAATAATTCAACTACTGGTCTCTTACCCATCCACACCTTTAAAAAAAATTTCTTCCTCTTTCTCCAATCCTCGCCCTTTTCCTGTAAATATATATATACACACACACAAATTCAAACATTTCACTCAAGTTGCTTTTTGGTGGTAGAAAAAACTGTCTATAGAAGTCAAAAATGTGCATACAATTTGTTCATCACTAAGAAAAACTGATAAACATAAAGAACTTCAAGAATAAATGTTATGATTTCTCTGTCTTCAAGGTACTCCCTCCTTCATCTTAACTAAATATCCAGATTTTAAAATGTTATTTGACAGTAGGGGGATTTGAACAATTATGTCTGTTAAGGAAAAGCAGACATAATTGGAGAATTATGTGGCGAATCAAACAGGTTCTGTTACTTGCTTCTGAGATACGCTATGCAAGAGAAAAAAAGAACTCTAGCTCATTATGCCAGTAGAATAATAAACCATACCCTCCAGAAAAAGAAAAAACGGGCAATCTTGACTCTTGAAAAATAAAATGAAAAAAAATTTTATAAAAAAATACCTCGGATAATCCTTGTAAATGTTTTCTCTTCACCACTTTCCTCTACATATACAATTTTTACACTTGCAGAAGAAGAAATAGGTTTTCCAATATGTGCTCCATGAATGAGTTCTTGAATATTTTTCACTCTTAAATTAATTGTTTTCTCTCCCATTACAAAACTAAGTGCATCCATTACATTAGATTTTCCTGGGGAAGAAAAGAGAAAAAAAACTATACATTCTTAATGATAAAAAGCCCTTCCCAGAGCTGAAGAAACCAAGTCACCAATTGAAGTGAAATATAGCCAATAGACATGTCCTTTTTAATCAATGTTCAAAATGCATGACTGAAATATCTGATGTAGAAAATTTGCTTCTTCCACGCATCCATTGTAGACTATTAAGAGGTCTAAATTTAAGGACTGAAATACATGTATCTAAATTCCAGCTCTCTTCCATTATTAGGTATCACATCATGGCAAATCATTTAACTTCACTGAGTTTCAGTTATCCTCATTTTATAAATATGGAAACTATCACCTAAAGCACTGGTGCAGCAACAAATCCTCATATACTCTAAAAAAAGAGAGGCTAAGGCTGGGTGCAGTGGCTCACACCTGTAATCCCAGCACTTTGGGAGGCCAAGGTGGGCAGATCACCTGAGGTCAAGAGTTCGAGACTAGCCTGGCCAACATGGTGAAACTCCCTCTCTACCCAAAAATATAAAAAACAGCTGGGCTTGGTGGCACAGACCTGTAGTCCCAGCTACTCAGGAGGCTGAGGCAAGAGAATCGCTTGAACCTAGGAGGCAGTGGTTGCAGTGAGCCGAGACTGCACCACTGCACTCCAGCCTGGGCAACGTGGAGACTCCAACTCAAATAAACAAACAAACAAACAAACAAAGCTAACTAAATCCAGGATCTTTTCAAGGGCTAGATCAAAATTGTTTATGATTGGTATGAGATGGTGCTACAGAAAATTTATGTAACAGGATTGATACTGTTATCTTTTGAAAGTCCTACTTACAAGGTTGGCTGGCTTACAGGGATTTGGATTTGGATGTTGGGAGGGTTTCTAACATTCCCTATTAAGAATGGTTCACTGTGCCTAAACTATCTGTGCAAACAATATGATTTAATCTGAACAAATGTTTTCTTTCTAGGATTCTGGAATATTATTTTATAATTTCTTTTGAGGAAGATCTGGCCTAAGAAGATTCTGGAACTTGGGTACATGATAGGCAAACTGTGCCTATGTGACAATCTCCCGATAAAAATGCTGCATATTGAGTCTTTAGTGAGGTTCCCTGGTGGGCAACATTTCACATGTGTGGACTAGCTGCTGGAGGAATGAAGCACTGAGTGACACCAATGGGTAAGGACTTAGAATCTTGCACCTGGTTTCCTAAGACTTTGCCCCATATACCCTGTCCCTTTGCTGAGTTTGCTTTATATTTTTTCACTGTAATAAATAATAGTATTGAGTCAAACTATATGTAGAACCCTGTGAGTTTTCCCAACAAATTACTGAACCTAAGGGTAGTTGTGGACATTCCTAATCCCAATGTTAAATCTGTTACCCAATCTTTGGCCCATAATTTTCTCTAAGACAATTTCCAAGGTGCAACGTCAATGCAGCTGTCACCATCTCTATTAATTTATTTCCCCTTTTCACATCCCTTCCCCTATATCCATAGAGCAGTTTAAATTTTCAGGCTGGGTGCAGCAGCTCACGCCTGTAATCCCAGCACTTTGGGAGGCCGAGCCAGGAAGATCACCTGAGGTCAGGGATTTGAGACCAGCCTGACCAACATGATGAAACCCCATCTCTACTAAAATACAAAAAATTAGCCAGCTGCATTGGCACGCGCCTGTAATCCCAGCTACTCAGGAGGCTGAGGCAGGAGAATTGCTTGAACCCATAAGACAGAGGTTGCAGTGAGCTGGTATTACACCACTGTACTCCAGCCTGGGCAAGAGAGCAAGACTCCATCTCAAGACAAAATAAATAATTAATTTTCAATGCCAAAAGTAGGAAAGTAACATGAACAAAGCAAAGAAATACTATCAGCCACTGGAAATATGGCTTAGTTTTAGAGGTTTAGGGTCTTTCTAAAAAGAACTAGAAATAAATTGCTGCAAATTTACTTAGCTGAGTCTCAGTCAACTAACAGACATGAAATGGCTTTTTTGGGTTAATGGATAATCTGCACATTGAGGGCTATTGTAAGACAGTGAAAATGGGACAAGGTAAACATTCATTGAATTAAATTATTAGGTAATTCAAGTATAAGTAACAGAACTAAACAGAAACTTTTAAAATCAATGTCATTATTTAAATCTGCCTAAAATAAATACTTCTCATCCAAATCCATTTATTCCATTAAATTTCATTAATATTGTCCCTGTCTAATAAAGGTTATAGTCTGTCAAGAGACTCAAGGCAGCATAACATACCACAAAGTGGCAACAACCCAAACATCTATCAACTGATGAATGGATAAACAAAATGTAGTGTATCTATACAGTAGAATATTATTTGAAAACAAGGACATAAGTACTAATACAAGTAACATAGATAAACCTGAAAAACATTATACTAAGTGAAAGAAGTCAGACACAAAAGGCCATATATTGTCTGACTGTATTTATACGAAATGTCCCATATAGGTAATTTCATAGAGATAGAAAGTAGATTAGTAGATGTGAGGCGCTAGGTGGAGAGGAGACAACAGGGAGTGATTACTAATGAGTACAAGGTTTCTTTGGGGGCAATGAAATGTTTTGGAAGTAGATGGTGATGATGGTTGCACAACTTTTGAATATACTAAGAACCACTGAACAGTGCATTTTATTTACTTTATTATTTACTTATTTATTTATTTCGAGATGGAGTCTTGTTCTGTCGTTGCCCAGGCTGGACTGCAGTGGCATGATCTCAGCTCACTGCAACCTCCGCCTCCCAGGTTCAAGCGATTCTCCTGCCTCAGTCCCCCAAGTAGCTGGGACTACAGGTGTGTGCCACGACACCAGGCTAATTTTTGTATTTTTAGTAGAGATGAGGTTTCACCATGTTGACCAGGCTGGTCTTGAACCCCTATCTCCAGTGATCTGCCTGCCTCAGCCTCCCAAAGTGCTGGAATTACAGGTGTGCGCTACCACGCCAGGCTAATTTTTGTATTTTTAGTAGAGACGGGGGTTTCACTATGTTGGCCAGACTGGTCTCGAACTCCTGACCTCAGGTGATCCGCCTGCCTCGGCCTCCCAAAGTGCTGGGATTATAGGCATGAGCCACTGCGCCTGGCCAATTTTATTTTATATTTATCTTATTTATTTTATTTTAGAGTCCGAGTCTTGCTCTTGTTACCCAGGCTGGAGTGCAGTGGCGCGATCTTGACTCACTGCAACCTCTGCCTCCCAGGTTCAAGGGATTCTCCTGCCTCAGCCTCCTCAGGAGTTGGGATTACAGGTACATGCCAGCACACCCGGCTAATTTTTATAATTTTAGTAGAGACAGGGCTTCACCATGTTGGTCAGGCTGGTCTTGAACTCCTGATCTCATGATCCAACTGCCTCAGCCTCCCAAAGTGCTGGAATTACAGGTGTGAGCCACCGCGCCCAGCCTATATATATAT
>NW_012102698.1:3216052-3218530 GCF_000951045.1 Mandrillus leucophaeus
GGTGGAGGGCGAGGGCCAGGGCCGAGGTGCGGTGATGGGCAGGGGCCGGGCCAGGGCCAGGCCGGGATCCAGTCAGGGTCAGGGCTGGAAGCAGAAGGCCGGCCAGGCGCCCGCCGCAGCCGCCCACACCCCACAGGCCACGTGTGGCCTGGACGCCTGGGGCGGCGGAGGCGCTCGGGTGGCGCCCTGAGCTGCTCAGTTACCAGAGCCATTGGGGCCGATGATGCAGGTGAACCTCCGGAAGGGGCCAATGACCTGGCGGCCCCGCCAGGACTTGAAGTTTTCCACCAGCAGCAGCTCCAGGTGGCCCATGGCGCCGCCCTCCACGCCTCACCCGCGTCCTCAAGCGCCCGCGGAAAAAGCGCGGGAAGGGATTCGCCAAGTGTCGCGAGAAGAGAGCGAGGCGCGGGGAGCGCGGAGTCGTTCCTTAGCAACGAGTTGTTGACATTTCCGAGGGAGCGGGAGCGTCTGCACCACGGAGGCGTAGCTGGGAGCCCGACGGAAAACAGTGCTGTAGGCTTGTCTTTCTCCGGCCTGACCCAGGGAGCCAACCTCCCCTCCGCTACAGCTTGCTTATTTTCGTCGTCTGTTCTGATCCTGAGTGTTCTAAAAACCCCTTAGGCTTTCCGTGGGTTCCCAGACCATGGCGGTGGCGCTGCCCAAGGACTTGCGGCAGGACGCCAGCCTGGCCAAGAGGAGGCACGCGGAGCTGTGCAGGCAGAAGCGGATCTTCAACGCCAGAAACAGGATCATTGGGGTGAAAGGGCAGGGGCCGTGACGGGGTTAGAGCGGCAGATGTGGGCGAGGGGCGGCGTGGAGGGGGAGGGGAGATGAGTTCTAGGATGAAACTTCTGAGCCAGGAGGCTGCAAACGGCACCGGGTTTTGCAGGGGGAGAAGGAGGTTGAGGGGAGGAAGAATTCGATGCTTTGACCTTGCCAAAGGTGTGGGAGACCTTAGCAGGCCCAATAATGCTCCGTCTCGAGCTCGCCTGGAGTCACCAGCGGTTCTCCTCCCCTGAGCCAGATTTTCTACAACTCGTGTACAGTGGGGCAGAGATTAAAAATAATAAGTGGGATTGTTATTACTGAATAAAATTATCTGGCTCTAACCCTTCTCCCCTGTTTTTCCATTTATAGGGAGACACTGAAGCCTGGGATGTTCAAGTTCATGACCAGAAGATAAAAGAAGCTACTGAAAAAGCTAGACACGAAACCTTTGGTGAGCATTTCTTGAATGCTTATCTGTTGGTTTAGGATTGTGTGCCTTTAGACTCCAGTCTTCCCCACCGCCCACCGCACCCCCGCCTTTTTTTTTTTAAATGGAGATGGGGTCTCACTATGTTGCCCAGGCTGGTCTGGAACTCCTGTGTGCAAGTGGTCCTCCCACATCAGTCTCCCAAAGTGCTGGAACTTCAGGCATGAGCCACTGTGCCCAGCCCTCATTTCTTCACATATATAAAAAGTTGGCATTTTCACACTCTTCCTCTTTTTAAATTTCACAATTCCTTGTGCTCAGTTAACTTAATGCACTGATTCTTCTTCTCTTAAAATAAAAACAGCTATTGAATTCGAATGTGGATTATAGTAAATAGATTTTAACGATAAATGTATGTTTTCCTCCATTTTCTTAAAAAACTGGGTAGGAAAAGCCTTAAACACACACTTACTTTCTCTGCTTAAAAGTTTAAGACCCTATATGGAGGACAGCTGTTTATACCAGACAACACATATGTCCACGCTCACACCCTCAAGCTGACTCAGAGATAGACATGATTCAAATCAAGGTATTATTATTCCACTTCAAATAGCACTCATTTTCCCCTATCATGTCCAACAATTTCAACAATTCTTGAAATTTCACACTTGAGACCAGGAGCTCCAGACATGCCTGTGCAACAAAGCAAGACCCCATCTCTACAAAAAATAAATTGAAAAAAAAAAAAAAGAAATTTCAGTGTTTTTAAACACCAGAAAGATTTTTATAATAGAAAAAAAGCAGGATACAAAATTGTACATACAATGGGCTATTATGTTTTTGAAATATTTTAAAATATGCTTAGAAGAAGACAGAAAGGAAATATACCAAAATGTTAGCAGTGGTAATGTTGGAGGGATAGAATTATGAGTAAACTTTATTTTCTCCTTTATACTGTTCTGTATGTTCCAAACATTTTATCTTTTTTATTAATATTTTTAGTTATGAGGTAATTCAATCTTACAAAAGCAATGTGACAGGTACCCACCACCAGACTAGATGTTAACATTTTGCCAAATTGGCTTCAGATATCTTGAGTGTTTTTTGAGAATTGTGTTTTTTATAATATATAGCAACACCCCCCCCCTTAATTTTCCCTTCCTTTCTCCTCAGAAGTGTTTATCATTCCCATGCTTTTTTTTTTTTTTTATTTTTGAGACAGAGTCTTGCTCTGTTGTCCAGGCTGGAGTGCTGTGGAGCCATCTCAGCTCACCACAACCTCC
>NW_012102698.1:3218789-3228854 GCF_000951045.1 Mandrillus leucophaeus
TTTTTTTGAGATGGAGTCTCGCTCTGTCGCCCAGGCTACAGTGCAGTGGTGCTATCTCGGCTCACTGCAAGCTCCGCCTCCCAGGTTCACAACATTCTCCTGCCTCAGCCTCCTGAGTAGCTGGGACTACAGGCGCCCACCACCACGACCGGCTAATTTTTTGTATTTTTAGCAGAGACAGGGTTTCACTGTGTTAGCCAGGATGGTCTCGATCTCCTGACCTTGTGATCCGCCCGCCTTGGCCTCCCAAAGTGCTGGAATTACAGGCATGAGCCACCGCGCCCAGCCATTTTTATGTGTTTTTAAAATTTACGTAAATGGTATCCTATTGAATAGATCCATTTGCAATATGTTTTTCTTTCATTCAGGTTTGTATTTTTGAAATTAATCCATGATTTACATTTAGAGAGTATTCATTTTAATTGTTTTATGACATTTTGTTATATGAATTAACTACAGTTTCTTCATCCATTCCCATACTGATGGCTGGTTTAGATTTTTTTTTCAGTTGTTTTGTCACTGTGGACACTACTGCGATGACTGTCCATGAATTGTGTCCCTAGCACATGTGACAGGGATGCCTAGAAGTGGAATTGATGGGTCAAAGGTAGTTTTATGGGATATTGCAAAATTGTTTTGTTGTAAGTGTACCAAGTTACACTCCTACAAGCAGTAAATGAGAGGTTTTTTTTGTTTGTTTGTTTGTTTTTTGAGATGGAGTCTCGCTCTGTCGCCAGGCTGGTGTTCAGTGGACCGATCTCGGCTCACTGCAGTCTCCGCCTCCCAGGTTCAAGTGATTCTCCTGCCTCAGCCTCCCGAGTAGCTGTGACTACAGGCGCGCGCCACCACGCCCAGCTAATTTTTGTATTTTTAGTAGAGATGGGATTTCATCATGTTGGCCAGGATGAGCTCGATCTCTTGACCTTGTGATCCGCCTGCCTCAGCCTCTCAAAGTGCTGGGATTACAGGCGTGAGCCACCGTCCCCAGCCGCAAATGAGAGATCTTGTTTCCCCACATCCATACTAATATGTGCCATTGTTAGCATTTTCAATATTTTGCCTTCAATTCATTGGATGTTTCCCACCTTGTATGGGTGATCATCCTTTCATAAGTGTATTGGTTACCTGGTTTTATTTTTTTTTGGTTTTTTTTTTTTTTTTTTTTGGAGGGGGGACAGAGTCTCATTCTGTCACCCAGGTTGGGGCAGTGGCGTGATCTTGGCTCACAGCAACCTCCACCTCCCAGGTTCAAGTGATTCTTTTGCCTCAGCCTGCCAAGTAGCTGGGACTATAGGTGCCCACCACCACGCCCAGCTAATTTTGTATTTTTAGCAGAGACGGGGTTTCACCATGTTGGGCAGGCTGGTCTCAAGCTCCCAACCTCAGGTGATCCACCCATCTCGGCCTCCCAAAGTGCTGGGATTACAGGCGTGAGCCACCGCACCCGGCCTCAGATTTCTTTATAGTGATTTGCCTGGCTGTTCCTACACTTTACCCATTTATTGGGTTGGGTTTTTGGGTTTTTTTAATTGATTTGTAGGTACTCTTTGTATATTCAAGATACTAATCCTTTAATGGCTGTGTTACTTTTTTGGAGGGTTGTATTACTTTTGCAATCACTGAAAAAAATACTTTTTAAAGTAGATTCATGGGCTGGGTTCAGTGGCTCACTTCTGTAATCCCAGCGACTCAGGAGGCTGAGGCAGAAAGATCTCTGGAGGCCAGGAGACCAGCCCAGGCAACATAATGAGGCCCTATCTCTAAAAAAGTAAATAATAAAAAATAAAATGGATTCAAATTTATTTTTTCCACTGAATCCTAAGCTTATGGATGTGCTATATCTCTTCCAGCCGCTGAAATGAGGCAAAATGACAAAATCATGTGTATATTGGAAAACCGGATAAAGAGGGATAGGAAAAATCTCTGTAAGGCTATCAGTGACTTCCAGCAGAGCTTTCAGAAGCCAGAAACTCGCCGTGAATTTGATCTGTCTGACCCCCTAGCCCTTAAGAAAGATCTTCCAGCCCGGCAGTCAGATAATGATATTCGGAATACGATATCAGGAATGCAGAAATTCATGGGAGAGGATTTAAACTTCCACGAGAGGAAGAAATTCCAACAGGAACAAAACAGAGAATGGTCTTTGCAGCAGCAAAGGGAATGGAAGAACTCCCGTGCTGAACAAAAATGCGCAGGTAATGAAACAGAAGAGACAAGCTTGTCTCAACGCTGTCTTCAACAAACCATCGCTACAGTTTTTCTGTGTGTTTTTTTTTTTCTTGTTGTTGTTGTTTTTTTAAGCCACCCTACAGTTTTTGTGGGATTTTTTTAAAGTCCTACTAATGTGCACAGCCACATGCTGCTTTGGCCCTGTGGGGAAAGAAAAGTCAGAGCCTGCCCTCCAGGAGGGAAACGTCTCGAATCACGCCTCAGTCATGCAGGAAACACTTGCTGTGTTGGGGTCCTAGGTGGATGCTGGTGTGCAGAGGTAACTCACACTCGGTCCCTGCCCTCCCAGTCTGCTGGGAAGATGAATAGAAAGATGCAGGTCTTCCTAAGTCTCTTGGGTGCTGTGGTAGAAGTTCCTACAGGGGACTTTGGGGGTGTAGTTGCAGGCATGGTGGTCACATGCCCTCACCAGGACTCCCCAAGTCCAGGGAACCTCTTGGGTAAAGGCTGCAAGGCCTGAAACAGCCTCTCACTGAGGGAACTGCAGAAAGCCCAATGCATCCTCACTGAGGTCAGTAGCATTCTGCTCTCCCAGCTCCTCTTCATGCCTGCACTCGAGCAGCACTGATCCTCGCAGCCACCTCTGTGCCGGAAGACCTGGTAAGGAAGATGGTAACATCCCTGCTCTCTTGGGGTGTGTCAGCGGGCGATGAAATAGTGAGGAGCAATGAGGAAGACAAAACAGGGACCGGGCACAGAGAGGAACACACTTTGCCTTCTTGAGCCCCTCCTCTTTGCTTGTTAGTTTGCAGTCTCCTTGCTCGGCTCATCCTCCTCCCAGCCTCTTCTTTCCCAGTCTACTCTCTATGAGTGATGTCTCCCCAGATCCTCTTCTCCCATTCTCTCTGAACCCACTCCTACCAGATTTATGCCCTCCCTGCTCCACTGGAACTGCCCTGGCCAACCTCACCAGTGACCTCTGTGTCACCCAATCCAAGGTCAGTTTTCGATCTTCATCTTGACCTAACACCAGCACAGCACACAGTCGATATCCACCTCCTCCTCGAAATCCGCATACAATTCAGCTTTCAGAACACCACTCTTACTAGTTCCCTTCCCACCCAGGTCCTTTGTTGGTTTCTCATCTGCTCAACCTCTGGATGTTGTTCACACCAGTGCTCTCCTCTACCAGCTAAACTCACCCCTGAGTGATCTCGTCTGGTCTCATGGCTTTAAATGCCACCTATAGGCCATCATTTCTCAGGTTTATACCTCCGGCCTGGACTCTTCCCTGAATCCAGACTCATAAATCCATCTAACTTCTCTTGGATGTCTAATGCACTTGGCAAGATCAGCACAAGTCCAATAACTCTGTTCTTCTCCGCAGACCTGACCTTCTACCCACATCCGTGACAGCTCCTTTCTTCTAGCTGCCTGGGCCCCAGCCCAGGTAATCTTGACTCCTTCTTTTCTCTCCATTTTTCAGCTACTTTCCCCCCTCTCCAACATTCCCGTTCTGAACTAAGGCTGTCAGCATCTCTGGGCTGGGCGCAGTGGCTCACGCCTGCAATCTCAGCAGTTTGGGAGGCCGAGGAGGAAAGATCACTTGAAGCCAAGAGATCAAGGCCAGCCCGGGCAACAAAGTGAGACCTCATCTCTACAAAAAATTAAAAAGTTAGCCGGGCATGGTGTCGTGCTCATGTAGTCCCAGCTACTCAGGAGGCTGAGGCAGGAGGATCACTGAGCCTGGAAGGTCAAGGCTGCAGTAAGCCCTGATTGTGCCCCCGCCCTCCAGCCTGGGCAACAGAGTGAGACCCTGTCTCAAAAAAAAAAAAAGGCTGGGCGCGGTGGCTCACGCCTGTAATCCCAGCACTTTGGGAGGCCGAGGCAGGCGGATCATGAGGTTAGGAGATCGAGACCATCCTGGCTAACACGGTGAAACTCCATCTTTACTAAAAATACAAAAAATTAGCCGGGCGTGGTGGCGGTCACCTGTAGTCCCAGCTACTCGACTCGGGAAGCTGAGGCAGATGAACCTGGGAGGCAGAGCTTGCAGTGAGCCAAGATTGTGCCACTGCACTCCAGCCTGGCGACAGAGAGAGACTGTATCAAACAAACCAACAAGAAGTATCTCTCAGCTGCTCTTTGGGTCTCTCCCCTTATCCTACGGTAGCTCCCCATTTCACTCAGAGTAAACGATTTTTTTCAGGGACCTATAATGCCTTCACAGTCTGGCCTTATGTCCTGCTATGCTGCCCTCTCACTCCATTCTTTCCACACTATCTTGCTGTTATCAGACATGAGTGCATCAGGCTCACTTCCGTCTTGGGGCCTTTGCGTGTGCTGTTCCCTCTACTTAGAAATGTCTTTCCCCAGATATCTGTAGGGATCACCACTCTCCTCCTCCAGGGCTGTGCTAAAATGCTGTCTTATCAGTGAGGCCTCCCCGACCCCCTATTTTAAACCCTGTACCCTCTTCCCACCCCACATTCCCTATCCCCTTGCTTTATTTTTCTCCATAGCCTTGATCATTGACATGTTGTATGGTTCATCCATCTCCCAAGTGGTCTACATTTCCACTTCTGGCCAAAAGGCTTTGTTTCAGCTGTATGCTTGGTTCTTCAGCGGTCTCCTTGACATCTCACGGGACCCCTCACAACATATTGGAAAGCAGCCCTAGATCCTCTTCTGCATCTGCTCCTTTGTCCATCTTTCTCCTCCCACTCACTGGTACCTCTTGCCCTTAAACCAGAAGTCTAGGGAATCATCCATGACCCACCTCCGTCTCCAGGCCATCTCTAACTCTTGTCTCTTCTACCTCCTGCATATATTTTGAACTGTCCGCTTGTCCTCATCCCTGCTGTCACCCTTGTGATGCAAGCCACCACCTCAGCTGGACAGACCTCTGCCGAGATCTTTCTGATGGCCCCCACTGCCTTTCTTGCCCCTCTCTGATCCATTCCCAACACAGCAATCAGTGATACTTTTAAACAATGTGGGGTTCAGCCAGGTACGATGGCTCATGCCTGTAATCCCAGCACTTTGGGAGGCCAAGGTGGGCGGATCATCTGAGGTCAGGAGTTTGAGACAAGCCTGGCCAACATGGTGAAACCCTGTCTCTACTAAAAATACAAAAATTAGCTAGGTGTGGTGGCATGTGCCTATAATCCCAGCTGCTTGGGAGGCTGAGGCAGGAGAATCACTTGAACCCGGGAGGTGGAGGTTGCAGTGAGCCGAGATACTGCCACTGCACTCCAGTCTGGGCAACAAGAGCAAAACTCGTCTCAAAAAAAGAAAAACAAAAATGCGGGGTTGGACAGCATCACCCTACCCCGTTGATCCCAGCTTCAAGCCCACTGATGGCTTCCCAAGCACTTGGAAAGAGATGCAGAATCCTCCTGCAGCCCACGGGCTCTGCACGCTGGGCCTCCGCCCACCTCTCCACTGTCGACTCCGCCCCCTCTGCTTGCTGTGTTCCTGCCATCTTCCTTTTTCACTTCTGAATTCCACTGTATCCTTTCCCAGCCCAGAACCTCTGCACCTGCTCCCAACCCACTTCTTTCGTCCTCCAGGTCTCGACCGGCATTTGCTCCCAGAGGAGCAATCCCCTACCCTCCTCCCTAACCTCAGCCGCCTCAGCCAGGCACCCCCAGCATGTTTCCTCTTGTCTCTCCGTCCTTGCCTCCCTGTCACTGCTACAGTTGGCATTAATACATTTATTCTGGATTCCTGTGTTGGTTGATGACTCCTCTCCTAGGCAGCAAGTTCCAGGAAGGCAGGAAAAGCCCTTTCTGTCTTACTCCCCATTATGTATCCTGTGCCCAGCAAAGTGGGACCCCCATGCTCGGCTCTCCATGGCTCTATGTTAAATGGATGAATGAACAAATGGACGGTGAGAGGTGAGGCTGACTGACTGTTCAGAGGCCAGAATCGAAGATGAAAGAGTTTGGTGTTTGTTTCTGGAGGCAGGGAGGAGACCCACAGGGCACAAATACTGGAATGAAGAAACCTGATCGATGACTTTTTTTTAACCTAATAATTCTGCAAGCCAGGCACAGTAGCTCACGCCTGGAATCCCAGCACTTTGGGAGGCCAAGGCGGGCGGATCACCTGAGGTCAGGCGTTCAAGAGCAGCCTGACCAACATGGTGAAACCCTGTCTCTACCAAAAATACAAGATTAACTGGGCGTGGTGGTGCACGCCTGTAATCCCAGCTACCCTGGAGGCTGAGGCAGGAGAATTGCTGGAACCCAGGAGGCAAAGGTTGCAGTGAGCTGAGATGCACCACTGCCCTCCAGCCTGGGCGATGCAGCGAGACTCCGTCTCAAATAATAATAATAATAATAATTCCGCGAAGGAAGTGTGTCCTGCTTCACAGGTATGGACACAGGCTCAGCGAGGCTAAGTAATAGTTGAGGTTAACAGCTGGGAAATATCTGGGCTGAGATGTGAGCCTGCTCTGTTTGACTCCAAATCTTCACATTTTTCTGTTTGGACCTTCTACCTTGACCCCTTCACCTCCTCCTCCTCCTCTTTCTCTTCCTCACTGGCCTAACCAAGTCCTCCTGTCACCCCACAATATCTGTCATCTGGCCCCACTTCCTCCGTAGAGTCCTGTGGGGTTCCTTGTTCTTTCACTTCTGGATTCCACTGAATTCTTTCCCAAAACCTCTGCATCTGCTCCCAACCCACTTCGTTTGTCCTGCAGGTCTCAAACGTCATTTCCTGGGGCTGTAGAGTACCTCTTGCCCACTGTAAGGTTGTAGCTGCCTCCGGATAGAGCAGGACAGCAAGGGGCACACCACCAGCCTGTCCCAGGACCCCAGCATAGTGGTGATCACTAGCACTCCTCTGGGAGCTTGACTCTCCCACAGCCTCAGAGGCAGGTCCTGTCGTTATTGTTCCTGTCCTCCTGCTCATGGGTAAGGACATGGTAGGAGGCAAAGGCATGAACGGCCACATGTCAGAGGGAAGGCGCTCCCGTGGCCAGGTTGGTCTGATTGCTTCTTGCTTCCTTTCAGAGGCCCTCTACACAGAGACAAGGCTGCAGTTTGATGAGGCAGCCAAGCACCTACAGAAGCTGGAAGGCACCACCAGAAAGGCGGTTTGTGCATCTGTGAAAGACTTCAACAAGAACCAGGTATACGTACTCCGAGACCCCGGGCTCGATGACCGGAGGGGAGGATGAACCCACTACGGCTTCCCAAGGCTCTCTGGCCTCCCTGGGATCCCAGTCTCAGCCTGCTTCCCTGGTCACATCACCAGCCCTGACAGAGACCCTGATGGGCTGCCTGATTGTGCCTGATTATGGAGAAGGATGAGACCCAGTCCTGTCCCTTAGCTCTGAATCTTGGAGGGAAACCCGCCAAACTAGCCATGTAACCTGGGGAAGTCAGCTCACCTTTCTACACCTCAGTTTCTTCTTCTGTAACATAAGGATGGTGACATTACCCTAGACTGTTACCACCTAGCTCTGCTCCAATGGCTGGTGCTGGTTTCCGTTCTTCCCACCTCTCAGACTTCCTCTTTACCGAGAACAGCTACTGGGCTGCTCACCAATGGCAGGGATGATGAAGAAGATCATGATGAGCTTGGACAATGGGGCCTCCTGAGAGCTCCTGCCTCCCCTCTAAACTCTGCCTCCCTTCCTCCCACACACTCCCCTCCCCTCCAATCTGATGCTGAAGTTGCTGAAGTAGGTTCTTCTTTTTGTTTCTTTGGGTTTTTTTGTTTTTGAGACGGGGTCTCACTCCATCGCCTAGGCTGAAGTGTAGTGGCATGATCACGGCTCGCTGCAGCCTCGACCTCCCAGGCTCAGGTGATCCCCCCACCTCAGCCATCCAAGTAGCCAGGACTACAGGCACACACCACCGTGCCTGGCTAATTTTTGTATATTTTTGTAGAGACAGGGTTTTGCCATGTTGCCCAGGCTGGTCTCAAACTCCTGAGCCCAAGCGATCCTCCCGCCTCAGCCTCGCAAAGTGCTGGGATTACCACATCTGGCCCTCTTTTCCTTTTGGAAATTAGAGCTCATCCCGGTATCTCTCCCTCCCCTGACAAGGTTTTCTTTTCAAATGCAATTCTATTATCTGGTGCGTGGGGACTTTGCCTGGGTTTGTTGATCAGGTTCGCTTGTCAACTAGAACTATGGTCCCCAAAGAAGGCTGTGCAGGATGTGTGGGAGAGCAGATACCAGAGCCCTGCTTCATATTCATTTTTAACCTCATTGCTTTTGATTTCTACATTCATGTGTAGTTATAAGCATGTGCTGTCATTAAAATATAGTAGTACCACACTGTGAACTAAATATATTGGAGATACAAGCTCAAAACTGTCCTCCTGGTGGGGGCAGGCAGTCAAAAATCCTAGAGAGGCTGGACCAGACACCAGAGAATGTGGGTTTTCAACACGGGGGAGAGGAATGAGGAGAGCCAACTGCAGGTGCTGGGGAGGACCAAAGGGCAAAGCAAGACACCTGAAGTCCGAGCTCAAAACCCAGTGAGCTGCAAAGGTCTTACAGATCATCCATCCCTGCCCTTCATTTTACAGAGGGCGCCCAAAGACGGGGGTCTGTTCGCTCCAGTCCCCACTGCAAGTGAATGGCAGGATGCGACCCTTGACAATTAGTCCACTGTTGGCTGGTGATCCGCTCATTCGTTTATGGAAGCGATGATGATGATGATGATGAGAATTCACTCATTCATTCATCAGTTCAACCAGTGTTTATGGAGCCCTTCCTGCTGGGCTTTGGGGTAGCTTTTGCTAAACCCTATTGTCTCCTTCATCAGTTGATTCATTCCTGTATTCTAGAAGATGTTGAATGGGCGTCTACAACCTACCTGGTATTCTCAGCCCCCAGCTCCTCATGTGGATGCCGCGAGGCAGTGCCATCACAAACACTCCTGCACTGGGGAGAGCCGCCCTCCGCCTTCTGCAGCTCTGTTCCTAACTAGAACTGGGCTCTTTGATTAACCTGGGATGTTAGTACAAGGTTCTGGATAACTATCCTCCTCAAAAGAAAAGCCGAAGCAGGCCGGTCCAGTTCAACAGGAAGGACACACTGAGGGCCTCCAGTTCTTGGGTCGGGGCTCACTTCGTCAGAGAGGCGTTGCGTGTCAGTTGTGGCATCAGGGTCTGACACACAGGCTCTGGAGCCTGACCACACGGGTGCGAGACCACGCTCTGCCCTGCAGCCTTGGGCAGGCCACCCACTGCCTTGGTTTGATCATCTGCAGAATGAGGAAGCGATAACGCCCTTCTGTGTCAGTGAGAACGTGCTTACCCTTTTGCTGGGGTAAGAAGCACCCACCAGTCTCAGTGGCTTAAACAGAAAGTTGGTGTTCCATGCGTGCTCCCTGCCCGCCGTGGACTGGCTGTGAGGCCTGCTCCTCGGCATCCTCACTTTGGAGCCCAGGCCCTGGGACTGAGCGACCACCAGCCGGAGGATCCCGGCAGCACAGGAGGGAAGGAATGTGGCTAGTCCCCCCAGGCATCCTCCCAGGAGCAGTACTGCCACCCCTGCTCACATTTCACTAGTGAAAGCAAGCCACATGGCCACGCTCACTCTAAGTGGGCAGGACGGGTAGTTCTGCCCCGTGCCCAGGAAGAACACTGTTGATAGCGAATGGTCAGCAGTATCGGCCATCACACCTGCTAGTAAGGTGGCTGCGAGGACTCACATGGTAATGCACGTGACAGGTCAGGACAGTTTGGCACATGATCAGGACTCAGCAGATGATGGTCATTATTATTATTGTTATTATTATTAGAGACCAAGTCTCACTCTGTCGCCCAGGCTGGAGTGCAGTGGTGCCGTCTCAGCTCACTGCAACATCTGCCTCCCAGGTTCAAGCGATTCTCCTGCCTCAGCCTCCTGAGTAGCTGGGATTACAGGTA
>NW_012102698.1:3228904-3238239 GCF_000951045.1 Mandrillus leucophaeus
AAGAAGCACCCACCAGTCTCAGTGGCTTAAACAGAAAGTTGGTGTTCCATGCGTGCTCCCTGCCCGCCGTGGACTGGCTGTGAGGCCTGCTCCTCAGCATCCTCACTTTGGAGCCCAGGCCCTGGGACTGAGCGACCGCCAGCCGGAGGATCCCGGCAGCACAAGAGGGAAGGAATGTGGCTAGTCCCCCCAGGCATCCTCCCAGGAGCAGTACTGCCGCCCCTGCTCACGTTTCACTAGTGAAAGCAAGCCACATGGCCACGCTCACTCTAAGTGGGCAGGACACGTAGTTCTGCCCCGTGCCCAGGAAGAACACTGTTGATAGCGAATGGTCAGCAGTATTGGCCATCACACCTGCTAGTAAGATGGCTGCAAGGACTCACATGGTAATGCACGTGACAGGTCAGGACAGTTTGGCACACGATCAGGACTCAGCAGATGATGGTCATTATTATTATTGTTATTATTATTGGAGACCAAGTCTCACTCTGTCGCCCAGGCTGGAGTGCAGTGGTGCCGTCTCAGCTCACTGCAACATCTGCCTCCCAGGTTTAAGCAATTCTTCTGCCTTAGCCTCCTAAGTAGCTGGGGTTACAGGTACACTCCACCACACCTGACTAATTTTTTTTTTTTTTTTTTTTATTTTTACTAGACATGGGGTTTCACCATGTTGGTCAGGTTGGTCTTGAACTCCTGACCTCAGGTGATCCACCTGGTTGACTATTATTTTTAATTTTAGCAACAATTAGCTGCTCTTAGTAGTCACTGTGTTCAACAGCCCTCCCACAGAGGCATGATTAATCCAACTTAACTGACAAAGAAACAGGCTCAGGCCCAGGCATGGTGGCTCATGTATGTAACCTCAACGCTTTGGGAAGCTGAGGCAAGAGGATCACTGGAGCTCAGGAGTTCATGACTAGACTGGGCAATACAGTGGGACTCTGTCTCTAAAAATTTTTTTTTTAATTAGTCGGGTGTGGTGGCATGGCCCTATAGTCCCAGCTGTTTGAGAGACTGAGGTAGGAGAATCACTCAAGCCTGGGAGGTGGAGGCTGCAGTGAGCTATGAGTGCATCACTACACTCCAGCCTGGGCAACAGAGTAAAACCCTATCTTAAAAAACAGAAAGAGACTGGGCACAGTGGCTCACGCTTGTAATCCCAGCACTTTGGGAGGTTGAGATGGGCAAATCACGAGGTCAGGAGTTTGAGGCCAGCCTGGCCAACATGGTGAAACCCTGTCTCTACTAAAAATACAAAAAATCATCTGGGCATTGTGGCAGAGGCCTGTAATCCCAGCTACTCAGGAGGCTGAGGCAGGAGAATCACTTGAACCTGGCAGGTGGAGGTTGCAGTGAGTTGAGATTGCGTCACTGCACTCTGACAGATCGAGACTCCATCTCAAAAAAAAAAAAAAAGGAGGCTTGGAAGGATGAGCTGACTTTCTTAGGGAGTACTCAGTGGCAAGTCCAGTATTTGAAGTTGGGCCTGTCTAGCTACAAAGTGTGTGCTGTGTGACTCCATCAAGCTGGCCTCTGGTGAGCACCTGTGGAATGCCAGCTCCTTGCAAACTGCCCTGTCCGTGTGTTACTGAGGACAACTGTTATCCCAAGTACATATCTCCTAAAAGCCATCTTCCGACTTTACAGAGAAATGACTGCAGCCCAGAGAGGGGAGGTGACTTGGTGCAGGTCGCCCAGCCGGAGACCCCCCAGGGAATCAAACAGAAATGAGACCTGGAATTGCTTTGTACTGGGCACTGCGACTCGGGACCACTGAAGTGACAGTGCATTGTCTACCATTTAGAAGTCACCACTGTTGTAAATCACTCTGTTGAGTGTCCTTTGCAGCCCACAGATGTCCAAGGGTTGCCAGGGGCACAGAGCCCTGCCTTGGTTGGGGCCAGGCCCATGTAGGGTGGCGGCCTAATCCAAGGAGAGAGCTCCCTGCCTTGGCAAGTTGGTGCAAGACCCAGAGCTCTTATGCACACACCCAACAGGTGGTGATCCCCCGAGTCCAGCCCACCCGCCCAGCAGTGTGCAGACAGCCAGGGGTTCAAGGACCCTCCGCATCCGTGCCTGACAAGTCTCCCCTCCACCGAACTCCTGCTGCCCTTAGCATATCCTCCCCTCAAGGGCCCCCAGTGAGGTTTGCTGGCCTGGGTGTCAGAACACCCCTGGGGTCACTCGGACCATCTTTAATGTCTTCACCTGCTCAGGCCATCGAGTCAGTGGAAAGGAAAAAGCGAGAGAAAAAGCAAGAACAAGAGGACAACTTGACTGAGATCACCAACCTGCTGCGTGGGGACCTGCTCTCCGAGAACCCGCAGCAGGCAGCCAGCTCCTTCGGGCCCCACCGCGTGGTCCCCGACCGCTGGAAGGGCATGACGCAGGAGCAGCTGGAGCAGATCCGCCTCGTCCAGAAGCAGCAAGTCCAGGAGAAGCTGGTGGCTGCCCCGCCCCTTTTCCCGAGCCCGCAGAGCTGCCTTCCAGGCACAAATGTAGTTGTAGCAGGCCTTGTGCTCTGCCCTAGGACCTGCCCTCAAGGAATTTCCCTTCTAGTCGGGGGCGGGGGGAAGACAAGAGCCAGATAGTCTCACACCCGTATGATGTGGCATCAGGAGTAGGAGTGCCAAGAAAGAGAACAGCAGACTGGGAAGACACTGAAGCAAAGACCCAAAAGAGGGGAGGGAGGGAGCCATGTGTCTGCCTGGGAAAAGGGTGACCGGGCAGGGCGAGCTGCAAGGGCACAGGCCTTGAGGCAGGACCCTGCCGGACCTGCTCAGAGAAGAGCAAGGAGCCTGGTGGCTGGAGTGGAGTGAGGAGAGGGGCAGGTGCTGAGGCCTCAGAGGCAGAGGGTCAAGGTCCTGGCAGGCCCCTGGGGAGGACTTTGGCCTCTTCTGTGACTGAGATGGGGAACTCTGCAGGGTTTTGGGCAGAGGAGTGACAGGATCTGACTTAGGTTGAACAGGACCCCCAGCATGATCCTCCTGTATTGAGGGCAGACACTATAGGGGCTGAAGGGGAAGGAAGGAGATCTCCAGGAAGGCCTCTGCAGTGTTCACAGTGAGAGGCGATGCTGGCTGGGACCACGGGGCAGGCAGTGGGGGTGCTGAGCAATGGTCAGATTCTGGATCTATGTTGAAGGTACAGTCGACAATATCGGATGAATGGTTGGGTGGGGATGTGTGAAGGAGAGGAGTTAAAGGCAACTCCAGGTCCTGTGGCCTGAGCAACTAGAGGGATGGAATTGGCTTTTCCAGAGATAGGGAAGGTGGTGGGAGGAGCAGGTTGATGGGGTGGGAGGGGTGGAAATCAAAGTTACAATTTTGGATATGTTAAGTGTGCAAAGTTCATTAGAGATCTGTATCTATTAGGATTAGATTTGCCTGAATGTGGCAGAAAACCACAAATAACAGCATCTTAAACAAAATAGAACTTTCTCTCTTACAAGTAAATCATCAGGAAAACAGTTCAGGGCTAGTATGGCAGCTCTGTGGTCATTGACTGATGTCTTGCTATCCTTGGCTCCTGGCTCTCACTTCTTAGTGCACGATGGCTGCTCAAGCACCAGCCGTCACATGCATAGTCCAGCTACCAGGAAGGAGGAATGGAGAACACTCTAAGGAGATTTCCACTTACATTTCACTGGACAACACTTAGTCACAAGATTGCCCCCAACTCTAAAAAAGTCAAGGAAATGTGTTTATTCCAAGCAGTGAAGTGCTGGTGATTCTTTTACTAAGGAAGAATGGAAAATGGTTACTGGGAGACAAGTAGTATTTTCTGCCACAGCCTCCAATTAAAGCCCAGGAGGCAGCTGGATATGTAACACAGGGCTCAGAACAAGGTCTGGGCCAGAGGCATAAATGTGAGTCGTCACCTACAGAGAGTATGTATGCATGCATTTGGAGACAGAGTCTCACTCTATCACCCAGGCTGGAGTGCAGTCGTGCAATCTTGGCCCACTGCAACCTCTGCCTCCCAAGTTCAAGCGAATCTCCTGCCTCAGCCTCCCCAGTAACTGGGATTACAGGCATGCACCACCACATCCAGCTGATTTTTATAGTTTTAGTAGAGGTAGGGTATCATCATGTTGGCCAGGCTGGTCTCGAACTCCTGATCTCAAATGATCCTCCCACCTCAGCCTCCCAAAGTGCTGGGATTACAGGCGTGAGCCACCATGCCCGGCACTACACAGAGTATTTAAAGCTGAGGACTGAGTCCTGCTCCCCACTCAGAACCCCCCTTCTCACCACCACTATTTATAAAGAGCAAAGGAATCTGAGAAGGGGCCGCCAGGGAGGTGGACAGATGCAAGCCGTGGTTTCCTGGAGGCCAAGTGAGGAAAGGTGTTTGGGAGGGAAGGAGAGGAGAACCCCTGGGTCAAACGCTGCTGCCAGACTGCAGGCTAAACGCTGGATCCGGCACCATGGCAGTCACCGGGGACCCCGTCAGGAAGGAGCACATTTGGCAGAGGAGTGGGGCCTCCAGCCTAGTGAGCTCAAGAGAGAACAGGCAGGAAACAAATGGAGATGGCATGTGTAGACAGCGCTTACAAGGCGTTTGCTGTAAAGGGTGCAGAGAAATGGAGTGGGAGCTGGTGGGGGACATGGGGTGAAGGGAAGGTTTTTGTTTGTTTGTCTTGATTGTAGAAATAACAGCATGCTTGTCATTCAACCTGAGTGATGCAGTAGAGGGGGCATTGATGCCCGAGGAGACACTTGCTGGAGCCATGTCCCTGGGCTGCAGAGAGCAAGGGACATGGAGTGCTAGCTGAGGGCTTGGTGTGGCCTGGGAGTTCGGAGCCGTCATTGGAGTCATGGGAAGGGGCGTCAGGGCAGGAGCTTGTGGGCCAACAGAAATGAGACCTGAAATTGATTTGTACTGGGGACTGTGGCTCAGGACCACTGAAATGACCGTCATTTTCTACCTTTTAGAAGTAGAACTGAGCAGGGTTGGGGGGAGTTAATGTAAATGGTCATCTAGAAGAACTGGAAAGGGAACAGTCTGGAGGAAGGGGACAGGCTGGTCGGACAGTGCCCAGGGCCCACTGGGGAGTCATAGTCATAACCTTGAAGTGACCCCAGAGAGCGCTGTCGGGGTGTCCCCACCCATGCTTAGCCAGATTCATCGTGGTCACTGCCTGCCTGACCAAGTGAAGAACTCAGGGGACCGAGGGTAGCGGCCTGGGAGCGTCTTCCATGAGACTAACCAGGGGGCCAGAGAGAGATTGGAAAAGTGGCGGCCAGCGGACTGGAGGTCACACTTCGCGGGGGGCATCATCATTGGAATCAGGGACTTGGAGAGAGTGGAAGAGGCGGGTTAGAGCAGTGAGACTGTGGAGGCAGCGTTATTGGTAATAACAAGGGAAGGGTGGAGGGTCCCAAAGGGAGGGTCTCCGGACCTGCAGCATCGGCCGGGTGGGGCCCGCAATCTGTAATTTCAAAAGCCCCCAGGGGATTCTGATGCCCACTCAGGTTTGAGACCCACTGGTAGGGTGTGCCCAGCAGGTGAGAAGGTGAAGCCGGGACTAGGTCTTCGGAGAGGAGGCGGGAGAGCTGAGCAGCTGGGGACAGGAGAGGGCTGTCTCTGTGTGTGCTGAAACCACTGAGTATCCTGGCTGGAGAGATCTGGAGAGGGCCTCAAACCTGCAGAGAGTGAGTGGGAGAGGCCAAGCTGGGCTGGCAGGTGCATAGTTGGTGTGAGCTTCTGATTTGGTGGGTCTGGGGAGGAGGAGGGACAGTGGCGGTGGTGTGGACCAGGGCATGAGGAGTTGGGGCAGCAGCTCGCCCACCTGCTTCCCTGCAGGCCAGAGTTGCATGTGTGTGGGAGGCTGCAGTAGGGCCGGGACCTGCGCAGGCCGCGGGTGTGAGGTTCAGGATGTAGTCCAAGGTGGAAAGGGCGCCGGGGCTGGAACTGGGGTCCAGGGCCCTGCTCTGTGCTTCAGGACACAGCTCTGCCTGGACCGTCTGGCACAGAAGATCAGCCATCCTGAAAGCAGCATTGCTGTCTAGTTTTCATTTTTTATAGAAAGTTAAGAAGACAGAAAAGCACAAAGGGGGAAAAACACACATGAAACCTCCCCACTCAGAAATACTGCCCCTTCCTTTCTGGGTCCTTGCCTCCATCCCCTTTCTGTGCATGGAGGTAACTGGGAAGGTTGGAATCTCGCAGCAAACAGCTGGGCTGTGTGCTTTGCTCTTAGCCCGGCCGAGTGTGTCCCATGCCATTCCCTGTTTGCCACCAAGCAGCTTTTGTGATGACCCCGGGCTCCTGACAGCAGCCTGGCTTTACAGCGGGGGACACTGAGGTTCGTGAGAGCAGGTGACTTGCCTCGTGGGTGGCAAAGCCCACCAGCCTGCCCTCAGTCCCAGGATGGGGCCGCCCAGACCCCCGTGCCACTCACCGGACACTTATCCTTGCTCATTTGGCGGGAGGAGGCTCTGCCCTAAAAATGGCAAAAGTGGGCAAAGGGGACTCGTCTTCAGCCCTAACAAAGCTGACAACACGTGGGCAAGTGCCCCTCCCTCCACACAAATCCAGCGTCCTCTTCCAAGGCCCCGGAGTTTTCACAGTGAGGAGGGCAGTGAGGAATGAGCTGAAACACAGCAACTCAGGGGTCGGGGTGCCCCTCTGGGACCATGAGCTTCTTGTCACCGGGTGAGGCTATGGTGTGTGCATGTTCTGGAAGCTGCCCAGGTGATCTGCCTTCAGTTGTGGGACAGCTGGCCATGGCTCATGGAGGTGGCATCTGACTGCTGACCGAGCCAGGGAGCCCCTGAGGACCTGAGGAGGCAGACTCTGGGCCCGGCCTGCATCTGGGAGCCCGGCAGCCGGGAGTGGAGGCTGTGGTAGGAATTGAGTCCCTGCTGTGCCTTCAGGAGAAGGAGGACGGCCAGCACCTCCTGATGGGGGAGGACAGCGGGCCACGTGGAATGAGGGCAGGCTGAGGGTCTCCTCTGGCTTCCTGCATGACATCGGTCACCTACCTGACCCTCCTCTGAGCCTCAGTTTCCCCATCTGTAGAATGAGAGGCCAGGCCTCCTAGACAATCCCCTGGGGCTCTTTGGCTCTGGGGAAAGGCAGTGGTGAGCCGCCTCTTTTCCTTCCAGAGACTCCAGGAAGAAAAGCACCAGCGAGACCTGGACTGGGACCGGCGGAGGATTCAGGGGGCCCGCGCCGCCCTGCTGTTTGAGCGGCAGCAGCGGCGGCAGCAGCGCGACCTGCGCAGAGCTCTGGACAGCAGCAACCTCAGCCTGGCCAAGGAGCAGCGTTTGCAGTGAGTGCTGGGTGGGACCGGGGCCAGTTTGGGGACCGGGTGGAGGGACTGCGGGGCTGTGGAGGTCGAGGACAAGGAGGGGCCAGGAGGGAAACACCCCGCCCTGGTGGTCCTCATCTGGACACTGTGGACCTCAAGTGGGCTGGCTTGGGTTGACAGACCCATGGGCCACGGGTCACTGCTGTCCACACAGGGTGCATGGGGCTTTTCCACACCGGAAAGCCCCAGAGAAGAGCACTGAGTCTGCTGGGGGAGTCAGGAAGGCTTCCTGGAGGAGGCTTCATGGCTGAGACCCAGGAGGAGGATGGCATTACCTACTCAGGGATGGCTTTCCAGGCAGAGAGAGGGGCTCCCTGGGCTGCCCCCAAAAAGCCTGGAGTCTCTTGGTTATAGACAGGACCCCAAGAGTTCAGAGTTCCAGCTACAGGAAGATGTCAAATGCAAGTAAATAGGTGAACTCGCAACTGAAAAACACAATATTTATTTACTTATTTATCAAGCTCTTGGCTTAAACTCAGGAGGGGCCCAGGAATATTTTCTCCAATCCGATGTCTGGTTGCTGGTTGGTCCATCTGTTGTGGGCCTAAAAGGAGCATTAAGAATGATCTGAGGGCCGGGCACGGTGGCTCACGCCTGTAATCCCAGCACTTTGGGAGGCCGAGGTGGGCAGATTACGAGGTCAGGAGTTTGAGACCAGACTGGCCAACATGGTGAAACCCCATCTCTACTAAAAATACAAAAATTGGCCGGGTGTGGTGGCATATGCCTGTAATCCCAGCTACTTGGGAGGCTGAGGCAGGAGAATCGCTTGAACCCGGGAGGTGGAGGTTGCAGTGAGCTGAGATTATGCCATTGCACTCCAGCCTGGGCAACAAGAGCAAAACTCCATCTCAAAAAAAAAAAGAAAAAAAAAGATCTGAAAAGCCAGCCATGGTTGGCGCACGGTTGAAATCCCAGCTACTGGGGAGGCTGAGGCAGGAAGATCGCCTGAGCCCAGGAGCTAGAGGCTGCAGTGAGCTATGATCGCACCACTGCACTCTACCCTGGATGACAGAGCAAGACTTTGTCTCTAAAAAAAAAGAAAAGAATGATCTGACAGATCAAATGGGGTGAACAAAATATACAGTCACACCCATGGAGATTTAATTTTCATATGTCCCCAACTGTTACTGGTGTAAGTCCCTCATCTACCTGCAGTGTAATTATAGAGTGACCCTCGCCGCTGAGGAGTGGTTGAGATGGATCATTTTGGGGGGGCTCATTAGGTGTGAAATGTATTCTGTATTTTGGGGATAACACACTAATAAAAAGTTTGTGTGCCTTTTCAAAAAAAAAAAACAAAGAATATTTAGGAAGTATACACATTTGCTGACTTTTTTTTTCTCGTTTTGTTATCAGGAAAAAATACATGAATGAAGTCTATACAAATCAACCCACGGGAGATTATTTCACACAATTTAATACAGGAAGTCGATAATGAGGAAGACACCCTTGTTCCCGTCATTCACGTATAAAGAGTGGCAGCCTTAAAGAGTCACATTGCTTTTTTAAAAATACACTCCTTGGGCCACAAGTACCCTTCAGCTGTAATTGTCCACTGTGGACAAAACATTTATCTAACCTCTCCGTTGTATTTCTGTGAGGAACATTAGTTTCTGTTCGGCTCAGCTTGGCGAAGGTCTTGGGTGGGGCTCTGGGAAGTAGCTCAACACGGGCCTGCTCAGGGCCACCCTAGGGAGAGGTGGTATTTAAGGTGGTGTTTAAGGTGGGCCTGTTCCGCACAGACTCAAGGTTCAGCTGCAGTAATAGTTACTGCTCCCACATGCAAAGCTATGTGCAGATCCACACACTTCATGTAGAATTCACTAATTTGATTCTCACAACAGCTGGTGATGGGTATTTTTACTACTCACATTTTCTAGTTGAATAACCTCAATTACAGACACGTTAAGTGGCTTGGCGAGGTCATACCCCCAGGAACTGTGGGTGCTTGGGATTGAACCCAAGGAGAACTGGCTCTCAGGCACTTCACTCGACCGGCTCCTAAAACTGACCT
>NW_012102698.1:3238564-3241244 GCF_000951045.1 Mandrillus leucophaeus
TCATATGGTAGCTCTGCTGAGACTCCTTCCAGCTTGTGACTCTGTCCTCTCCGCCACCACACAGTTCCTGTCTTGTGGTCCAGGATGCTGCTCCGGCCTCCACCAATCCTGCCATGCCCTGGCCAAAAAAGAAGGGGGTCGGCTTGCTACTTCTCCATGACAACATGGCATGGAAAGTGCATTTCACCTCTGCTTGTATCCCATGGACCAGAGTTCAATCATGTGACCACACCTAGGTGAATGGAGGCTGGGAAGCTTAGCTGGCTGGCCGTGTGACCAGACCATCATTCTACAATTGTATACAAATGAAGTAATACACAGTGGGGGACAACTAGCTATCTGCTGCAAGCCACACTGGAAGAGTGACTTGGAAATTGCCAGGCCGGAGGTGTGGGGAGGCTTTTTCCACTGAGAGTGGGGACTAAGTCCAGCCCCCTCCCTGTCCTTGACCTCAAGGACAGGATTTCTGGCCCCAAGGCTTAGAAATGACTGGGTCCTCCCACCCCAGTTACCTCTTCCTTCTCCACATGGGTTTCTTGTGGGGCCTTATACCCAGGGCCATTGACAGATGGCAGCTCTGGACACATTGTCCTTAGCTGAGATAGAGCTGGACACTCCAGTGCAGACAGCTTCGCTCACCTTCCCCTCCGTCTGAGTGCCCCTCTGGTTCTTCCCATGCTCAGACCCTTCACTGGCGGGGGTTCCACCTGAGCCTCAGGATCGGCAGGGTTTTTAGGTGGACAAAGGGGCTGGACTCGCTGGCAGGCATAAACAAAGGCACTGGGGTGTCCAGGAGAGAAGTGACAGGGCAGTGTATCTGCTGAGGTCAGCGCATAGAAGGCGTGGGGGCTGGCGTGGGGTAGGGGTAGAAGGAAGAGGCCTGTGGCCAAGGTGTGAGGAGCAGGTGGAGCCCTACGAGGAAGGCTGCAGACTTTATCCTGAAGGCAAAAGGGGAGCTTGGAGAGAGTTGTCAGCCAGGCAGAGAGGGCTGGGTGTGCTCTAGCAGTCCAGCAGGCTCAGGCCACCCACGGGCTGCCCAAAGGGAGGCAAGGCTTTGCAGACAGACTTTATGCCTCCCTCTGGATCCAGGCCCACACGAGCTCCCAGGCAAAGCATTTGAACAAATGACCACACCGAAGACATGGTTCAAATCCACAGTCAACCAAGTAACGCTGCCACCCCCAGGCTGGTGTGGGACCACAGATGGGACCCAGGGGACTGCCTCAGGAGCTGTAACTAGAATGTGGATTGCGATGTAAAGCCAGAGAGGGGAGGGTGAGAGTTGGTTTGTTAGCACGCCCTGTGTACCAGGCTGCCACTGGGCCTCTTGGGCAGATGGTCTCTTGAACCTGCCCCCATCGCCCCTCTGGAAAGCAGCTGCTTAGCCTCGTTTTGCACCCACAAAACGAAGGACCTCACCATTCTGACTGCACCAAGCAGGGCCACCATGCAGAGTCCAGGGCTTCAAAACTCTCAGCCAGCTGCTCAGCCCTTGTTTCCTGAACCGGAGCTGCCTGTTTGCAGAGTGACTGACAGTAACACAGACGCTGCCTGTCAGGGAAGGGGTTAGGGGATGTACTCATTTCCCAGGCTGCCATTAACAAAATCCCGCAGACTGAGTGGCCTAACCAGGAGAAACTTAGAGTTCCTTGAGGTGCTGGAGGCCAGAAGTCCAAATCGAGGCGTGGGCTGAGTTGCTTCCCTCCGAGGTTGCGAAGAAGGATCTGTTCCGGGCCTCTGCCCCAGCTTCTGGCAGTTTGCTGGTGATCTCTGGTGTTCCTTGGCTTGTACGCACATCACTCTGGTCTGTGACTTCCTCTTGCTGCGGTCTTCCCCGCGTGTGTGTATGCGTCCAAATTTCCCCTTTTCATAAGGACACCAGCCATATTGGGTTGGAGCCTAACCTAATGACCTCATATTAACTAATTTCATTTACAATTAACCTATTTCCAAATAAGGTTCTATTCTGAGGTGCCTGGGGTTGGGACTCCAACATATCTTTTGTAGGACACAATTCAACGCACAACAGGGGGAGAGGCAGGAGGGCACCTGGCTCCGTTGCCTGCCAAGATAACTCCATTAGGAACATTCGTGTGTCCAGGCTGAACAAGCCAGGCTCTGGGAGGGCCCCAGTGATGGGCGAGTGACAGCCAGTACTGTCCTTCATCCTCCTGCTTTCAAGTGGGCAGATAAGGCAGAAATAGGAAGTAATGTCGGTTCATTCAGTGAGCACTGAGCACTCTTCCTGGCCTGGGTCAGGCCAGGCCCTGGGCCGGGATCGCCCCGTCTAATGGGAGACACGGACAGGGAAGGAAATCCTTGGGAAGGAGGCAGAGGAGAAAAGCAAGACAGCGCTTGGAGGTCGCCGCAGCCATCTCCACTGCGTTTATATGCCTGGAATCATGACCCAACGTGGAGAGGCTTTAACTCTGAATCCTGCAACGTTGTAAAAACTATTCCTGAAGGAAGGGCAGGCCTGAGAACTTTGGACGCAGACTTGCTTTCCGTGCGCCCTCTGCTGGTGACCAGCAGCACAACACAGTCCCTGCCGTTCTCCAGGCAGGAAGAGGAACCAGGTGGGGTTTTTTGTGTGTTTTTTTTGTTTTGTTTTTTGTTTTTTGTTTTTTTGGAGACGGAATCTCGCTCTGTCGCCCAGGCTGGAGTGCAGTGGCTGGATCTC
>NW_012102698.1:3242624-3244228 GCF_000951045.1 Mandrillus leucophaeus
AAAAAAAAAAAAAAAAAAAAATTCTAGTTATATTTATGCTGCTTACGAAAGACACATCTAAAACAAAACAGCACAGAAAAATTAAAATAATAGCATTCAATAGCCATTTGGATTTGCCCAAATGACTTATGTCCACATTTATGTCTGGCACATGGGTGTCTACAGGAGCTGTATTCATAATTGCCAAAACCGGGAAGCAAGCAACGTGTTCTTCAATAAGTTAATGGATAAAAACACTGTGGTACCTCTGGACAATGGAGTCTGATTAAAATAAGATAGGATAGTAAGAAAAGAGCTATCAAGCTACAAGAAAACATGGAAGAAACTTAAATGCATATTGCTTGGTGAAAGAAGCCTGTCTGCAAAGGCTACTGTGTAAGTCCAACCGTATGACTTTTTTTTTTTTTTGAGACAGAGTCTCACTGTGTTGTCTAGCCTGGAGCACAGTGGCGCCATCTTGGCTCACTGAAACCTCCGCCTCCTGGGTTCAAGCAATTCTCCTGCCTCGGCCTCCCAAGTAGCTGGGACTACAGGCGTGCACCACCATGCTAGTCTAATTTTTGTATTTTTAGTAGAGATGGGGTTTCACTGTGTTGGCCAGGCTGGTCTTGAACTCCTGACCTCCGATGGTCCACCCACCTTGGCCTCCCAAAGTGTTGGGATTACAGGCATGAGCCACCGCACCCAGCCTGACTTTTCAAAAAAGACAGAGCTATAGAAACAGTAAAAACATCAGTGGTTGCCAGGGGCTGGGGGAGGGAGGGATGAATAGGCAGAGAGAGCACAAGGATTTTTAGAACGGTGAGGCTTTGCTGTGTGACGCTGTAACCGTGGGTACATGTCGTTATACATTTGTCAGAATCCACAGAATGTGCACAGGGTGACCCCTAATGTAGATTATAAACTCTGGGTGATGATGATGTGTCAGTGTTGGCTAATCAATTGTAACAAATGTACCACCCTAATATGAGACATTAATAATAGGGGAACAAGGGGTCTGTGGGAAGGGAGCATATGGGAACCCTCTGTACTTGCTACTCAATTTTCTTGTAAACCTAACACTGTTCTAAAAGATAGCCTCTTCATTTTAAAATGAAGCCATAAGATAAACAGGAGGAAAAATAAAGTCATTTGCACATGGTTCTTTATTCTGTGTTCAAATTCTTATGTTTAGAATAATGGGAAGGGGGCCGGGCATGGTGACTCATGCCTGTAATCCCAGTAAGGGAGGAGACCACCCCTCATATTGTCTTGTGCCCAGTTTCTGCCTCCAAAGAAAGAAAAAGTAAAAACTAAGAGGCAGAAATGAAATCCACAAGCAGACAGTCCGTAGCCATACCCTGGGCCTGGTAGTTAAAGATCGACCCCTGACCTAACTGGTTCTGTTATCTATAGATTACAGACATTGCATAGAAATGCACTGTGAAAATTCCTATCCTGTTTTGTTCCAATCTAATTACCGGTACATGCAGCCCCCAGTCACGTACCCCCTGCTTGCTCAATCAATCACGACCCCCTCACACACACCCCCTTAGAGTTGTGAGCCCTTAAAAGGACAGGAATTGCTCACTCCACTCGGGGAGCTTGGCTCTTGAGACAGGAAT
>NW_012102698.1:3244943-3245859 GCF_000951045.1 Mandrillus leucophaeus
GTAGCTGGGACTACAGGCATATGTCACCATGTCGAATAATTTTTGTATTTTTTGTAGAGACATCACCATCGCCATTCACCACCGTAATCATCATCACCCCCACCACCATCACCATCACCATCATCACCATCACCATCACCAGCATCACCATCACCATCATCATCACCATCACCACCATCACCATCACCACCACCACCATCACCACCATCACCATCACCACCTTCACCATAATCATCACCATCATCACCATCACCACCATCACCACCATCACCATCATCACTATCACCATCACCATCACCACCATCACCATCTCCATCATCACCATCATCACCTTCACCACCTTCACCATCATCACCATCACCATCATCACCATCAGCATCACCGCCATCACCATCACCATCACCACCATCACCATCAGCATCATCATCACCATCATCACCATCATCACCATCACCACCATCACCATCATCACCATCATCACCATCACCACCATCACCATCACCATCATTACCATCCCAGAGCTGCAGTGAAGGTTCGTGGGTTTCTAGCAGTCTTTTTTCTATCCACTCCCCATTCCCCTTTTCACTGAAGATGTAGCCACCTTCCAGGTTCCAGATTGATGCAGAGGTCTTAGTTTGGATGCTGTCTGTATTAGTCAGGGTTCTCTAGAGGGATAGAACTTATAGGATAGAGGTATGTAGGAAAGGGAGTTTATTCAGAAGAACCGACTCACACAATCACAAGATAAAGCCCCATGATAGGCCGTCTGCAAAGTTGAGGATCAAGGATTGTCATGATGGTTGCACAATTCTGTGAATATATGCAAAACTGCTGGCTTATACACTTTAAGAGGGTGAATATTATGGTCTGCGCATTATATTTCAGTTTTTAAAAAACCCATGAGATATCACTACAC
>NW_012102698.1:3248029-3248447 GCF_000951045.1 Mandrillus leucophaeus
AAAAAAAAAAAAAAATCATAATCAGAAACACTGTAACAGATACAATGGTCCACAATTTACAATTCTATATATGGGAAGTTCCAGAATCAGGATAACTATTCTATAAGTGCCTGCCCGGGACACGGTGATGGCGGCTTGATGGCAAATAGACATAAGGCTACTTTTTGGAGTGATGGAAACAGACAGAAAAAGAAAAACCAACCACACTCCCACCCCTAAGTCCGGACCGCAAAGGGAGGACCCCTAAGAAACCAGGTACCGTGTGTACGCGCAGTGAGCTGTTGCTGTCTACCGGAGAGCTGTCTGCCAGCAGGTGGCACATCTATCTCGCCGGCTCCCAGCATAGCCCCTGGCCATCTTGTTTCCACCTGCACCGGGTCTCCCTCTGCAGAGGCGACAGCCGCTTTAGAATGTTGGT
>NW_012102698.1:3253742-3254555 GCF_000951045.1 Mandrillus leucophaeus
TGGCCCCCAAAAGTAAACAGGAATGGGAAAGAGGGCAGATGGAATGTCTGCGAGTCAGTGGGTCTTTTCTTTTCACCAGACGTTCTAGAAGGCTTCCCAAACACACTTGTTCTAACGGTGTCAGAAAAGACTCTGGCCGCATTGTTCACAATTGTTGGGGACAGAACATTCCAGAGCCTATTGAAGAAAAAAGCAGGTAGGGCCATCTCCACACCAGGCTGTTCTGTGAATTAATCACCCCTGAAGGTTTTCCCCAGGGCTCTGGAGCTGACAAATGCGCTTTTGTTACCTGGATATCCCTTGGGACTTGGCAGAGTCTGAGGACAGGACTCACAGCCACAGAGCCTCTCACCCAAAGCCACTCAGTGTCCTCGGCTGCCCATCTGGTAAGTGGCCCCACAACTGCCACCCCTCCCAGCCCCACCGGCCCAGCCTCCTCATTCCCAGCTGTAATTCGTGACCAGGGGGCCTATGGGACCTGGTCATCTTTTCAGATGGACAGTCCATAGGTCAAGGCTCCCTCGCTGGCCGCACCGTCACATGGGGAGAGTTGGCTAAGAGTATATTCAGAGGCAAAAAGGGCGGTGGGCTTGCAGCATCAATAAGTATGTCCAGCAAAATATGCTGACGGTATACATGGCTGCTGCTTGCTGAGCCCGCGTGTGCTGACGCCACAGAGTTTATCTTCTTAAAATCTGCATTAGGCGGCCGGGCACAATGGCTCATGCCTGTAATCCCAGCACTTTGGGAGGCCAAGGCGGGCAGATCACCTGAGGTCAGGAGTTCGAGACCAGCCTGACCAACATGGAGAAA
>NW_012102698.1:3255055-3258444 GCF_000951045.1 Mandrillus leucophaeus
CCTGTAGTCCCAGCTACTTGGGAGGCTGAGGCAGGAGAATCACTTGAACCTGGGAGGCAGAGGTTGCAGTGAGCCAAGATCATGCCACTGCACTCTAGCCTGGGCAGTAAGAGCGAAACTCTGTCTCAAAAAAAAAAAAAAAAACAAAAAAACAAAAAACGAAAGAAAGTTTATTTTGCCAAGGTTAAGGATGTGTCTGCGACCTCAGGAGGTCCTGATGACAGGTGCCAAGGAGGCTGTGGCACAGCTTGCTTTTATACATTTTTGGGAGACATGAGGCATGACTCAGTATGTGTAAGATGTACATTGCTTCAGTTCGGAAAGGCAGGACAACTGGAAGCAGGCATTTCCAGGTCATAGGCATGTAAAAGACAAATGGTCACATCCTTTTGAGTCTTTGATCAGCCTTTCACAGAATACACAATTTCCATGTGAGTGGAGGGTAGAGGAATAGTCCTGTGTGCCCTAGTCTGGCTCAGGGAATCTGCATTTTCACATAAACAGTAGGGCAGAGGAAGCAATCATATATGCATTTGTCTCAGGTGGGCAGAGGGCTGAGGGTGAGTTCTGTCCTTTGTCCCACATCTGTGAAGATAAGCTGTTGATTTACATTGCCAGGGTGAAATTCAACAGAACTGTTTTAGGGTAAAGATCCTGAGGCCCACAAGGAATTTCCTTGTGGGCAGATTGGGAGGGAGGTACGCAGCTTGTTTATCTTTGTAGCTATCTTATCTAGGAAGAAAATGGGAGGCGAGCTTGCCTGATGCAGCTCTCAGCTTGACTTCTCCCCCTTGGGCTTTGCGATTTTCCAGTCCCGGGATTTTCCTTTCACAAGAACTAAGGGCTAGAAAGGAGAACTCACTTTCCCAAGATCCCAGAGCCAGTTCAAGATTGAGCCAGGAATTGCACCCAGTTCTAAAGTCCCAGCTACCTCTGACAGAATGCCCCCAACGAGACAGTCAGCAGAGCTCCAGGTGGTGAAGACTGGTGACAACACTCCAGTGCTTCTCTCTAGCTTGACCTCTGCTGTGAATTCCAGGCTCGGTATCCAAATGTCGACTTGATAGCTTTACTTGGATGTCTAACAAGCAGGCAGTCAACATGAAGGCATTCGAACAGAACTGGTTTCCCTCTACCGACACCTGTCCCTCCAAAGTCTGCCCTGTTTCAGGCTATGGAAACCCCATGCTTCTGATTGCTCAGGCCAGAGAGTTTGGATCCTTCGTTGGGCTTTCTCTCTCTCTCCCCCATACACCCGATCCATCAGCAAATCTTGTTGGTAAGACTTCAAAATATAAAACAAATCTGGCCAGCCACGGTGGCTCACGCCTGTAATCCCAACACTTTGGGAGGCCGAGGTAGGTGGATCATCTGAGGTCAGGAGTTCAAGACCAGACTGGCCAACATAGTGAAACCCCATCTCTACTAAAAAAAAAAAAAATTAGCTGGGAGTGGTGGCTGGCACCTGTAATCCCAACTACTCAGGAGGCTGAGCCAGGAGAATTGCTTGAACCTGGAGACAGAGGTTGCCGTGAGCCAAGATCATGCCATATTTGTTGCATGAATTGGTGAACTGTGGGCGTGAGTTTCAGAGCCTGAGCCTGAACACCCAGGGTTCAGGTATACTGAGGACAGGTCTAGAGAGCAAGGAATGTGGATCCTCCAGAGACCTCTCTGTGTGATGATGGAGGAGCTGCTGGGAAAAATCTCATCCTAGGGGCCGTGTCAGTCCAGGCACACAGATGTGTCCTCATTACAGTGGCGTGATTGATAATGAAGAGAGCTGGGGCTCAGCTCTGTGGGGTCTGTTAGAGGTCTGGGGGAGGGCACTGGAATCCAAAGGCTAGTATCTCTGTGAGCCCTAGGGGGCACAGGCAGCATGACCCCACAGTGGCACCCAAACCATGGCCCAAGCTGTCAGAGAGCGTGATCAACCAAGCCTGGACGCCAGGAAAGTGGCACCAGCTCCTGGCAGTGGAGAGGCCGTGTCAAGAGGCCGGAGCAACATGGCCTGAATCACACCTACCCCATGCTCAAAGTGCAGCACTCCTAAGGAATGCATTAGTGCTGCATCCCTCTCTTTCCTGGGTTCAGAGGTGAGAGGACATGGCTTCTGTTGCAGAGAACTCATGCTCTGGAAGTCAAGGCTGCAGTGAGTCATGATGGCACCACTGCACTCCAGCCTGGGTCACAGAGCGAGGACCTGTCTTAAAAAACAAACAACAACAATAACAACAAATGAACACGTGAAATATGTGTTTATTAAGATCCCACAACAATATTCCCAAAGTTCTGGACCTGGGCTTCTGTAGTAATGAAGAAGTCCTGGCTAGGCGTGGTGGCTCACACCTGGAATCCCAGCACTTTGGGAGGCCGAGGCAGGTGGATCACCTAAGGCCAGGAATTTGAGACCAGCCTGGCCAACATGGCAAAACCCCGTCTCTACTAAAAGTACAAAAATTAGCTGGGCATGGTGGTGGGTGCCTGTAATCCCAGCTACTTGGGAGGTTGAGGCAGGAGAATTGCTTGAACCCGGGAGGTGGAGGTTGCAGTGAGCCGAGATCATGCCACTGCACTCCAGCCAGGGTGACAGAGTGAGACTCTGCTTCAAAAAAGAAAAAAAAAAAAGATTGACACCTTTGGAGGGTTTTGAGCAAGGAGCGATTGGACTTCCCTGCTGGAATGACCTGTCTGGCTTCTGGGATGAGACTGGAGTGTAAGAAGGCAAGGATGGAACAGAGAGACCAGAGAGCACAGGAAGTGGTAATTATCCAGGTCGGAGACAGCAGTGGCTCAGATCCGGATGGGCAGCAGAGATGGAGAGAAGTGATTCGCTACTGCACAAATGTAAGGATGGAGCCAAGAAACCTGCCGACAGATCAGACGTGGGGTGTGAATGTGGGTCAAGGATGATTCCAAGGTTTTTGGACCTGGCAATTATTTGAATAGAGTTGTGGTTACAAAAATGGATGTCTTCTTTCAAAAGGATCCCTTGGGCTGAGCTCACCAAGCAAGGACAGGCACTGGGCATTGGAGGTAACCCTTCTGCAGCCCCTTCGGTCCTGGTTGTCCAGTGGAGGAGACACCAGGCAGCAGATGGTTTAACCAATCAGGTGGGGCACAGCTGTAAAGACAGAGAGACCTGGTGGAAGTGAGGACGGAAATAGAATGCGCCTGTGACCTTGTTTCTTCTTCTGGGACACGTATTTTAGGAAGGGCATTGACAAATTGATGCATTAAACGAGATCCAGGGCCAGGTGCGGTGGCTCACGCCTGTAATCCTAGTACTTTGGGAGGCCGATGCAGATGGATTGCCTGAGGTCAGGAGTTAGAGACCACCTTGGGCAACATAGTGAAACCCTGTCTCTCCTAAAAAAAAAAAAAAAAAA
>NW_012102698.1:3258494-3269821 GCF_000951045.1 Mandrillus leucophaeus
AAAAAAAAAAAAAAGAAAAAAGAAAGAAAAAAATGTAGCCAGATGTGGTGGTGCGTGCCTATAATCCTAGCTACTTGTGAGGCTGAGGCAGGAGAATCTCTTGAACCTGGGAGACGCAGATTGCAGTGAGTCGAGATTGTACCACCGCACTCCAGCCTGGGTGACAGAGTGAGACTCCGTTTCAAAAAAAAAAAAAAAAAGATCCAGTGATAAGTCTAATAACTACCCTATTTTGAAGTAGAGGCAGCCATATTTATTGATGAACTGGTCACAGGTGCTGCTAAACTTCCTCTGGAATGTTCTGTACCTCCATCATGGGAAGAAGCGCTGCATTAGGTGACAGTCTGGTTGGAATAAAGGAGCAAGTTTCCCCCGTTCTATTTCATGGGCTCCCTTCTCCTCCGGCTTCTCCCTTCTCCATAGATCTCTTGGGAACCTGTGGACTCAGCTCAAGAAATCCTGTATTGGCTGGGAGTGGTGGCTCATGCCTGTAATTCCAACACTTAAAAAAAGTTTTTTCAAGCCAGGCATGGTGGTTCATGCCTGTAATCCCAGCAATTTCGGAGGCTGAGGTGGGCAGATCACAAGATCAGGAGTTCAAGACCAGCCTGGCCAACATGGTGAAACCCTGTCTCTATTAAAATAGAAAAATTAGCCAGGTGTGGTGGCTCACACCTGTAATCCCAGCACTTTGGGAGGCTGAGGTGCTTGGATCACCTGAGACCAGGAGTTTGAGACCAGCCTGGCCAATATGGTGAAACCCCATCTCTACTAAAAAATACCAAAAAAATAGCTGGCTGTGGTGGCATGTGCCTGTACTCCCAGCTACTCGGGAGGCTGAGGCAGGAGAATCACTTGGACCCTGGAGGCAGATGTTACAGTGAGCCGAGATTGCACTACTGCCCTCCCATCTGGGCGACAGAGTGAGACTCCATCTAAAAACAAAATTTTTTCGAATATTAAAAAAAAGGAACCCTGAATTACACTCATTTTGCTGATGAGTTGAATAAAACGAGGCTCAGGTAGGTAAAGAGACTTGCTCGAGACCACGTGGTCCTGAGCTGGATGGGAATCCGGGCTGCGTGGCCGCAAAGCCCACTTCAGACTCCTGCCCTCCATCTGTCAATTGGAGATCACCCGGCTTACCTGGCTCGGCTGCTGCGAGAATTTGGTGCAATGTGTGTGCAAAGGCCCAGTCTGTGGGAAGGGCTCCATCAACAGCCACTCCTGGGATCCTGGGATCGCCAGATGAGATGGAGGCCAGACAGAGAGAATGGACTCTGGGCGCTTGCCCTGTGGCTGTCAGCGGCCTGGATGATTTGAGGCTGTTTTTGAAGAGCCCAGCCCTCCCTCAGGCTGTAAGTTGGCAAGCTGAGTCCTAGGCCCAGCCGGTGGCCTGGGGCCAGCTGGGTGGGGCAGGGAGCTGGCTGGTCACTGAGGCACCAAGTGGGGAGGAAGAGAGAGGCTCCCCCAGCCTTGACCCAACCCCGCCTCGCAAGCAAGCCCCAGAGGAGCGAAAGAATTGACTCCATCTCTCAACTCCTTTCATGTGGCCATGTGCACAAGATGAATGGCAGGGGAGCTGTCGGGAGGAAGGCCTCAGCCTCTGGATCTGGGTGGTCTCCCTTCCTGTGGAATTAGCTGCACAGGCTCCACGCTGTCTTGCCACCTTGCCAGGGTTCCCAAGCCACACCTGGTACAGTCAGAATTGCACTGAGGCCCCTGGAACCTCCTGGGGGTTTCTTTACTATTTATTTATTTAAGACAGAGTCTTGCTCTGTCTCCCAGGCTGGGAGTGCAGTGGCAAGATCTCAGCTAACTCCCAGGTTCAAGAGATTCTTGTGCCTCGGCCTCTTGAGTAGCTGGGATTATGGGCACCACCACGCCCAGTTAATTTTTGTATTTTTAGTAGAGAGGGGTTTCGCCACGTTGGCCAGGCTGGTCTCAAACTCCTGGCCTCAAGTGATCCGCTCACCTCGGCCTCCCAAAGTGTTGGGATTACAGGTGTGAGCCACCACACCCAGCCTATTTATGTATGTATGTATTTTTTCCAAGACAGAGTCTCACTCTCTTGCTCAGACTGGAGTACAGTGGCGCAATCTTGACTCACTGCAACCTCTGCCTTTCAGGTTCAAGCAATTCTCTTGCCTCAGCCACCTGAGTAGCTGGGACTACAGGCATGTGCCACCACGCCTGGCTAATTTTTATATTTTAGTAGAGATGGGGTTTCATCATGTTGGCCAGGCTAGTCTCAAACTCCTGACCTCAAGTGATCCTCCTGCCTTGGCCTTCCAAAGTGCTGGAATGACAGGCGTGAGCCACTGCACCAGGCCCTATTTATTTTATTTATTTATTTTTTGAGACGGAGTCTCGCACTGTCCCCAGGCTGGAGTACAGTGGCGCGATCTTGGCTCACTGCAAGCTCTGCCTCCCAGGTTCACGCCATTCTCCCCCCTCAACTTCCCAAGTAGCTGGGACTACAGGTGCCTGCCAACACACCCGGGTATTTTTTTTATTTTTGTATTTTTAGTAGAGACGGGGTCTCACCAGCCTAGGCTGGTCTTGAACTCCTGGGCTCAAGAGATCTGCCTGCATCAGTCTCCCAGAATGCCGGGATTACAGGCTTGAGCCACCGTGCCGGCCCTCTTGGGGGTTTCTTGGGCCAAGCCATTACCTCTCAGCCTCCGTGCCCTGGTGGGCTCTGAAGGAGCCTGTTTCGTCCTGAGCAATGGTGGAGGCGGAGGCTGCAGAGGAGAGGTGAAGTCCCGGGACTCTGGGGGAGACAAAGAACCCTGCTGGTGTCCCTCAGACCCGGGTTCTGGCCCCTCTGCTTTGTGTAACTTCAGACAAGTTGCTTTCCCTCTGTGAGTCTGTTTCCTCAGCTGTAAAATGGGGATGGTAACACCAACCTTCCTTTCAGGATCCCCAAGAGGAGGCAGTAGGTGAATGTACAAGAAAGCTCCTCCCAACCAGCCTGGGCACTGCTGGTGCTCACAGGGACTCAGGAACAGTGCGTCATGGGGCGTGGGTCACCTTCCCTGGGCTCAAATACCAGCTTGCCTCTCACTGGCCGTGTTCTCTTGGAAAAATGACCTACATTTCCTAAGACTGTGTTTCCACATCTGTAAAATGAGGATGATCCGCATATAGTTGTCCCAGTATTATTCTGAGAATTAAATGAGATACTTCATTAAAGTACTTGGTGCATAGGATGAACTTAATAAATTACTATGTAACGATACACTTTTGGAATGTGTAAGGCCTGTGAGTGCAGAACGCCATGCCGGGGATGTTATTTGGAAGCATCCAGAATCACTAATACAGAATTTAACAAGGGGAAGGATAAAAGTTCTCCATTAAAGTTCCAAACATGAGTTTCGTATATTTTTCCGTTTCTGTGTCAGAGAAGCCACACCTCTCCCATCACCAGCCCTTGGAACATGCAGAAAGAAATGTCAGATGGGAAGACCTCGCATGTGCTGGCTTGTGGCATTCGCCTGTTTCTTTTCACAGCCAACGAACCCTCACTGAGCACCATCTGTGTGCCCCGAGGTAAGGGGCCCGGGGAAGCCCCAGGAAATGAGCCTGGGTCCTCATCCCTCAAGGGTTCACCCTTTAAGGCTGTTCTGCCTTCCTGGTTGAAAGTTCAGATGAACACCCTGAAACTGACCAAGTGGCTGGCGGTCTTCCACCCAGAAACACATTGGGAAATGGATATTCTAGAAGAGTTCTCCAACAACCATTTCTTGGAATTGTAAATGTCTGAGGGCTGCTGCAATACTTCAGATTATCTTGTTTTCTTGATCCGTGGAAGCCAAGATTTTAATGCTACATCTGTGTGAGTATCTTTTGATAATAAGAACCAAATGTTGTCGGTGGAAATGACTGGAAATTACACTTAGGATCAGAATGTGGGGTTTTAGATTCCCTCTTGGAAGGCAGTGCTGAGAAACAAACACAAGGGACATTTTCCCTATAAATCACTCAGGATGTTGCAATACTCGGGGCTCCTGCCTGCTCCTCTCTCCGGGCATCAGGAAGCCTGGGATGGAGCACCCTGGGCGAAGGCGTCCACTGGTCAGTAGTAAATATCCCATAGCTCAAATTAAACCTCCAGTTCCCATCTCCCCTCTAAATTCCTTCTTATTTTTTTGAGACAGAGTCTCACTTTGTTGCCCAGGCTGGAGTGCAGTGGTGCGATCTCGGCTCACTGCAGCCTCCACCTCCCAGGTTCAAGCAATTCTCCTGTCTCAGCCTCCCGAGTAGCTGGGACTACAGGTACACACCACCACGCCTGGCTAATTTTTGTATTTTTAAAATAGAGACGGGGTTTCACCATATTGGTCAGGCTGGCCTCGAACTCCTGACCTCAGGTGATCCACCCACCTCGGCCTCTCAAAGTGCTGGGATTACAGGCATGAGCCACTGCGCCTGGCCAGTTCCTTCTCTTTCTGCTGCTAGAAAGCTTCACCTGGCTGTCCCACAGGCATGTCCAAAATGAACTCATCATTTCCCCCAAACCTGCAGACTCCACATTGATGAAAGATACCACCTGGCCCTGGGAGAGAAACCTGGGAATCATTCCTAATCCTCCCCGCCGTGCTGCCCCCACATCAATCAAATCCTGGCCCTTCTCTCTCTCACTTGGCTCCCCCTTGGCGCCTGTCCTGGTTTGGGGTCCTCCTGCAGAGCTTGGGCCATCGCTTCAGCCTCCTCTTGCCAGCCCCCAGCAGTTGGCCTCCCACTCCTCCAATCTCACCTCCAGCCAAAGTAATCTTTGGAAAAAGTCAGTTCCCACTTGGCCATGGCTCTTCTTGAGGACGAAATTGGAACCTGAATGCGTCAGTTTCCTCCACTTGAACTCCGCCTTCACATGAAAACATAGATGACATCCGTATAAACTGAGATCTGGGATTTAGGAAAAGACGGTAGGGAACTTCCAGGAACTGTCCTGAGACCAGGACACTCAGGGTGCAGACTGTCCCCCTTCCTTCTGTCCACTATGTCCTGAACAATGCAACTGATGGTCTGGTGGCAGGATCTGGTACCTGTGCTGGGCAGGGCGCAGGACACAGAGATGACCCAGAGGCAGTCCCTGCAGTGAGGGGCCCTGAGGATGGGTCGTTGAGAATGACTGAAAGGGGAGGGGCCAGACAGGGGCAGAGCCAGCTTAAGAAGCACCTTGGAAGGCAGGCCAAGAGCTGGATCCATGCCCGTGGGCTGGGGATGATGGCAGAGCATTGGCAGAATGGGGAATGGGCGATGCCGAGCTTTCGAGCAGTCCGGCTGAAGTCCACAAGCTCACCTATACCCCTTTTCAAATCTCAGCCTGTGGCTTGGGCTTTGCACTTGGGAATCAGGATGAAGGACAGAGACCACCCTGGGCCCCACCATCCCTCAGCTAGAACTGCTTCTTAGGCCTGGGCCGGCATCTCCACAGTGCTGGGAGGCCTTCCTGTTGCAGCCTGAGAGTTTCTGATTAATAACAGATTCGTGTGCATTTGATTCACTTTGCTTTTTAGAGGGCCTCAAGGAAATAAATATTTGCTTGGTGAATGAACAGTCCTCATTTCTCTAACATAACTCCCCTCCCAGTCTGCCCTGAGATACCCAAAGAGCAAGGCTAACAAGAGCTCGATGTGGTTTTGTCAATGAAGCGGGTATCTCCAGCACAACAGTAATCATGGCTAATGCCTGCTGGGCCCTATCATGTTCTCGGCATTTTGTTTGGATGACTTCATGTCACGCTGACAACAATCTGTGAGCTCCGTGCTCTGATTACTCCCATTTGCAGATGAGAAATTGAGGCTGCTGCGGGCTAAGCCACCTGTGCAGTCACCGAGTCAGTGAGGATCTGGACCCAGGTGGTCTCACTCCAGAAAGCCCACTGTGATGCATGGTGCTGGGCTGCCCTGGCCCCAAAATCCAGCAAAGCCCCTTCCTGTGGCACATTCTCTTTCTCCCCCTTCCTCCTGCTAGAGCACAGGCCTGAGCCAGCCACCCTCTAAGCCTGTGATCAGTGGGCGCACAGAGTCTAAAGAACCGTATTGAGGCCAGACGAGGTGAGGTGGCTCACGCCTGTAATCCCAACACTTTGGGAGGCCAAGGAGGGTGGGTGGATCACTTGAGGTCAGGAGTTCGACACCAGCCTGGCCAACATGATTACAAAAATACAAAAAAAATTGGCCAGGCGCAGTGGCTCACACCTGTAATCCCAGCACTTTGGGAGGCCGAGGCAGGCGGATCACGAGGTCAGGAGATCGAGACCATCCTGGCTAACACGGTGAAACCCCGTCTCTACTAAAAATGCAAAAAATTAGCCGGGCGTGGTGGCAGGCGCCTGTAGTCCCAGCTACTCGGGAAGCTGAGGCAGGAGAATGGCGTGAACCCGGGAGGCGGAGCTTGCAGTGAGCCGAGATTGCGCCACTGCACTCCAGCCTGGGCGACTGAGCAAGACTCTGTCTCAAAAAAAAAAACAAAAACAAAAACAAAAATTAGCTGTGTATGGTGGCGCATGGCACACCTGTATTTCCAGCTACTCAGGAGGCTGAGGCAGGAAAATCATCTGAAACTGGGAGGTGGAGGTTGCAGTGAGCTGAGACCACGCCACTGCATTCCAGTCCCAGCCTGGGCGACAGAGCAAGACTCTGTCTCAAAGAAACAAACAACAACAACAACAACAGAAACCAAGAACTGTATTGCACAGAATGTGGGACAAACTCAGAACAGTCAGTACTCAGCAGATGCCTCCGGAAGAGTGTTGGGTGCCTTCCCTAATAAGACAGTCAACAGCCCCCACCACTGCAGGACCCTGCCTTCCCCAGGACAAGCACCTCTTTTGGATTCCAATACTAAAGGCTGTTGGGCAGCTGTGAATTGATATCTGGGAGGGGAAGTCCTCACCCCTCAATCCAGTTGACATAAATGGATCCGTCTGTCCTTTCCAAATGGCTGGTCCTATGAGCAGTCAGCTCCGTGGTCAACGAGATTCACTGAACACCCTCAGAATGGTCAGACGTTTCGGTGAATCCGTCATAAATCAATGTGTGGTTTTCCTTTGGGAAGGCAGGCATAGGCTTTGGGGACAGGAAAGTCACAGAAGTGACAGTGGAGTACACTGTCCCCACCTTCCCGCAGAGGAGCCCATCCTAAAGGGGCCACTTCCAGCCACCCTGACTGCGGTCACTGCCTCCTAGGCCCTGGGTGCACATAATTGGTTCTGCATGGTGTTTGTTATGGTTTATGTTGAAATCAGAAAGAAAGAACTTGGTGGGGAGGGCCGTGTCAGAGACCACATGGTTGACTCCCTACTGGCGTCTCTACTAACCTGTTCCCAATTAGAGGTTTGTAGGGCTCAGGACCTGCAGTTTGTTTGCAAAGCTCTCGACCAAATTCGGCTTCCAAGGGCCCTTTTTGGAGCCATGTTTCCTTTTTAAAACGTAGGCTAAAAAATTGGAGGTGAGAAACAGCCAGATCTTGCAGCCCGGAAGGGTTGGGATATTATTAACCCTTGTCGTTCTGCACCAGGCCGAGCCCAGCAACAGGTTTACGGTGCTGACACTCCTCCAGCCAAAGCTTCCAGCCGTCGCTGGCCACCTGGATTCAAGAAAGAGCTAGGTGGAAATTTGGGAAGAAGCAGTATTTTCTGCCAGGGCTTGGGTACCATTTTTGCCGTCTACAGAAATACACTTTGCTATATTTAGGCAATGCTATTAACAGGACTCTCTCTCTTTTTGCTCCCCCTCAAGAATGTTTCTCAGTTTGTTTTTGTCATTTAACATTTTTTTCCTACCACCTGGAGAAATCATCAAACACTCATATCCATGAATCAAGTTTTCCTGCCGCTTGCTAATTAAAATAAACCTCTGGCAAGATCACGGCCGTCTAACCTAATTTAGGTGTCAGTGGAAAATATGTGTGCATGCATGTTTCCCCCACCTCAGAGAGATGGTCGCTGGTATTTATGGGCACCTGCTCTGTGCCAGGCACTGCTGGTTGCCACACACACATTCGCCGAGTTCAGGCTTTTGTCCGTTGCATTGTGGGAACCGTGATCCTCATACCACGTTACAGAGGGAACGCTGTGCCCTAGGGAGGTCACGCCACTTTAATTCCACAGCCACGGGGGATCGGGGAGATGGAGATTGGAATTCAGATTTGCTTGACTCCCATCTGTGTCCAACACGATGCTAAACAGCCTCCCTTGGTGTGGTGCTCAGGTCAGAGCTGGAAGCGAGACACATTTGGGACATCCACTTCTGAGGTTCAGCAGATTTTATTTTAATTTAGAATTCCACCGGCGTCTGACGAACTGATCCTGCCTGAAGCGTGTTCCATCAAAGTGACCCTGACCTAGGGACTCGAGGAGGGCGGACTCCCTCCGAATACAGCAGCCTCCATCGGCACTACCCTGAGAAGTCTGCTTTCAGCTTCTAGACCTCTCCCTAAAATGAAAGTGACAAGTGAGGCCCTCTTTATTGCTCCCAGGGGCCCCAGCATTTTAAGTATTTTAGGTATGAATTAGGAAAATCCACCCCCGCCCCCATGCAGGGCTCTCTGGGTGGGCGTGGTCCCTTGTCCAGACACACGGCTTGGCCAGCTTCCAGTGGGTGACGTTCAGGGCACAGCCTTTATCCCAACAACGGATAACCACAGGGTCCCAAGAACATGGGTCGTATTGATCCTACAGAGGGAACTGCGTGCAGACACCGCTCTAAACTTTTAGTTATGTTAACTCATTTAATCTGCACAATAGTCATATGAGGTAGGTTCTATTACTATTGCTACTTAAAAGATGAGGAAGCTGATCGGGCACGGTGGCTAACACCTATAATCCCAGCACTTTGGGAGACTGAGGAGGGTGGATTACTTGAAGTTAGGAGTTTGAGACCAGTATGACCAACATGGCGAAACCCCGTCTCTACTAAAAAAAAAAAATACAAAAAATGTTAGCTGGGTGTGGTGGCGTGCACCTGTAATCCCAACTACTCAGGAGGCTAGGGCAGGAGAATCGCTTGAACCCAGGAGGCAGAGGTTGCAGTGAGCCAAGATCATGCCACTGCACTGTATCCTGGGCAACAGAGCAAGACTCCATCTCAAAAAAAACCCAAAAAAACAGATGAGGAAGCTGAGGTTGTCGTTTGAGAATACAGGAACCATGGGCCAAGGGTTTTTTGTTTTTTTTTTTCCAGACAGGATCTACCTCCATCCTGGTCACTCAGGCTGGAGTGCAGTGGTGCGATCACAGCTTACTGCAGCCTCAGCTTCCCAGGTTCAAGCAATCTTCCCACCTCAGCCTCCTGAATAGCTTGGATCACAGGCGTACACCATCATACCCAGCTAATTTGTGTGTTTTTTTGTAGAGGTGGTGTCTCACTATGTTGCCCAGGCTGGTTTTGAACTCCTGGGCTAGAGTGATTCTCTTACTTCAGCCTCTCAAAGTGCTGGGATTACAGGCGTGAGCCACCACACCTGGCCCCAGGATTATTTTATAGGACAAACTCCTCCACGTGACTCTCCTGAATCTTCTGGGCAGCCCTCACTATAACATCACAGCAGATGGATATGGGCTCCAAAGCCCCCTCAGTCACGTTCCTGCCTTGCCCCTTCCAGGGCCCCACACCCACCCTGCTCTGGCAGCACTCCAAAAGCGCTCTGAGCTTTTGCACTGGCTTTCTATACTCCTCAGATTATCCTTCCCCACCTGATCTGCCTGGCAAACACGTCTTGTTCATCTCTCAACACTTCTTTGAGCACCAGTGGTTTGGGGCTCTTTTCTTTTTATTTATTTATTTATTTATTTTAAATTTTTTTTCCAAGATGGAGTCTCACTCTGTCGCCCAGGCTGGAGTGCAGTGGTGGGATCTCGGCTCACTGCAAGCTCCACCTCCCAGGTTCACGTCGTTCTCCCGCCTCAGCCTCCCGAGTAGCTGGGACCACAGGCGCCGCCACCTCGCCCGGCTAATTTTTTGCATTTTTAGTAGAGACGGGGTTTCACCATGTTAGCCAGGATGGTCTCGATCTCCTGACCTTGTGATCCGCCCGCCTCGGCCTCCCAAAGTGCTGGGATTACAGGCGTGAGCCACCGCGCCCGGCCTGGAGTCCTTTTCAAGAGTAGCTTCTTTCTTCCTTCCTCTGGGTCCTGCTGTGTCCACCAAATACGTCTGTCACAGGACACCTTACAGCTTTTCTGTGCTCACTGTCCACCTCCTGCAATCAACAGTGGGTCCTGGGAGGACAGGTGCCAGGCCACTGTAGGGGTCTTGTGCCCTAGGCATCCTGCAGGCTGGCCCAGGCTAACTGCTTAGTGCTTGGGAAGGGCCCTGCCCTTCTGCCAACCCCCAGCCCAGGCCAGCCTTGTTCGATGAGTCTGCCCCAACCCGATCCCCCTGCCACCTATGTTAGGCTCCTCGGGGATGATCCAAACCACACTTAATATTTGCTGAAACCAAAATACCTTCTGTCTAGATCTGATGGTTACAAAATTCTGGATAATATAATCTAGCCTGTTCTTTTCTCGTACTTGTTTGGTGGCACTGGTTTGTCTTGAGCATCTGTGAAACAGTCCCACAGGGGCCTGGGGAGAAAGCAAACAGACGTAGAAATCTTATGGACATTGCCACTCATTTCAGTGAACCCGAGGCCGTGTTCTCAGCAGAGCATCCTGGGAAACACTGGGCTAGGCATGCGTGGCGACCGTGGGTCCTCAGACTCCCAGCTCCTCAAGGGAGGTGTGCTCAAATTCATGGTGACAGTATTCAGATTGTCCAGGGAAAGGTCTTTCCAAATTGAGAGAAGCCCTCAGTATAGACCTCTTGCACTGCTGAATACCTCACTCAGAAATCGCAGCGTAATGGTTTTGCATGGCTATAAAAGGGCCTGGAGTAAGCCGTGTTGGCCAGGCCTCATGGCCAAATTCCTGGGGCATTTTCCCCATCCTACAGCCCCGCACCACTGGGGCTTTGTAGTAATGTCTGGGCGGCACTCACACACACGCCCCCAGTCGCCATGAAATGATGGCCCACTGGTGCCTTACCTGGCTGTGTGTACTGGGGTGACAGGTCCTGAGGAACATGGATGGTGGTGGTGAGAGAGGAGGAGGCAGCGCGAATCTCAAGCCTCTTTCTGACTTGGGCAGATGGCTGGGTGGGAGTCTCTTTCACAAAGGCAGGAAACACATGAGGCAAGGCAGGGCTGGGGTGGAAACATGTAATCAGCGTCCTAGGGCTGCCATGACAAAGCCCCACAGACCGGCAGCTTAGACCCCAGAGTTCTTTTTTTTTTGGAGACTGAGTTTTGCTCTTGTCGCCTAGGCTGGAGTGCAGTGG
>NW_012102698.1:3271276-3274569 GCF_000951045.1 Mandrillus leucophaeus
AAGATGGTGAAATCCCGTCTCTACTAAAAACACAAAAAGTTAGCCAGGCGTGGTGGCGGGCGCCTGTAATCCTAGCTATTCCGGAAGCTGAGGCAGGAGAATCGCTTGAACCCAGGAGGCGGAGGTTGCAGCGAGCCGAGTTTGCGCCATTGCACTCCAGCCTGAGCAACAAGAGTGAAACTCCATTTAAAAAACAAAAAAATTCATTCACAGTTTTCCTTAATCAGGTATGAATTTCTGCTTTAATAAAATCAGCCTCCTTTCTGAGAGTTAAAGATGGGTAGACATAGACTTTGATCATAAGAGGCTTATATCCTGCCCAGCAAATGGTTCTGAGCTAAAGCGAAACACCCAGACAGGCTGTTCTACTTGGAAGATTAAAAAAAAAAAAGAAAAAGAAAGAAAAAGACCCAGCCCAGCCTGTGCTCACTGTGGCTTTCTTTGGCTTTTAAACACTGATTGGTTGAAGTGAATGATGTTTTCCAGATGCTTCCATCTCCTCCAGCCTGGAGTCCAGCTGGCCAGCTGGGTCCCCACTGTGGGCCTCTCCTTCAGTCCAGCCTCCTGCGCAGCCTTCCCCGGGCCCGGCTTCCATCCCTCCTCCCTTCAGCGGTGTGGCTGTGGCCTCGCTTCCTGAGTAGAGGAGGGCTGGGCCCATGGTCCCCGGGGACCCTTCTGGCTCTAACGTTCTACAGCTGTGTGCCTCCTGGGCTTACAATGCCTCAGAATCAAAGTCAGGCATTCAAGGAGCCCCAGAGGGTTAGCAGTCGTGATGCCTTTTATTTGAAAAGTGCTTCATAATCCTCACAGACACCCCCTCCACATCTGTCCCCAGCTGCCTGCCTGGCCCCACCTCCTTGAGCACGGGTGCTGTTCCTGGTCCCACTGCCTCGATAAACTCCCTCCTGTTGACATGCGCCCCATGCGCCTCTGCCTCTGAGCTGCTGTCCTGGGGCTCCTCCACTACCTGGCATTCCTCACACACTGGCTTGAATCAATAGATAGCTTTCTTCTCTTAGAATAAATACCTTTCTGGCTGGGTGCAGTGGCTCACGCCTGTAATCCCAACAGTTTGGGAGGCCAAGGAGGATGGGTTACATGAGGTCAGGAGTTCGAGAGAGACCAGCCTGTCCAACATGGTGAAACTCAGTCTCTGCTAAAAATACAAAAATTAGCCGGGTGTGGGAATGCACACGTGTAATCCCAGCTAGTCAGGAGGCTGAAGCATGAGAATCACTTCAACCTGGGAGGTGGAGGCTGTAATGAACTGAGATCGCGCCACCGCACTTCAGCCTGGGCAACAGAGTGAGACTCAGTCTCAAAAAATAAATAAATAAATAAATAAATAAAATATCTTTCTTATATTCAGCTACTTAAATTAGTGAGACATCAATATTGGAATTTCTTTTTAACTTTTCATTTTGAAAGAATTTATGCATTCACAGGAAGTTGCAAAAAATAGCACAGAGACTTCCGTTTCTGTAAAGATGGACAAGATATACTTTTTCCCTGTTTCTCTCGCTGTGTACGATCCCAAACCCCAGACATTAAATATGAAACAAACATAAGAATATTCTGAGAGAAGGCTGGGTGAAGTGGCTCATGCCTATAATCCCAGCACTTTGGGAGTCCGAGGTGGGTGGATCATTTGAGGTCAGGAGTTCGAGACCAGCCTGGCCAGCATGGTGAAATCCTGTTTCCACTAAAAATACCAAAAAATTATCCAGGCATGGTAGCGCATGCCTGTAATCTCAGCTCCTTGGGAGGCTGAAGCAGGAGAATCGCTTGAACCCAGGAGGCAGAGGTTGCAGTGAGCTGAGAGCACGCCACTACACTCCAGCCTGGGTGACAGAGGGAGACTCCATCTCAAAAAAAAAAAAAGAAAGAAAAAGAAAAGAAAATTCTCAGAAGGCAAATCGACAAGGGACCACAGGACCCAGGGAGCCAGCATGACGGTGGGCTTTCTGGGTCTTCCTTCTGCCTTGTATATATATTGTAGAGTGGGAGCTAGGGGAGCTGGCATCTAGAAATGCCAAGAGACCCAGACAAAAACAAGTCCCACCAAAAGCCTGTTCTCTCTCACCAAAGGACTAGCAGAGGGGCAGTCTAGCAAGACTGAAAACTTAGACAAAAACTGCTCTAGCTAAACATCACAGAAAAACACGTTGCCCCACCCACACCCACAAGAGGCTGTAATGAGGTGGCCCACCATCCCCAGTGAGCTGGAACTGGAGAAGGTCAGGTGGAGAGCCAGGTCTTTCATCCCTGCCAGCTAGTGATGAGGCGCCCCACCCCCCGCCATCTTGGTATCAGTGGAGACACACAGGGAGTCTGGGCTTCCACCTCCACCTGGCATTAGCAAAGCATCCCTCCTCCTCTGCAATGGGACAGTACCCTAGGAGGCATAACAGACAGCCAGGACTTTTTACAACATGGCCCAGCGGTAACGAGGTCACCCCTTTCTGCCATCCCATGGCTTCAGATGGGAAGAAGTGATAAGGAATTTTCATTTCACCCAACCAGGGAAGTATCAGTCGAGGTTAGCAGGGAGCCTGAACTTCCTCCCTGATCCAGCAGCAATGAGGAGCACAGTACCCTCGACATCCAGGTGTCAACAAAGGCTAAGCAAGAAACTTGCACTTCTGCTGCCATCTGGCAGTCATAAGGCAATGCCCCTTGGTTCCCCTGCCTGAACAGCGTCAGAGAAAGTCAGCTGAAACAGAAGGCTTAAATGATATCCAGAATCTTGTTTTTTTGTTTTGTTTTGTTTTGAAACGGAGTCTCACTTTGTTCCGCAAGCTGGAGTGCAATGGCATGATCTCAGCTCGTTGCAACCTCCGCCTCCCGGGTTCAAGCAATTCTCCTGCCTCAGCCTCCTGAGTAGCTAGGATTATAGGTATGTGCCACCACTCCCGGATAATTTTGTATTTTTAGTAGAGACAGGGTTTCACCACGTTGGCCAGGCTGGTCTCGAACTCCTGACCGTAGGAGATCTGCCCACCTCAGCCTCCCGAAGTGCTGGGATTACAGGTGTGAGCCACCACACCCGGCCTAGAATCTTGTATGTTATATACGAATATCCAGGTTACCACTGAAAATCCCTCATTATACCCAGAACCAAAAAGATCTCAACCTGAATGAAAAAAAGGCAATAGATATCAACCCCAAGATGACAAAGATGTAGATTATTTGACAAAGATTTCAAAGCAGCCATGATAAAAGTGTCAGCAAGCAATTTGCTTAAAACAAATTTAAAAAATAGAAAACTCGGCTGGGTGCAGTGGCTCACGCCT
>NW_012102698.1:3275184-3277447 GCF_000951045.1 Mandrillus leucophaeus
GCTGCTGCAAAGGTCTCTGACATCCCCTGGAGACATTTTCCCCACTGTCTTGGGGATTAACAGTTGGCTCCTTGTTACTTATGCAAATGTCTGCAGCCTGCCTGAACTTCTCCTCAGAAAATGGGATTTTCTTTTCTATTGCATTGTCAGACTGCACATTTTCTAAACTTTTATGCTCTGTTTCCCTTTTAAAACCAAATGCTTTTAACAGCACCCAAGTCACATCTTGAATGCTTTGCTGCTTAGAAATCTCTTCTACTTAGATACCCTAAGTCATCTCCCTCAAGTTCAAAGTTCCACAAATCTCTAGGGCAGGGGCAAAATGCCACCAGTCTCTTTACTAAAACATAACAAGAGTCACCTTTGCTCCAGTTCCCAACAAGCTCCTCATCTCCATCTGAGACCACCTCAGCCTGGACTTTATTGTCCATATCACTATCAGCATTTGGGGCAAAGCCATTCAACAAGTCTTTAGAAAGTTCCAAACTTTCCCACATTCTCCTATCTGCTTCTGATCCCTCCAAACTGTTCCAATCTCTGCCTGTTACCCAGTTCCAAAGTGGCTTTCACATTTTCAGGTATCTTTTCAGCAACTGGTACCAACTTACTATATTAGTCCATTTTCATGCTGCTGATAAAGAGACATACCTAAGATGGGGCAATTTATAAAAGAAGGAGGTTTAGTTGGACTTACAGTTCCACGTGGCTGGGGAAGCCTCACAATCATGGCGGAAGGCAAAGAGGAGCAAGTCCCATCTTACATGGATGGCAGCAGGCAAAGAGAGAATGAGGAAGACGAAAAAGTGGAAACCCCTAATAAAACCATCAGATCTCGTGAGACTTACTCACTACCATGAGAACAGCATGGGGGAAACTGCCCCCATAATTCAATTATCTCCCACCAGGTCCCCCCCACAACATGGGGGAATTATGGGAGGACAATTCCAGATGAAATTTGCATGGGGAAACAGAGCTGAACCACATCAGATGGAAAAAGTTGTATCATGCAAATGTTTATTAAAGGAAAGCAGGTGGCTATATTAATACCAGATAAAGTGGACTTCAGAGCAAAGAAAATTACCAGAGACAGAGAGGACATTATATAATGATAAAAGAACCAGTCCACAAGAAGACATAGCAATCCTAAATGTGTAAATATCAAAGAATAGAGCTGCAAAATATGAGAATCAAAAACTGGGGCCGGGCACGGTGGCTCACGCCTGTAATCCCAGCACTTTGGGAGGCCAAGGCGAGTGGATTGCCTAAAGTCAGGAGTTCAAGACCAGCCTGGCCTACATGGTGAAATCCCGTTTCTACTAAAAATACAAAAAATTAGCCAGGTGTGGTGGTGTGCACCTGTAATCCCAGCTACCTGGGAGGCTGAGACAGGAGAATCACTTGAACCAGGGAGGCGGAGGTTGCAGTGAGCCAAGATTGTGCCATTGCACTTCAGCCTGGTGACAGAGTAAGACTCCATCTCAAAAACACAAAACAAAACAAAACTTTGCCAAGCGTGGTGGTGACTGCCTGTAATCTCAGCTACTTGGGAGGATGAGGCAGGAGAATCACTTGCACCCAGGAGGCAGAGGTTGCAGTGTTGCAGTGAGCCGAGATCATGCCACTCCACTACAGTCTGGCTGACAGAGCAAGATTCTCCCTCAAAAAAAACTGAAAGGACAAATGGATAAATCAAGAATTATACTTGGAGACTTTAATACCTCTCTCTCAATAAATTATAGACTAATTAGGCATAATATCAACAAAGATATAGAAAAAGAAAACTCAACGGAAACATCAACCAACAGTATCTCAACAATATTTATAGAACACTCCACCCAACAAGAACAGAACATATGTTCTTTTCAAGTGCTGTAGAACATACACCAAGATAGACCATATCTTGGACTATAAAACAAACTTCAACACATTTTAAAGAATTGAGATCATGAGGGTATGCTCTCTAATAACATAGAATCCAACAAGAAATTAATAGCAAAAAGATAACAGGAAAACCTCCACATACTTAGAAACTCAACAACACACTTCTAAATAATCTATGGGTCAAACAGGAAGTCTCAAGGGAAGTAAGAAAAACACATTAAATTGAATAAAAATTAAAATACAGCCAGGCGCGGTGGCTCACACCTGTAATCCCAGCACTTTGGGAGGCCGAGGCAGGTGGATCATGAGGTCAGGAGATCGAGACCATCCTGAATAACATGGTGAAACTCCATCTCTACTAAAAATTAAAAAAAAAAAAAAA
>NW_012102698.1:3279567-3298199 GCF_000951045.1 Mandrillus leucophaeus
GCCCGGCCTTCAGCAAGGATATTTCTATATTTTGGAAATCTTTCCATTCAAAATTGACAAAATGAAAAAACAAAGGCTTGTCACTGGAAGGGGTAAACTTCAGTATTGCGGGGGGTTGTGGGGGGCAATTGCGCAGGGGGAACTGGCATTTCCCAGATTCATTCCAACTCATTTGATCAACAAGTCATTACTGTGTGGGGTTTTTAAAGAGTGGTTGAAATATTCTATTGCTGCAGCAGAGAAGGATCCAGGCAGCCCAGCTTCACGTTTTGAGTCTCGGTGGTGACTTCAGCGTTTAGAAACAGTTGTTTTTGGTTCAGTTCTAAAGCATTATGAATTCTGTTTAACCATGAACAAATTCTTACTTGACCCTCTAAAGTAGATCTCCTATCTTTATGATCTGTTTCATTTTCCATTAAAGTTTTAAAAACATATTTCAAATATTCCCTGGCATCAAAATGAAGTTATAAGACCTCAGAATCACCAACAAAGGCTCTCTTTCCAGAATGCGAATGCGTGGGGAAGTTTTATTCAAGTGATTTTCGTGTGCAAAAAGAGATTAGGCACGTATAAAGCCTGCCATAAAAGGCACACACGTTCTCTGGGGGATGTCTCAGTTTTGATTTCAGGGTTCAGTCTCCGCGAGATAATGATCGTCTTTAACATATGCATATTTCTTTTCTTTTTTAGTTTGGGCTTGTTTTTTGTTTGTTTGGCCTGTGTCCCCATTGTGACTCTAACTTGCCAAAACTTCAACCTGGAAAATGGCATTCGAGATTAGGCATAACATTACGAAATTATACATACCTCCAAATTTTTTCATGCATTTTGGATAGTCTCAATTCCAACGTTCTTTTATGCCAATAATGAGCATGTGCTGAGATGCAGTGCGGGTTGTTAAAAGTGCTTGCCAAACATACTTCTAAAGCTAACCCCATTAGGGGAAGAAAAAAAATCACATTACAGCACATTGGCTCAAAAGCAATTTACCCAAAGTTTGGCCCTCAAATGTTTCTCATTAAGAATCTTCCTTCCCCGAGGGCAGGCCTGGACTTGTTTGTTCCTTAATTTTCAGCCTTCAGCTCAGGGCCCAGCAGTGTGAGGTGGGTAATTGCTGCCAGCCAGACAGGTTATTTGAAAATATTTGCCTTTAAGAGGTGTGTTAAATGAACAGTCCCCAGAAGTAAGATCCACGCCTCAAGGCAAAGGATGCTGTACCGCTTTTCACTTCCAAAGTGGACTTTCAAACTGAGATGTCGCCCTGAAATCCAAGAAGCTGCTTGGCCTGGAGGGAGAGGTTTCTGAGAGGGGCAGAAGAGAGCGCTGGCACTGCCGTGTGCCTGGGTAGGACTGTGCCATGCCATGCTCCACACTCTCCTTTATTTTTATTTTTTATTTCTTTTTGTTTGAGACGGAGTCTTGCTCTGTCAAACAGGGTGGTGTGCAATGTCACGATCTTGGCTCACTGCAACCTCAGCCTCCTGAGTAGCTGGGATTACACGCACTCACCCCCATGCTTGGCTAATTTTTGTATTTTTAATAGAGATGGGTTTTTACCATGTTGGCCAGGCTGGTCTTGAATTCTTGACCTTAAGTGGTCCGCGCACCTCAGCCTCCCAAAGTGCAGGGATTAAAGGCATGAGCCACCACGCCCAGCCCACACTCCTCCTTTAGAATAGTGGGGCCTGCACCCTGGTGGGTTGAGGGCTGGTGCAGACAGGACTCGCTGGTGGCTTCTGTCTGGAATAAGCTTCCTCATCCCTAAGTAACTCTTTTTTGTTTTGTTTTGGTTTTTTTTGAGACGGAGTCTTGCTCTGTCGCCCAGGCTGGAGTGCAGTGGCCGGATCTCAGCTCACTGCAAGCTCCGCCTCCCGGGTTCACGCCATTCTCCTGCCTCAGCCTCCCGAGTAGCTGGGACTACAGGCACCCGCCATCTCGACCGGCTAGTTTTTTATATTTTTTAGTAGAGACGGGGTTTCACCATGTTAGCCAGGATGGCCTCGATCTCCTGACCTCGTGATCTGCCCGTCTTGGCCTCCCAAAGTGCTGGGATTACAGGCTTGAGTCACCGCGCCCGACCCGTCCCTAAGTAATTCTTACCTGTTCTTCCAAACTCTGGTAAGAAGCTCCCACTCTGGTGAGACTACCTTGAGGCCCAGCCTGAATTGCCTGTCTTCTCTCCTGGGCTCTCCTGGTCCTCCCTGCGTCTGCCTGTCACAAGCTAAGCCCAAGGTATCGCCATCCTGTCTCCCTCCTGGCCTGTCAGCTCCTTTGGGAGGGGACCACGTGTGGCTCCTCTTTGTGTCTCTGTGACCAGCAAAGGATGCTCCTGCGTTTCCCCACTAGCCCTCCCTCTGCCTACCCCAATTCATCAACGTTCTTTTGAAGGTGCTTTGTCTTCCCCAGCCCATCACCACCCCCAGCTGCTTTTTCCTTGTGCTTGCTTTCCAGCACTTTGTGCTGTGCCTAGAATGTGGTTTTCTGTATGTTTATCTCACTGGGGCTAAGTAGAGCTGCTTTATTCTGTGGATTGCCATCTTTTATTATTTTCTGGAAATTCCTTTTTTTTTTTGAGACGGAGTCTCGCTCTGTCCCCCAGGTTGGAGTGCAGTGGCACGATCTCAGCTCACTGCAAGCTCTGCCTCCTGGGCTCCTGCCATTCTCCTGCCGCAGCCTCGCGAGTCGCTGGGACTACAGGCGCCCGCCACCACTCCTGGCTAATTTTTGTGTTTTTAGTAGAGACGGGGTTTCACCGTGTTAGCCAGGATAGTCTTCATCTCCTGACCTCGTGATCCGCCCGCCTCAGCCTCCCAAAGTGCTGGGATTACAGGTGTGAGCCACCGTGCCCGGCCATTTTCTGGAGATTCTTGGCCATAATCTGTTTCTTTCTCTACTCCTTTCTCTGCTCCCATTCCTCTCTCTCTCTCCTGGGGCTACGCTTACTTGAAGGGGTGATATGGTTTGGCTGTGTGCCACCCAAAGCTCATGTCGAATTGTAATCCCCACATGTTGAAGGAGGAGCCTGATGGGAGGTGATTGGATTATAGGCGTGGATTTCCCCCTCGCTGTTCTCGTGATGGTGAGTGAGTTCTCACAAGATCTGATGGTTTAAAAGTGTGGCACTTGGCCAGGCACGGTAGCTCACGCCTGTAATCCCAGGACTTTGGGAGGCGGCGGGTGGATCACCTGAGGTCAGGAGTTTGAGACCCCAGGCTGGCCAACATGGTGAAACCCAGTCTCTACTAAAAATACAAAAAGTAGCTGGGCGAGGTGGCGTGTGCTTGTAATCCCAGCTAGTTGGGAGACTGAGGCAAGAGAATCGCTTGAACCCGAGAGGCAGAGGCTGCAGTGAGCTGAGATCGTGCCACTGCACCCCAGCCTGGGTGACAAAGGGAGACTCTGTCTCAAAAAAAAAGTGTGGCACTCCCTCCATTTCCACACCTCCTGCTCTGCCATGGTAGGACGTGCTAGCTTCCCCTACTCCTTCCACCATGTGTAAGTTTCCTGAGGCTTCCCGGTCATGCTTCCTGTTAAGCCTGCAGAACTGTGAGTCAATTCGACCTCTTTTCCTCATAAAATACCCAGTCTCAGGCAGTTATTGTTATGATTTATTTTTTAGCTTTTTATTTTTATTTATTTATTTATTTTTGAGACAGAGTCTCACTCTGTTGTCCAGGCTGGAGTGTAGGGGCACAATCTCGGTTCACTGCAACCTCCGCCTCCTGGGTTCAAGTGATTCTCGGGCCTCAGTCTCCCAAGTAGCTGGAATTACAAGAACCTGCCACCATGCCCAGCTAATTTTTGTATTTTTTGGTAGAGACGGGGTTTCACCATGTTAGCCAGGTTGGTCTCAAACTCAAACTCCTGACCTCAATTGATCCACCCACCTCAGCCTCTCAAAGTGCTGGGATTACAGACATAAGCCACCACACCCAGCCTCAGGTAGTTCTTTATAGCAGTGCGAGAACAGACTAATATAAGGTGAGAGCTTTTAACTCTGTCCCATAGGTCTTTTTATCCTCTGATTTGTTTTTCCAATTCTTCTTTCTGTGCTTCAATTTATGTATTTTCTATTAGCTTGTCTTTGAGTTTACTTTTCTTGGCTTCTGCTGTGTCTAACCTATTGTTAAACTCTTCCCTTAAGTTTTTGTTTTGTTTTGTTTCGTTTTTTGAGATGGAGTTTCGCTCTTTGTTGCCCAGGCTGGAGTGCAGTGGCGCGATCTTGGCTCACCGCAACCTCCGCCTCCCGGGTTCAAGTGATTCTCTTGCCTCAGCCTCCCGAGTAGCTGAGATTACAGGCATGTACCACCACGTCCGGCGAATATTGTATTTTTAGTGGAGACGGGTTTTCTCCGTGTTGGTGAGGCTGATCTCGAACTCCTGACCTCAGGTGATCCATCCGCCTCAGCCTCCCAAAGTGCTGGGATTACAGGCATGAGCCACCATGCCTGGTCCTCTTAAGTTCTTAATTGTTTAGTTCTAGAATTTTAATTTCGTTTTTTTTCTTCAAAGATGCCAATTTCTCATTGAAAAATATAACTTTTATTATTTTATCTGAATTTCCTCTATTTTCTTTGACACACTAATCATTATTACTTTTATTGACTTTTTGTTTATTTATTTTTAGAGACAGTGTCTCACTCTGTTCCCCACACTGGAATGCAGTGACATGATCATGGCTCACTGTAGCCTCAAACTCCTGGGCTCAAGGGATTCTCCCACCTCAGCCTCCCTAGTAGCTGGGATCACAGGCACAAACCACCATGTCCAGCTAATTAAAAAATTTTTTTGTGGAGATGGGGTCTTGCCCAGAGTAGTCTCAAACTCCTGTGCTCAAGTCATCCTCCCACCTTGGCCTCCGTCAGTGCTGGCATTACAGGTGTGAGCCATCGTGTCTAGCCTCATTATTATTTTAAAGTCCTTGTCTACTAACTTTAATATCTACATCTGACTCTTTTCATGTCTAGTAATTTTAATGAGGTGCTGAACATTGTGTATAAAAAGCAAGGAGGCTCTAGGTGATGTCATTCGCTCCAGGGATGGGTCATTTTCACCTCCTAAAAATATTCATGCTTAAGTGAAAAAGGCTGTATACAAACTATCCCTATTGGATAACTAGTATGAAGGGGCTTTTCACCTCATTCTAATCAAAAACTGAGAAGTAAAGGGGCGGAGTTGCAGTTCTCATCATACTCAACCTATATCCAGGGTGTCCTTGTTTCCAGACCGTGCCTTCATAGTCTCTCTCTCTCTCTTTTTTTTTTTTTTTTTGAGATAGAATCTCACCTTGTTACCCAGGCTGAAGTGCAATGGCGCAATCTTGGCTCACTGCAGCCTCCGCCTCCCTGGTTCAAGCTATTCTTGTGCCTCAGCCTCCTGAGCAACTGGGATTACAGTTGCACACCACCATGCCCAGCTAATTTTTGTATTTTTAGTAGAAACGGGGTTTCGCCACGTTGGCCAGGCTGGTCTCGAACTCCTGACCTCAGGTGATCCGCTCGCCTTGGCCTCCCAAAGTGCTGGGATTACAGGCTTGAGCCACCCTACCCGGCCCATAGTCTTTTTATTGAGACCCCCCTGGAACTTTGTTTCCTCAACCCTAAAAGATGACAGGACAGCAGCTCTGTCCGTCAGAGGTTCCAGCCTAGCTCTCCCACCTCTTCCCAAGTAGCCTTAAAATCTGGCAAGTGTCTGGAGAGGAGACATTAGCAGTGTGTTTGAGACAGGTCTCCTCCCAGGCTGATCTTTTGTTCCCTGAGCACAATTCTGCCCGTTAGAAAAAGTTTCCTCCCCACTCCCCAGCTTCCAGCACCAGAACCCGGCAAATGTACGTCCAGGGAGAACAGGCCAGATTCCCAGATTCCCACAAGTCTCCTTAGCATGCTCTCCCAAGTGACAGCTCCAATATCTGCTGCTTCCCCCACCCTGCAAAGGCTTTCTGCCTTGAGAAGCCCAATCCTCAGCCCTCAGGAAAAAAAACAAAAAAACCCAAAAAAAACAGCTGGAGACCGTCTGCTCACCTCAGGGCCTCCCAACACTAGAGTCTTATCTAATCTAAGCCGCATTGCCTCCACATACTTTGATGTCTTTCAAAGTATGTTTTTTGCTATTTATTCAGCTTTTTCTAATTGTGGCAGTGGGAACTTTGGCCTGTGATGATCTACTAAGTATTCCGATTTAAAAAGTAGAGAAAGAATGTCTCCTAATAGCTTATCCACATACTTGCTTTTTAAAAAAATCATGCTCAAGTGAAAACACTAAAAGCACAATTGCATGGATACTAGGATTGCAGCCGCAGAAAGCCTCCATGCAAGCAAACCAGAGCTAGACGGAAATGTGGACAAATGAGGACTGCTGGGCCCGGCGAGGTGGCTCACACCTGTAATCCCAGCCATTTGGGAGGCTGAGGTGGGAGAATCACGTGAACTCTGGAGGCAGAGGATGCAGTGAGTGGAGGCTGTACTGCAGTCTGGGAGACAGAGCGAGACTCCATCTCCAAAAAAGAATGAAAAAAAGAAACCTGGTGGGCTGGGTGGTGGGATTGTGGGCCAGTGTTTCTCTGTGCTTTTGATTTCCTTTAATATGACTTAAATGACTCAAATGAGGTTTATGGAATTTTCCAACGTATCATTTTGAAAGTCCAGGCTTGGCTCTGTGGTTCCACCTAAGGTCTGCTTGAAGCTTTTGTCCCGGGTTCTTGAATGGACCAATGCCCACCCACTCTACCTGTTCCGAGTCACCCCAGGTGATTCCCTGCCCTTTTTCTTTTCTCTTTTTTTTTTGAGACAGAGTCTCACTCTATCACCCAGGCTGAAGTGCAGTGGCACCATCTCAACTCACTGCAAACTCCGCCTCCCGGGTTCAAGCAATTGTTGTGCCTCAGCCTCCTGAGTAACTGGGATTACGGGCGTCTGCCACCACACCCAGCTAATTTTTGTATTTTTAGTAGAGATGGGGTTTTGCCATGCTGACCAGGCTGGTCTCGAACTCCTGAACTCAAGTGATCTACTCGCTTTGGCCTCCCAAAGTGCTGGTACTACAGGCATGAGCCACCACGCTGGGCCAATTCCCTGCTCTTTTGAAGAAGCCCCTACATCATCTTGCCCCTGTCATTAAGAGTCTTACAAAGGTTAAGGTCTGAGAGAATCAACCACATCAATCCATTTAAGTCTCCTATTGTCTGGTGCTTTTGTGGACTGAGCTCTAAACTTGGAGCTGGGGAGAGAAGAGAACCAGGCTGAGCCTCTCACACGCTGTGTGCCACCTAGAAAGCCACTGCCTTTCCAGCCTCAGTCTCTCCATCTGTAAAATGGGCACAATATACCTGCCTCTCAAGGTTGTTGGAGGACTCAGGGCCATGCTGTGTGTGGTGCCAGCCCCAACCCATGGTGAGAAAGATTGGCAAACCGTCAATGCCAGCATGAGCTGGCAGGGGGGAAGGACCCGTGGGGACCCAGAGGAGGGCAGAGAGGAGAGGAAACACACATCCCACACGCCCCCACAGACCACCCACCCTGCACCCCACATCTGCACACTGGTGCACATTGCACCATCAAACCCTGAAACCCCAGGGGGAGTTAAAGGCATCTGGTGGTCTGAAACATGAGAGCGCGTACAACATGGTCATAAATGAAGTCAGCCTTATAAAGTATGAAATCCAAGACGTGGGCTGACTTTTTCCAGTTTCCGAATAAACTCCGCAGATTTTACATTCAGAAGGAAACTAAGACCAGAGATAAAGTTGGAGCCCTGTTCTGCGGTGAGACCACCATCTGGTATCAAGTGTACCTCTCAGACCTAGAAGCTTCTGTCTGTGATCAGGGAGGGGGAGTGCAATGCTGAGATAGTTTTTGTCTGTTTGGTTCGATTCCGCTCCCAGGACGGTGCTCGGCGCATAGTCATGCTCAAGAAAATCCTTGGTGAGCGAGTGCATGAATGAATAAAGAAGCCGTTCGCTGAGCATGCAGAGAGAGGAGGCTGAAGATGCAGCTGAAGAACACAGACAGAGTAGAGTGTCCCTAGGGCCACACGTGGCAGTTTGGGAGGCTGGACTGAGTCCTGCAGACACTGGGGAGTCAGGGCATGTGGCAGGATCCCTCTGCTGTTGCCCAATCGTCCTGGTGCTGCAGGAGGAAGGGGCGGGCGTGGGGATGGCTGGGCCTTGGGCGTCCCCAGAGACATCACAGCCTTCCAGGACAACCCAGGGGCTTGGCGCAGTGTCTTGTTGTAAAGCCTTTGGGGCCTGCAGGGCCTGTTCTGGCTACACCCACCCACAAGGCCACGCAGCCAGAGGCTGCAGGAGACAAACAGGAGCCGAGCCAAGTGGCCAGAAGGAAGGACCAAGCAAGCCCCAGCAGAAGCCAAGCCCAGTAGACAAGGTTTGTAACATCTAGAGGAAGCCACTGTGGTGCCCTGGGCACAGCGTGGCAGGGGGGACGGTGTGAGGGGACAGACTCCCTGGTGATGCTGAGGAGACACAGAACACCCCACACCTCCCTCTGTAGAAAGCAGATTCCCAGGCCTCGGGGTTAAATGGGAACGAACAGGCAGCATGGGGCCAGGCCTTGGTTAGAGCTCCATAAACACATGCTGGCATGGAATGGGTGGGAATAGCTCACGCCTGTAATCCCAGTGCTTTGGGAGGCTGAGGCAGGAGGATCACTTGAGCCTAGGAGTTTGAGACCAGCGTGGGCTACACAGTGAGACCCCTGTCTCTACAAAAACTAGAAAAATTAGCCAAGTGTGATGGTGTGTGCCTGTAGTCCAAGCTACTTGGGAGGCTGAGGTGGGAGGATCGCTGGAGACTGGGAGGTCAAGGCTACAGTGAGCCTTGATTGCACCATGATTGCACTCCAGCCTGGGCAACAGAGTGAGATTCTGTCTAAAAAAAGAAGACATACCAGCATGTGGCTAAAACAGTGACGGAGACACCCACTCCACCTACAGAGGCTAAGACCTGTCTCCAAACCTTTGCTCTTCTCTGCCTCAGATGCCTCTCCCCTCCCATCTCTGCCCACAGAACTCATTGTACTCTTCCCAACTCAAGTTTCAGAATCTCCGCGAAGTTTTCCAAGGTCACCTCTTCCTGCCGCATCCTCCTCCTCCTCTATCATAGCCAACACTTACCAGACAGTGCCCAGCACAGGGCTAGAAGCTTCCTATGTGTTATCTAATTTAATGCTCCCAATACAAGCACGAGAATGGTGTCATCATCCTTTTGTACACAGAAGCCATTGCAGCTCGGAGCAGGTAACTGGCTTCCCCAAGGTCATTCAGCCGGTGACAGATAGAGGCCATGTTCAAATACAGGTCTCTGAGGGCAAAGCTCATTCTTAAGCATTAGGACCCCTTGCTACCCGTGAGACAGTGGACATGGCCCCCAACATTGTCCCTTGGTGCTCTCTCTTGATCTTTTTCTTTTAGGGTTTGTTTTATATACTTGTCTCCACCCAGGAGACGAGGAGCTGAGTCTCTTGAGAGCCAGGACCTTGCCCCAGTTGCCCAGATGGCTGCGTGCTCTCCTCTCTTGTTCCTAGCCCTCACCCATGCTGCCCTTCCCTCCCTTCCCTGCCCACCTGGCAAACCTGCTGGGCTCCAGGCAAACACAAGCTCCTCCAAGGGCCCTCCCTGCTCCTTGCAGGTCACCTCTTCTCAGGGATCCCACAGTTCTCCATGGCACTGAAATGACTGGTATAGGAATCTGTCTCCCTGAGACCATGAGCTCCTCAAGGAAGCTAGGACTGACACCTCCATGTTTCCAGGGCCCAGCTCAGGACCTAGCACAGGTCTGTGTTCAGTGTTGGTTGAATGGATGAATAGAGTCCACCATGAATTGATCCCGAAGTGGACCTAGAGTTGGAGGGACTAGACTATTGATTTTGCAACTTATTAACTATGTGATCTCAGACAAATCCCTTCACCCATTTGGGCCTCAGTTTTCTCATCTGTAGAATGGGGATGATTTGAGGAAAAGAGAGGTTGAAGCACTTCATAAACTGAGTTGCTGCATAGTTGTGAGGTGAGATGATGGAGGTCCCCAAGCCCAGGCTCCAGGGAAGGACTTTGGCACCTGCTCCTTGCTAAACAAGCATGCAATTTTAAAGGCTCACAGCTATCACAGATTTTCCTAAAACATGTGTCAATACAAAAGATTGTGGAGTTCCTTTAGAAATACACTGTAACAGAGACTCCCGGCACTGACAATTTAGCTGAGCAAGTTTGCTCTGGTTGTACAGGCCCCAGGGACTCCTCCATACCTGCAGCTGGAACCCATGAATAAACTTTAGGCCTTTAATTAGAACCATTTGTCCTTCCAATGAACGGCAGGTGGCTGGGCCAACTTAGAAAGAGATGATCATTAGAGCAGTATGTGCCCTTTGATCCATCCGTCTGACTGCCGGGACTCTGTCCTAAAGAAATAATCCCAAATATGGAAAGGCTTATGAACAAATAAACCATCTTTGGAGTATTTCTTGTAACAGCAGAGAAACTGGAATCAACCGGAATATCCAATGGGGAATGAGTTGGTGATGTTTCCTCAACGTGATCAGACTTTATTGCCCACTGAGAAGAAATGGCTGGGAAGGCTTTGGAGCAACATAAAGTATGTTTATGAAAGAATGTTAAGTAAACAGATCAGGTTACAAAACTATGTACCCTGAGATGAACTATGCAAACTATGCATATAAATATTAGAAATAGGCCGGGTGCGGTGGCTCATGCCTGTAATCCCAGCACTTTGGGAGGACGAGGCGGGCGGATCACGAGGTCAGGAGTTAGAGACCAGCCTGACTAACATGGTAAAACCCCATCTCTACTAAAAATACAAAAATTAGCCGGGCATGGTGGTGGGCGCCTGTAGTCCCAGCTACTCAGGAGGCTGAGGCAGGAGAATCACTTGAACCTGGGAGGCAGAGGTTGCGTGAGCCGAGATCACGCCGCTGCACTCCAGCCTGGGCAACAGAGTGAGACTCCATATAAAAAACAAAAACAAAAACAAACAAACAAAATATATGTATATGTTAGAAATAAATACACCACAATTCTAGTTGTATCTCTTGACAGGATGGGATTATGGGTAATTTTTGTCTCCACATTCCAATTTTTCTGCTATGTAGTTATGGTTAAAAGTTAATTATAGGCCAGGCACAGTGGCTTACGCCTGTAATCCCAACACTCTGGGAGGTCGAGGCGGGTGGATCACTTGAGCCCAGGAGTTCGAGACCAGCCTGACCAACATGGAGAAACTCCATCTCTACTGAAAATGCAAAATTATCCAAGCATGGTGGCGCATGCCTATAATCCCAGCTACTCGGGAGGCTGAGGCAGGAGAATCGCTTAAACCAGGGAGGCAGAGGTTGTGGTGAGCTGAGATGGCACCATTGTACTGCAGCCTGGGCAACGAGAGCAAAACTTCATCTCAAAAAAAAAAAAAAAAGTTCGTTATAAAATTTAAAAAATCAAAAACATAGACAGTCTCTAAAATAAAATCAAGACAAAACAAAAACAAAATAATTAAAAATAAAAAGGAAACAAAGAAAGGGCTAGTTTTCCAAGGGCAGAAGTAAAACCTGACTTTGTAAAAATATATTCTGGAGAATCATTCGTATGGCCTGTTTTAGATTTCTTTTCTTTCTTTCTTTCTTTCTTTCCTTCCTTCCTTCCTTCCTTCCTTCCTTCCTTCCTTCCTCCCTCCCTCCCTCCCTCCCTTCTTTCTTTTCTTTTCTTTTCTTTTCTTTTCTTTTTTTGAGACAGAGTCTGACTCTGCCACCCAGGCTGGAGTGCAATGGTACAATCTCAACTCATTGTAACCTCCACCTCCCGGGTTCAAGCCATTCTCCTGCCTCAGCCTCCCAAGTAGCTGGGACTACAAGCGCCCGCCACCACGCCTGGCTAACTTTTTGTATTTTTAGTAGAGACGGGGTTTCACTGTGTTAGCCAGGATGGTCTCGATCTCCTGACCTTGTGATCCGCCCGCCTCGGCCTCCTAAAGTGCTGGGATTACAGGCGTGAGCCACTGTGCCCGGCCCTAGATTTTTTTTTTCTTTAATGAAAAAGTAACACATGTACAGGGTAAAAAATATTCTTTGTGAAAGATATACAAACACCACTATCCTAATGAAAGTGCCTTTTTCTTCCAATATTTTATCTATATTTGTGTATACTTTTACAAAGTCTAGTGTAGACACAATTCAAAATTCTGGCTCGACATGGTGGCCCATGCTTGTAATCCCAGCACTTTGGGAGGACAAGGTGGGAGGATCCTTGAGCCCAGGAGTTCAAGACCAGCCTGGGCAACATAATGAGACCCTGTCTCTATAAAATACAAAAGAAAAAAAATAAATAAAAGCTGGGTATTGTGGCATGCATCTGTAGTCCCAGCTACTTGGGAGGCTGAGCTAGGACTGCTTGAGACTGGGAGGTTGAGGCTGCCGTGAGCTGTGATGGCACCCCTGCACTCCAGCCTAGGCCACAGAAGGAGACCTTGTCTCAAAAAATTTTTTTAACTTTAATTTTTATTTTATATAAAAAACAAATACCTTGGCTGCAACAATCTTCATATTTATAGATTTAAAGAGTTACAGGATACTCCATAGTAGAAATATATTTACTTCACTGTTCTTTGATATTATATATTAGTTGTTATGTTTCTATTTATGATTATGTTTCTTTTATAGATCTCATGGAAATACATATGGTTGTACTCAATGCATATATAGTTGTACATAATTAATATGTAAAATTCATATGTAATATGAAAAATAAGATTTTTCCTTTATATTAACAATAACAAATTAGTTAACAATAACAAATTAGAAAATACGATAGAAAAATATACTCCAATCAGAAAGAAAATAAAAATATTAAGTGCTTAGAACTGAAGAAGGTACCCACAACATGGATGAACCTTGAGGATATTGTGCTAAGTGCAGTAAGCCAGACACAGAAAGAAAAATATTGCATGATCTCACTTATATATGGAATTCAAAGAAGTTGCAGACATAGAAACAGAACAAAACTGTGCTTATCAGGGGCAGATAGGGCGGGCAGGAAATGGGGAGATGTAGGTCAATGGATACAAAATTATAAGATTTAATGTATAATGTGAGGATTATAGTTAATAGTATCAAACTAAATTCAGAGTTTTTCTAGAGCAGGGGGATATAGTTTGGCTCTGTGTCCCCATCCAAATCTCATGGTGAATTGTAACCCCTGCATCAACTGTGTTGGAGGACGGGCTTGGTGGGAGATGACTGAATCATGGGAATGGACTTCCCCTTGCTGTTCTCGTGATAGTGAGTGAGTTCTCGTGAGATCTGGTTGTTTAAAAGTGTGTAGCACTTCTGCCTTCACTGTCTCTCTCCTGCCCCCTTGTGAAGATGTGCTTGCTTCCCCTTTGCCCTTCCTCCATGATTGTAAGTTTCCTGAGGCCTCCCCAGCCATGCCTCCTGTACAGCCTGTGGAACTGTGAGCAGATACAACCTGTTTTCTCTGTAAATTACCCAGTCTCAGGTAGTTGTTTATAGCAATACAGACATTGGGGACCCCTTGTATTAGTCTGTTCTCACATTGTACTGGTCCATGGTCTGTTAGGAACCAGGTCATAGAGCAGGAACCTGAGCGGCAGGCGAGCTAACATTATCACCTGACGTCTGCCTCCTGTCAGATCAGTGGCAGCATTAGTCTCACAGGAGTGTGAATCATTTTGTGCACTGTGCATGCGAGGGGTCTAGGTTGCACGCTTCTTCTGAGAATCTAATGATAAGTGTAATGCACTTGAATAATCCTGAAACCACCTCCCCACCACCACTGCCCCTCGTCTGTGGAAAAATTGTCTTCCATGAAACCAGTCCCTGGTGCCAAAAAGGTAGGGGACCACTGTTCTAGGGAGTAGATTTTGGGAGCTCTTGCCACACACACACAAAGAAAAACTGTGTGAGATGATGGCTATGTTGATTTGCTTGACTGTAGTAGCCATTTCACTATCTACAGGTATATCAAAACATCATATCATACACCTTAAACGTATACTATAAAAAATTTAAAAGGTGCAAGATCTAAATATATACAACAAAAAATAAAGAAAAAAGATGCAAGATTTATACTTTAAAAAACTGCAAGATTTTAATAAACACATATAAAAGAAGACGTGAATAACAATAACTAGAGTGACAACTTCGTCACTGATAGAAACAATCAATATTGAAAAGATACAGCTGGGTGCGGTGGTTCATTCCTATAATATGAGCACTTTGGGAGGCCCAGGTGGGCAGATCACTTGAGGTCAGGAATTCGAGACCAGCCTGGCCAACGTGGTGAAACTCTGCCTCTACTAAAAAAATAATAATAATACAAAAATTATCGAGGCATGGTATCAGGCACCTGTAATCCCAGCTACTCAGGAGACTGAGGCAGGAGAGCTGCTTGAACCCGGGAGGCAGAGGTTGCAGTAAGCCAAGATCACACCACTGCACTCCAGCCTGGATGACAGAGTGAGACTCTGTCTCAAAAAAAAAAAAAGAAAGAAAAGATGCTATTTCAGTCAAATATCTTTGCCATGAACAGGAGGCATTGCCTTAAACGTCAAGGGAGATTGATGGAAGGATTTTATAGAGCAGGGGTCTCAAACTTGCCCACATCCCAAGATTACCTGGGGATGCCTGACAGCCAGCCCTGGAGATTCTGGCTTAATTGGTCAGGCTATGGCCTAAGTATCAGGATTTCTACAACTCCCTAAAGCCCATTAGAACAATGTGCACTATGGTCAGGAATCTCACAGAGTCCAATAATCAGATTAGCTGGGTCCAGGGATGGGGGTAGGGGCCACAGAGGGTCATGTAAGAGAAACCCTGTGGTCAGTGAGAAGGGTGCAGTTCTCAAACAAAAGGAAGTCATGGGCTGGGCACGAGTCCCAAAAGGTGCCCACACATTCCATCCCTTGGCTACGCAGTCCAGACAAACACCCTTTTCCCTATATGTACAAACTCGCCTTGGTTTAATTCAACCCAACCATCTCACACACACCTTCCAAGTTCTTAACTTTCTCCTTACCAGAGGCAACCAAAGTCATGTCCAGCTATTCCATCCAGAGGCAATGAAATTGGGGCCACTCTTCTCAGTGTCCACCATATTTGGGGGTGTCCACCCCTCCTCTATTTCTGTAACAGTCCTAGTATCAATGATGACTCTTTTTTTTTGAGATGAAATTTCACTCTTGTTGCCCAGACGGGAGTGCAATGGCACAATCTCAGCTCACCACAACCTCCACCTCCTGGGTCTAAGTGATTCTCCTGCCTTAGCCTCCAGAGTAGCTGGGATTACAGGCAAGGTCCACCACACCCGGCTAATTTTGTATTTTTAGTAGAGACAGGGGTTTCTCCATGTTGATCAGGCTGGTCTCCAACTCTCAGCCTCAGGTGATCCACCTGCCTCGGCCTTCCAAAGTGCTGGGATTACAGGTGTGAGCTGCTGCGCCCAGCCAATCGTGACTCTTAGTTGCAAATAATGGAAACCCACTCTGGCTGCTGGAAATAGGAAGAATTTGTTGACATGATATTTGGCAGCTCATAAAATCATCAGGAATACTGCAGATTGAGCCTAGAAGCTGGGCTTATACAGGGACATCTGGAATACAGACAGGGCCATAAAGTCAGTCAGATGATGGCATGGCCACCATACCACCATGCCACTGTCACTCCACGCTGGAGGCCACAGGTCACTTTGCCATCAGTGCTGGCCCTGAAACCCACTTTCCCACTGCTGCTGCTACATCAGGTGACCAACAAAATGGCCTGGCTATGAGCCCTGTAAGGAGCCCTCATAAGATAAATAAGCAACAAGGAGGAAAGGGCCCCAGGTCAGGGAGGGCTCTAGGTGGGGAAGCACAATGAATAATTGTTCTGAGAAATGGCTAATCACAAACAACCTGAGGGTACGATGACTTCAGTGAACGAAATGACCCCTGTCTGCAGGTAGCCCCCTCCAGCAGGACTTCATAGAACTTCCCTTCAGCCCCTGCCTCTTTGCAGACAGCCCCTTCTCTGCTGTACTGCCCGTTGCAACCTTGCAACGTATTTTCATACCTTCTCTCATAAATCTGCCTTTCTTTACTTACCACTGTCTTCATTAATTCCCTTACTGCCTGCGACACCGGTCCTAGCTAGTGACTACTTGCAACATTTTGGTGGCCAGTATGGGGACTCTGTCTTCTTACAGGGAACCATCTCCCCTCTCTTTATTTCTTTTATTTCCCAACTCAGGACCCTCAATGGACTGCGTCTAAACACAAACACAACTGAAAGTCTGTAGCCAAGGCTGCACTGTGGTGAGACTGAAAGGTGTCCATGTGGAAGCCTCTGACTGCTGCTGCTTGATTGGGTGAGAGTTCAGAGTTTGCTTTCCTTTTTAGTATCCCAGTGGACAAACTCTAGTATCCCTCTGGTGATTGACTGCAACTGGCCAGGGCCACTCCCTGCTATGGCCTGAAAGCCAGCGGGTGAACAGGTTTGGCTGCCTTGTGCAGAAGGGAGGAAGCGCCTCTCCTGTCCTTTCTGGTCAAAGGACCCCGATCCCTCTGTGTGTTGCAATTGACACACATGTTTTGGGGAACTCAAACCCTTTCTTTCTCTTTCTAAATTCTTCCATGACGACAGTCACACCTCCTGCTCTGGACATCTCCAAATCAGGTGATCTCACGTGGCCTCAGAGTTTCCACATTCCTGCCCCCTCTCCTGGGCTGGCACCAAGCTGAGTTCATCCATTACCCTTTTTTCCTCATACCCGGGCTGATCACTCTGCGTGACAAGGCACCAGAGCTGCGAGGTCCTTTCTAATAGGTGGGACACCCCTTTAGAAGGTGTACCCGAGTCCCTCAGTGGACATGAGTGGAACCCTCTTCCTCAGTGCTAAGCCCCAAAGCAAAGTGCAATTCGTGTCCCAGCAGATGTTACTCCCTGGCAGCTCCTTTTCCAGCCCCACCAAGGGACAGAACCCATCTATTCCTTCAGATTCTCCTCTGGGTTGCATCCTAGAACACAGACAAATTTAACCCTCAGACTCTCAAAAAGAAACACCTACTTTTCTTGTGTAATACAGCATGGCCCCTATGCAGGAAATCCTCAAATTAGCCTCCTCAGTCTTTTATAACGGAGAGCATAATAAGGAGGACAGGGCTAAGGAGAAAGAAAAACGCAGGGACAAGAGGCAGGCTCAACTGCTGGCTGCTTTACAAACCCCAACCTGGCTCCAGGTTGTCCCAAGGACACTCCTCCAGGTAACTGGCATCAGTGCAGAAGGCCAGGCCACTGGAAGGCAAACTGCCCCAGTGGGACACATGGAAAAAAACCCCACACAGCTCGCCCACTCTGCTACAAGCCCAGCCATTGGAAATGGGACTGCCTGAGGAACTGAAGGGTCCCCAGGACAGAATCCCAGCTGTTGATGGCCTTAAGCTGAGGGGGGTCTCTCTGCCCTGGCTGGCTTCCAAATCAAACATCATCATCAACAAAATAAAGCCAAGGGAAACTCTGAAGGCGGCAAGTAAAATTATAAATTTCCCTATTGCGTTCAAGAGCTGCTTATCATAAAGATGGCTCCTCTACCCCTTTCCGCAAATGTATACCTTTTACCGTATATAAGGTAAAAACCTGGAAAATTACTATCTAGACTTAGGCTTTTAGATTGAGTCACTCTTGGAACTGTGTACATCATTGAATGAAAAAGGTGAAGTTAAAAGAAGGATGCATAATAATAACATGACTAGTCTTAGAAAATTCTCTTGGGCAGTTAAAACCTTTCGCAAGCTTGAAAATGCCCTAAAGTCCTTCTGGAAAAAACAACAGCGGTCACCTTGTGCTGTAGGTCAGTTGCTAAGGCTTTGCCCTTTTCATAGCAGTAACCTGGAAATTCCTGGCTTTGGAAGTGAGTCCTTTGAGGTTTGATACTTGTGGAACTTTTGCCATTTATTGATTCTTTTCCCCTTCCATGGACAGCTTCTGATTTCCTGTCTTGTCGCTGAGTTACGTTTGGGATCATTCTAGATGCTGTAAATTGCTTACTGTCTCTTTGGAGACACCTTGTGCATCAGTGTTTAGGATATTGGGTTAGTTAAGACTTGTTAGTTTCAGGTAGGAGGTTACCTTTAGTAAAATATTCAAAAGCCAGAAATATTGGCCATTTGTCCTGGCTAAAAGATTTTAAAAGGATTTTTCTTTCGAGAGCTCCGTAGTCAGAAATCCACTTAATTAAAGCTGACATTTGGGCTGTATACATACAGATATTGTTTATAAAGCCTCTGTTTTCCCTCTAAAAACTTCTCAGTTGATGGAATTTTGTCTTGTATTTCTGTCTGTGTATTTATATGTGCTGTATGTGTGATGTCTATATAAAAGATCTCTAATTGGCTTAAAGAAAAATAAGCACTTAAACATATTGTCAGAAAAATAGAAACTTTTGTTTCTTTGAGACGAAGTCTCGCTCTCTCACCCAGGCTGGAGTACAGTGGCGTGATCTCAGCTTACTGCAACCTCCGTCTCCCAGGTTCAAGCAATTCTCCTGCCTCAGCCTCCTGAGTAGCTGGGATTACAGGTGCCCGCCACCACACCTGGCTCATTTTCATATTTTTAGTAGAGACA
>NW_012102698.1:3299381-3308617 GCF_000951045.1 Mandrillus leucophaeus
TTCTCAAGCTGCTAATAAAGACATACCCGAGATTGGGTAATTTATAAAGGAAAGAGGTTTACTGGACTCGCAGTTCCACATGGCTGGGGAGGCCTCACAATCATGGCAGAAGGTGAAGGAGGAGCAATGGCACATCTTACATGGCAGCAGGCAAGAGAGAAAGAGAGCCAAGGAAAAGTGGAAACCCCTTATTAAAACCATCAGATCTTGTGAGACTTATTCACTATCACAAGAACAGTACGGGGGAAACTGCTCCCATGATTCAGTTATCTCCCACCAGGCCCCTCTCACAACACATGGGAATGATGGGAGCTACAATTCAAGATGAGATTTGGGTGGTGACACAGCCAAATGTATCACTACTGGAGGAACAGTTTAGGTGCAAATTAGAGAAGGAAAGTTGAATGTGTTTTGGGTAGGAGGTTAGAAGGAGGCATGGGAATATGGTTTTTGTTAAAGCAGTGGTCCCCTCACCTTTTTGGCACCAGGGACTGGTTTTGTGGAAGACCATTTTTCCATAGACAGGGGGCTAGGGGAATGGCTTTGGGATGAAACTGTTCCACCTCAGATCATCAAGCGTTAGAGTCTCATAAGGAGTGCACAATCTAGATGCCCCGCATGCAGAGTTCATGATAGGGCTCAGGCTCCTATGTGAATCTGTTGCTGCCACTGATCTCACAAGAGGCAGGGCTCAGGCAGTAATGCTCGCTTGCCTGCCACTCACCTCCTGCTGTGTTGCCCAGTTTCTAACAGGCCACAGACCAGTACTGGTCCTTGGCCTGGAGGTTGGGACCTGGTGTTAAAGGGAATGTAATCTTGTCTAACTCAGAGGGTTTTAAAGACTGGCCTAACCTAAAAGAGTCATGAGACAAAACTGAAGGTTTAAGCAAGTTGAAAAGGGTTTGTAAAGGGCTACTCTTGTAAAAAGTTCTGTGGCTATAAGGAAGTTGGCTAAGATATAAAAGGATTATTTAGTTTTTCCATAGGTTGAACATTGAAATAAAAGCACACCGGTGTAGAGCTGGAATCTGGGCCCATGTGTCTGAATAATAGTTTTCTTAGGAAATTGATCTGTTTAACAGAAAACTGTAAAGAGTTATAAGAGGTTTATGGAAATGTTACCTTATGGTCAAACTAATTAAGACTGTATAGATTTGTTGATAAGGTTTTATTAATAATTGGATTTAATGTTAGTAATACAGTAATGCAAAGGTGAAATCAGGTTTTCTCTTTTAAACAAGACTTTCATATAATATTAAAAAATAATGAAAGATTTTTGTTTACCTTTTAATAAACAACAAGAAAAGGAGGGGAGAGGAGACAGATTCAGTTGGCCTCATGGTGTCTTTATTGCATCCTGTTTGGAAAGTTATGTGTCCCCTCTATCAGCAAATAAAGATTTTTGCATTTAAAACATTTTGGAGTTACCATTTTCTTTAAAGAAATGACTCATAGTGATTCTATAATAGTCTCCTTTTCGGAGCAACTCTCCTCCCAATCCTGTTGGGTAATGGGAACAAGCGGCACTCCCTGACTCCAAAAGAAAAAATGTATATATCTTTATATTATTTAAGGGACCAATTGCCATTGTTCCACCAGTCCCTGGTAATATCTAAATACCTCACACCCCTTTCGGCCAAAAATATACTTTCCAGGATAGGTGCCTGCTTCATATTTACACAACCTCTGAGTTCATCTTTCCCTCTAGTAGTCCTATTTCTCCCAAGAAAGCTACCTAAATCTTGAACCAATAACTTCAACCCAGATAGTCCTGTCCCAAGGGTTAACAATAGCCCGCATTTATTCAGACAAGCCCTAGGAAGAAATCTAACTGAGCAGTCTCTTGAGGGGGGATAACATCTACAGTGTGTAGATAACCTCCTTAATCTGTTGCCCCTTCACATAGAAATCACACAGCAACATGCAGTACAAACCTTAATTTCCTAATAAATTATCACATGGTCTACTCTGTGTGTGTGTGTGTCTGTGTCCTCGCCCCCTTTTCTTATAATCCTCTTCCTATTGGACTAGGGAAGGCCCGCTCATATGACCTCTGCAGAGACCCTGCCTCCAAATACAGGCACATTCTGAAGGACTAGGGTTAGGATTCTAACAGATGAATTTGCGGGGGACATAGTTCAGCTCCTAACACTAAGCAATCATTTGGCAGTGTGCTGTGTGGGCACGGTGTGGTGGTGAGAAATGGCTCAGGTCCCAGGCATGCCTGGGTTGCATCCTGTCCCTGCCATGCGTCCCCATGAAGCTGGCTGGTTCCTTTATGATCCTGCCTCCCTTGTTGTGAGACAGGAGAGCATGCGTCTCTCACGGCTGACTGTGTAAGTGAAATGAGACCGAAGGCCTGGCACACGCTAGGGCGTACAACACATGGAAATTAACATCCTTAGATACAAGTGCAAGACGGGCCTCCAGCAGGAGCTGAGAGGGCAGCTGGCTTCTGCCAAATTTCTTTTCTTTCGTTTTTTTTTGAGATGGAGTCTCGCTCTGTCATCCAGGCTGGAATGCAATGGTGTGATCTTGGCTCACTGCAACCTCCGCCTCTCTGGTTCAAGTGATTCTCCTGCCTCAGCCTCCCGAGTAACTGGGAATACAGGCATGTGCCAACACTCCAAATTAATTTTTTGTATTTTTAATAGAGACAGGGTTTCACCATGTTGGTCAGGCTGGTCTTGAACTCCTGACCTCGTGTTCTGCCCGCCTTGGCCTCCCAAAGTGGTGTGAACCCCAGTACCCGGCCTAAATTCTTAACCCTCTTTGAAGCCTTTGGGATGGGACCACTCCCTACTGTCCACCCTTCCTGTGGCAGCCCCACCCACCTTTCAGCCCCTCCTCTGATCACCCTTATCCCCAACCTCTGCTGAACTACACCCCTACTTAACCCAAAATCCTTCCTCTAGACCTGTACATAGGCTGCTTCCTTATCTGGGATGTTGGTCACCCTCCCTGAGGCCACTTCTCCTACTCCTGAATCTGTTTAACGTCACCCTCCCTGAGGCCACTTCTCCTACTCCTGAATCTGTTTAACGTCACCCTTCCTGAGGCCACTTCTCCTACTCCTGAATCTGTTTAACTCCTACTCATCCCGTAGACTGTGACAGTGCCAGTGTCGGGTCCCTCCTCCAAAAAGCTTTTTTTATTGTTTTGAGACAGAGTCTCACTCTGTTGCCCATGCTGGAGTGCAGTGGCATGATCTCGGCTCACTGCAGCCTCCGCCTCTTGGGTTCAAGTGATCCTCCCACCTCAGCCTCCTGAGTAGCTGGGATTACAGGCATGTGCAACCATGCTCAGCTAATATTTTTGCATTTTTAGTAGACACAGGGTTTCACTATATTGTCCAGGCTGGTGTCAAACCCCTGACCTCAAGTGATCCACCCACCTCAGCCTCCCAAAGTGCTGGGATTACAGGTGTATCTGGAAAGCCACACTGGGTACAGGGACTCTGCCTCCTCTCTAAGCCAGTCTCCCCTGCTGTAATATGGAGAGAATGTCTATCTCAGCAGTGGCTGTCATGTCACACATGGCTCTGACTCAAAACACATGGCATTGCCAGCTGCCAGGCATTGCCCTCTCCATTCATGCACCAACAAAAATGTACTGGGCATCAAAGATACGCTCAGTAACCCAGGGCATAGCAGCAAACGGGGCTGGCACTGTCCCTGCCCTCAGGGAGCCCAAAGACTAATGGGCAGAGGAAAAAAATCGATACATTAACAAAGAAATAAAGGAATACGAAGGGGGTATGTGTCATAAAGAGGGGGTTGGGTGTAGGGCACCAAGGTGCAGGGACTTGTTCAGGATGATGGGCAGGAAAGGCTCTCTGCAGAGGCGGCATCTTGGCTGAGACTTGAAGGACAGGAAGGCGCCTGGTTGAGCAAAGAGGCAAGGAGGGGAGGTTGGAGCTTGGGTGCTCTAGGAGCCCTGCAAAGGCCGGGGGCTGCTGCACGTGTGCAAGAGACGTGAGGCTGAGGTGCGCCCGGAGGGGTGAGCAGAGACCAGGGCAGCTGCTCTTCTCTAAAAGCCAAGAGAGTGAGCGGACAGGGCGTAGCAGCAGCAGCACCATGTGCAAAAACCGATGGAGGCTTGCGCTCCAGAGGTTGGGAAGCGTCAAAGCTGTCTGTATCCTAACTCAGGGAAAAACAGTCCACGCGTGCCAATAATGATCTTTCAAACATTCGGAGGGCTATTTGTTATCAGGGGAGAGTGACCTGTTGTTCTGCTTCTCTGGGATGGAAAAAAGCTGGACTGTCACAGCAGGACATAACGAACGACTTCCTGCTTGGAGCAGATTCCTTGGGGTGTGTGTCATCTTGCCCAGGACCCAGGGATCAAAGGGTGGGGGGGCCTCCCTGGCCCCTAAATCCCCTAATGGAACTTTTCCAAAGACCAGTTTCATTTTTTGCAAACTACAAGCAAATTTGCTGCTCATCAAGTCTCTTGACTCTTACATAAAGACTCAGGAGAGCCGGGCAAGCTGGCTCACGCCTGTAATTCCAGCACTTTAGGAGGCCGAGGCGGGTGGATAACCCGAGATCAGGAGTTCAAGACCAGCCTGGCCAACATGATGAAACCCCATTTCTACTAAAACTACAAAAATTAGCCAGGCTTAGTGGCGCACACCTGTAATCCCAGCTACTCAGGAGGCTGAGGCAGGAGAATTGCTTGAACCTAGAAGGTGGCGGTTGTGGTGAGCTGAGATTGCACCATTGCACTCCAGCCTATTAGGCAAGAGCGAAACTCCATCTCAAAAAAAAAAAAAAGACTCAGGAGAAAAATGATGATAATTTAATGCCAGAAGCCATCACGTCTCTCCTAATGGTGGACTGTCTTTGGTCAGGAAACAAGAGCAGTATAATCATAATTTGATCATGATTTGAATTTTGCTTTGGTTGCCAAGAAACTCAGTGTCAGATTGAAGTGCAGTGACTATATATGTCTCTAGGTTTTTGGCACAATTATTCCTCCCTGACTCAATTGTTTCCTGAATCAAAAATCAACAACAAAAATTTTTCACTAGTCAAACACACCACCCACTTTCTTTTAGTTTCCTTTCAGTCTTTAGCCACGTGAATACAGCTTTTACGTAGTCCTCACTGCACACTCACACTCAATTTGGTTTTCTATTTTTTCACATAATATTAGTTCAAAAATACCATATTTCTATTTGTGTATCCTATTCTGTCTTTTCAACAATGGCACAAATATCCCACTGAATCATGAAATATTGATAGGGTTGAATCCAACTGTACATACCATAAATGGGCTATTTTGTTGAACTCTGTTTTTTTCCTAGATTTTCACTGTTCTAAATAATTCTATTACAAAAATAAACGAGTAAAAGTTACAAAGGGAGCCATCAAGAGAGAAATAGAAACGGCTAATAAGCATATGAGAAGGATTCAACCTCTCTGATGATTAAAAACATACTTTGAAAGAAGATAAGACTTTCTTTTCCCTGTGGAAATAGCTCAGATTAAACAATGAAGTGACACAATGCTGGCTGGAAGTGGACAGACTCACAGCTGCTGTGTCTCTCTCTGGATTGTGAATTTGTCAGTTTCTTGGTGCAGCACTTACTCTTCTAGGCCGTCCCTGCTGGGAGCCACAGAGGTACAGCAGAACCTGGAGCACACAGGTTTCACGGCAACATAATTTCTAACCCTGCAAAGTTTAAATGACCAAAATGTCCCCTAATAGGAGAGTGAGTGGTTAAGTAAATGTGTATGTGACTTTTAAACATATCCACTCACTGGATATGTAATGGAGATTTCTAATAAGACAGGGAAATGTTACAACGCTGTAATGTTTAGTGAAAAACAGAACCCGAGATACAGAGGGAGTCAGATGACCTCCATTCAAAGAGAGGTGCTGCCAACCTCCAGTTCTGAGACTCCTGGGTCAGAGACAGGGACTTTATTAGTTGAAGTAAAATAATAGCTGGAGTTTCAGCATGGAGTTCACACGAGTTCCCTGTGTCTTCCAAGGCCTAGGGTCAGTGTGGGGTGGGCGAGGCCAAGGGCCCATCATGGATGATGGATGCCTGCACACACAATGGGCTGCATTACACAGCAGAACACTGAGTTTGGGGAATTTACTGCTTTTACGGCAAACTTGTCCAGAGGGAGATGGTACCTCCTCCTTTGAGGTTGCTCATTGCAAACACGACCCTGAGACACGGGTACGGAGCGACCAGGGCTTTGCATTTGGGGCATACTCAGCAAGAATGTGCAGGAACGCCCGTGCCCATGATGGATTCTTCTCCCAACACCTGGGTGTAGCTCACCTGGACTGCAAGAATCTCGGGCCTGTGATCTTCCAGTGGGCCTCTGGAAGCTGGATGTGCTGAGAACTAGACAAGGGGGCCAAGAGTCAGCCTGGATTTTGGGGTCTGAAGCATGCTTAGAAGCAGCCTGGTCCGCCTCCTGCATTTTGCAGACAGGGAAACTGAGGCCCAGAAAGGGGCTTGCCCAGAGCCAGACAGTGAATGAGGAGGGGGTCAGGACTGGTGCTCCCCTGCTCTGGTCCTGAGGGCACATCACCATCACCACCAGCACAGCAGCTGACAGTGATTGAATTACCGAGTTTTCTCTGTAGGGCTCATGTGATGGCAATCAGCATCTCCTTCAATTCTCACGACCATGCGAAGTCCTAATCCTTGCCCCACGTGACAGGTGAGGAAACAAGGTACCAAGAAGTCAAATGCTCAATGCCACAGAGCCAGAGAGTAGCGAGCTTGGATTGGGACCCAGGTGGTCCGGCCTCAGAGCCTGTCCCAGGCTGTCAGGACCTCTAGCTTGTCCTGGGGGAGAGGGGTCCATGGTGGTGCCTACTTTCCTGACACCCAGTGCCTGACTTTCAAAGTCACCAGCCACAGGGACAAGAGGATGTGGAGAGGCCATGGAGGACAGGCCTGGGACGACGACCAGAGTGAGCGCCTAAAAAGGGGGCTCCTCGGCCGGCCGCTATGGCTCATGCCTGTAATTCTAGCACTTTGGGAGGCTGAGGTGGGCAAATCACAAGGTCAGGAGGTCGAGACTAGTTTGACCAACACAATGAAACCCCGTCTCTACTAAAAGTATGAAAAATTAGCTGGGTGTGATGGTGTGTGCCTGTAATCCCAGCTACTCTGGAGGCTGAGGCAGGAGAATTGTGTGAACCCGGCAGGCAGAGGTTGTAGTGAGCTGAGATCGCGTCATTGCACTCCAGCCTGGGTGACAGTGTGAGACTCGCCTCAAAAAAAAAAAAAAGAAAGGTTGGGGGCACGCCTCAGAACGGGAGTAAACTCTTGAAGCTTCGGGAAAGGCTTGGGGAGGACAGGTTTCCATGTCCTCTCTCCTGGCTCCAGCCTCCCTCTCCAGCTATTGCAGGCTTGGCTCAGCCCTCCTCCTCCCAGCAGTCCCTCTGCCTGCCTAGGGGCAGTGTCAGTGCCTAGCTGAATGAAGGAGAGTCACTGTTTCCTCATCCCCACTCCCTTCTCGGCCACCCACAACACAGCCGCTCCCTCCCCATCCCCAGAAAGGGCCCCAGTCATCACATCACCAGGGGCCACCTGCTCCAACCCCATTGGGATTTCTCAGTCCTGGCTTCACTGAACACTGGGCCACACTGGGTGGTCCCAGCCAGAATCACTTTTTTTTTTTTTTTTTTGAGGTGGAGACTCACTGTGTCACCCAGGCTGGAGGATAGTGGTGCAATCTTGGCTCACTGCAACCCCCGCCTTCAGGGTTCAAGCAACTGTCCTGCCTCAGTCTCCCGAGTAGCTGGGACTACAGGCACGCACCACCATGCCCAGCTAATTTTTGTATTTTTAGTGGAGATGGGGTTTCATCATATTGGCCAGGCTGGTCTTGAACTCCTGACCTCAAGTGATCCGCCCACCTCAGCCTCCAGAGTGTTGGGATTACAGGCATGAGCCACTGCGCCCGGCCCAGAATCACTTTTTGATTCCTTCTTGGATATTGCCTTCTCCTGGTTTCCTCCTACCTCTCTGCCTGTTTCTACCACTCTTCTTTCTGGATCCCCCAGGTCCCCTGGTTCCCCCTTCCCCCTCCACCACCTTCTCTTAGTCATCTAGACTCCTTCCAGGGCATCCCTAGTCTCTGAAGGCTTAAGCAAATTAAGTTAATACTAAAGTAGTAATGAGTGCCCAACCTGTTCCAACTCAGAAATGCCTCCTTTGGGCCATCTGCTGATGTGCTGTGTTTCCACACCCCACACCATCCAAAGTCAAAACGAACCAGGATCTCTGGTGCCTCCAAACCTTTGCAGAGACATCAGGAAAGCTGGCACCACCAAGGAAACCCTTCCACCCCCGCTCACCCTTCACTGGCCAGTCGCATGTCACCTCTTCCTGGGGTGCCTCCTTAACCTCAGAGGCAGTGAGCATGCCAGTCCCCTTGGTAAGCTTTCCTGGGCTCTCTGCAAACTTCGGACTTGTAAGACACCCTGTGGGGAGATGAGTTCTTGTCCTTTTGATTTTCATTTTAAAATTTAACATGTGGCCGGGCACGGTGACTCACGCCTGTAATCTCAGCACTTTGGGAGGACAAGACGGGTGGATCACCTGAGGCTGGGAGTTCAAGACCAGCCTGACCAACATGGAGAAACCCCGTCTCTACTAAAATACAAAATTAGCTGGGCGTGGTGGTGCATGCCTGTAGTCCCAGCTACTTGGGAGGCTGAGGCAGGAGAATCACTTGAACCCGGGAGGTGGAAGTTGCAGTGGGCTGACATCTTGCCACTGCACTCCAGCCTGGGCAACAAGAGCAAAACACCATCTCAAAAAAAAAAAAAAAAAAAACCAAAAAACATGTATTCAGAAAAGGGCACATGCCATAAATGAACAGCTCAATACATTCTCACAAACTGAGCCCAACCTTGTAACCAATACCCAGAGTGCCAAAGCTGAACCTAACCAGCCTCTGAAAGGCCAGCATGCTCCCACTCCAGGATCACCACTCTCCTCACTCTCCTGACCTCTGACCTGTTCTTGCCTTTTTTTTTTTTTTTTTGAGACGGAGTCTCACTCTGTCGCCCAGGCTGGAGTGCAGTGGTGAGATCTTGGCTCATTGCAACCTCCATCTCCTAGGTTCAAGCGATTCTCCTGCCTCAGCTTCCCGAGTAGCTGGGACTACAGGTCTGCACCACCATGCGTGGCTAATTTTTTTGTATTATTATTATTATTTTTTTTTTCTAGTAGAGACAGGGTTTCACCATGTTGG